>NW_027466469.1:3895000-3965000 GCF_050575085.1 Anarhichas minor | reverse complement strand
TTTTCATCTAGTTCGTCCGATACTTTGGTTATTAACCAGATACCTGTAAAATGAATGGCATTTCCATCAACCTCAGCTGCACTTTGTGTTTAGAGCTAATCAGCAATTGTTAGCATGCTACATGCTGAACTAAGATGGTGAACATGGTAAACATTCTACCTGCTACATCAACTCGTTAACATTGTCATTGTTTGCCTGTCACCACTGCTTTGTGTTGACTGCTGGTCGACTCTTAGTCTCGTCTAACCTCTTTTACAAAAGCTGTTTTAACTTGTTCATCTTGATAAGCTCTGAGTTCTAAGTGAGATGTGAAATGCTGTGAGATTTGTTTCCCTGATGTGAAATGTATGTGTCAAGTCCTAAAGTTCTTCTTTTGATCTCAGCTCTTCACTGTAATTACATCCAAATCAAAACTTGCCGTGGCAAGTGGCCAAACCTCACCCCACCGAAAATGACACCGAGCTTTGTGTGCTGTCGTTTGTCTTTCAACAGAATGGTTGAGCCCAGCCCTCCAGCGCTGCACCTCCTGTCTGGCGGGGATGTCAGCATGGCGTGTGTCGGTGTCAAAGTGGAACAGGAGGAGGCCGGCGGAGGGGTCGGAGTCATAACCCACGGCGAGCCTCTCAAGAGGTCTCCCTCGCGTGATTGGTCGGGAAACCATCCGCTGGAGGCCCGCCAGCTGACCCCACCACTCTCCCGCTCCCCTTCGGTAAGGATATTACGAAAAGGTGTGACAAGGGGCGGGAGAGATTATCGACGGGTTATTTTAGGGAAATGTCTTGGAAGTGTCACGGATTGACGTGTCCAACCGAAAGATGTACTTTGCCCCCCAACAGGAGGGCTCTCCGGGTAAGGAGCTGCCTCACAGGCAAAGCCCCATGGGACTGAGGGAGGCCAGGACGCGTGATAGACCGGAAGGACAGTCCAACTTCAAGGAAGGTCTGTCTCAACTTATTATTTAAATGCTAACGGATAATTATGGTTCACCCAGGCGGCAACCTCCTGTTCTGAGAGGGAAATTCTGAGAAGTGCGATAACATTGTTCAATATTGCGATGGCGATATGACCTGCGTTAATTAAGCAAATATTAAAGCGTGCATACTGGAATCAATGAGGGCTCCTCCACTTGGGGGATATTTTCTCACTCTCCACCACAGACTGTATTTAAGAAGTGGACGTAGTCATGGTGACGTCACCCCATGCTTTGCAGACTGCCGTTATGAAGCCTCGAGTTTGCGATTTCGCCGTCGCCGTGTTGTTTTTTTGGCAGCCAATTAACGGAAGTTACCATATTTGAAATGCGGAGGAGTGACGTAGAGATGCTGTATAGGGCTCTGGTAGCTGCAGCGATCTGTCAATCACAGTAAGCCCGCCCTAAAGCATACTCTGCTTTATGGTCTGTTTGACTTGAAACTAGAGATTGAGACCATAAACTCATGTTCACAATGTTTACTGAGGTAACAAATCAAAAGAGAAGTATAGTCATATTCTCATAGACTTCTATGCAATCAGAGGAGTCGCCCCCTGCTGGTCAGTAGAGAGAATGCAAGTTTTAAGACACTTCTGCATTGGCTTCACTCGGGAGAACCGGAGGTATTTAACATGTAAACATTGATCAATGTAAACTGCAGTTCATGCACTTTCTAAATTTTTAGAAGCTTTAATTATTTTATACAGAACTCGGTAGCATGAGAGACCGACCTGCACTTAATTCATCTTAACAAGTACTCAGTGTTTCCCTCGATATTGGATTTGAACCATCTGTATCAGCGCACAGCCACAGTCTGTCTCCTGCCTGCTGTGGAGAATTTCAGTATTAAACGCATTATTAGTAAGATTTAATAACACCCCTAGTGGTGAGTAGAAGTGTCACAATAATAAATATGTTAGTCACAATATGTTTCCATATGGAATGTATTAAAGGTTTACAATATTCTTACTTATAGAGGATATTATATGTTACAGTATATCAACACATTGAATGTATTACATCATAGAAGTATAGTCACTGTAGGTATTAAAACACTAAGAATAGTCTTGAGGGTCAGATAGGGATTCTGAGTGAGGTGTCAGACATGCTGCAGCAAATGGAGGCGACCTCATCGATGGAGGATGGGGCCAGTGGAACGGTCAAATGCCAAGCTGACCAGCAGGACAGAGAGGAGGAGTTCAAGATGTTTTGCGAGGAGCCAAGATGTTTTGCTAAGGGATCGATAATGGGAGGGGGCAGAATTCAAATGAAGCCAATCACTAATCGCCACGGAGGATCATTCACATGTTTTAGGACAGTATCGGACACTTTCCGACTGTCAGGGGATATAAAAGACAACGTTCCAGAGAGCATTCCTCAGACCACTTCCGCTCTCGTTTTTCAGAACCTGGACTGGCCAGACCTGTGAGTGAGGTGCGTGCATGTGGTCTCTGCTCTCGAGAACATTACTATTGATAGTTAATTCAGTTTGTAAGTGAACTTTGTGTAGTACATTAAATATTGTTTTAATTTTGGACCGGGTCCAGCTCATTCTTCTGATGCGCGTGCGCAGTAAGAAGCTCGCAGCAGAAGAGTACCTGCGGCCTGCAAGCTCCTTCATCCTTTGTTCTTAAAAACCTAACACTGCACACACACACACACACACACACACACACACACACGCACACAGGTCCATACAATTTTCTCAGCTACCAGAGTCCATATCTTATGTGTTTAAGTGCACTACATTCTGCCGCCATTCAGCTTTAAACAATGCAGTCTGCTGAAAAATCGATGCACAGAAGTGACGGTTTGTCTCATGAAAGCGAGGGTGTTGTTTTGCCTCCTGAATGGGTTTTCGGAGGGATCGGGGTGCTTTTTGTCTGATGTCCTCCACACGCGGAGTAAACGGCTGCTCTCCTGAGCCGTTTCCGGAGACTCTCCCTGCCCTCCGGTCTTTCACCAGCACTGCACTCCTCGCCCCTTGAATATTTTTTGTTTCTCAAATTCTCTCCACTCGCTGACCTTGGATTGTTCTCTGTCCAAATATCGATCCACTCAAACACTCAAAACTTCTCCCGGAGACACAAACAACCTCTGCCCTTCGGCACCTCCAGCATCTTCTTCAATCAATGCCATTAGGGAAGGCAGAGGAGAGGCCGAGATCGTAGTTTTAGTGTCAGATGGTCTTGATTTGACGGAAAACGTATTTTCCGTGCCGGTGCGGCCCTGCTGAGTACCTGTTGTGTCCTGTCAACAGTAATGCCCACCATTGAGAAGCTGCTGAATGCTGACTGGAAGGAGAAACTTCTGGATAAAAGCACAGTGGAGGCAGCACGACTGAAAGGTCAGCTTTCAAACACCAACAGCACCTTTATACCGTTTATACACCACTTAAATACACACCACTGTTTGATTGTGCAAATACTAAATATTTGTTTTTTGCCGTGGTATTGAATTGGTATTGATATCAAATACTAGATTTCTGGTGTCTTGACATCTGTAGAACAGCGGTCTTCATAGACCCTTAATGCCGTAAACAAAACCATGAGAGTGTTGAGACTGAACCAAAACAGTAAAGTTGTGGGCCAAACAGTTAAAGAACGATCTTAAACTCCCTATAAAGCCCCATAATGCCGAGGGGATCTGCAGATTCAGATTCATCACTATGAGCGACCCCGTTACGTTGTCATTTGATATATTTTTATAGCAGAAATACAGACTGCAGGCTGCTTTAAAAATGTAATTTCTCACACTAAACATTGTAAAGATGTATAGAGACCCATCACAACCCAACACTGATCGTGGTTCAGTTTAAGACCTGACCCTCTGACACCCCCCCCCCCCCCCCCCCCCCCCTTTCCAGGTACCCCAGAGGCTTTGGCAGAGAAGGAGCTCCAGTTGCTGATGATGATCAACCAGCTGAGCGGTCTGAGGGAGCAGCTCCTGGGAGCCCACTCTGAGCAGAGGAACATGGCCGCCCTGCTGCTGGAGAAGCAGCAGCAGCAGATGGAGCTGGCTCGGCAGCAGCAGGAACAGGTACCACCTAGACGTGTCCGATCACGAACCGGACCCAGATCCTATGGAATCCCAGGAGCTAGATCAGGAACTACAAGTCCCTTCTGTGCAACTGTTTATTCAGCTCTATCTGTCACTCACAGGTTACTTATCTCACTCTTTTTAGACACTAAATAGAAACTCAACACACTGAGATTTTTATGATATGACTTTAATGAATAAGTCAGTAACATTAGAAGGAACCCTCATCCCTCATCCTACCATTGATACCAATTACTAGTGCTTCTTGCAGTCTGAATGGTGCCACCACTTTATCATTGCACTTCTATAACACTGTCAAAAAAAGGAGCAAAATCAATGCAACGGAACCAGAGATATTGTTTTTTTTATTCCATGTATCTTTCTTTCTTATCAAAACCTTGCGCCTATATTACCCACAATGCAAATCGGCCTTTGAGGGTTCAGTCTGAGATTCAGGAGCGGGCTACAGAGGTCTGCTTACTTTTTTCTTACTCCACACCCCTAGATCATCAAACATGTATTCTTCAGCCCTACTCTGACTCAAGTGACATCACTTGAGGCCATTTATCAGACTTCAGACAGCTCCCTCTGTTTTCACATACGCAGTAGTACTCCCCAAGACCTGTGAACACACTTTGATGAGTAAAGTAAAGTCACTGGGGTTTCCCTTTAAAACAACTACCCAGAGAGTTCCCAGGCCAAAACTAGCTTTCTGCAGTTAAAATGCAAGTTCATAACTTTCTAAAAACAGAAAAGGTTATGATTCTCTGTTACTAATGCGTCTTAATAATGCCAAGATACATATCATCTAACTATGTATATCGGGCATTTATCAATATGGTTCAATTGTCGTTTCAGTTCATCAATGTTTTTAGTAATTAGACTTTTTTTTTAAAATATTCATACATTCTGCAGTGAAGTGCACTCAGGTTGAGTCCCTGAATGAAGCCCTGATCATGGTCTCCTTCACTGTGTGCACTTGTGTCTGTTTGCCACATGCATGCATGTGACCAAAACACACGTCTGGTGTTCTCAGATCGCCAAGCAGCAGCAGCAGCTGATCCAGCAGCAGCACAAGATCAACCTGCTTCAGCAGCAGATCCAGGTCAGCTCCCCTCGTGACCTCCAGAGGTTCTTCACATAAGACAGCCATCGCAGCGTCACAGCCTCTTGAGGAAAATAAATAACTTTCATGTGTCTGTGCTGCCTCGTCCCAGCAGGTGAACATGCCCTACGTGATGATCCCGGCTTTCCACCACAACCCCCAGTCCCTCGCCTCCGACTCCCAGATGACCCTGCCGCTGCAGCCGATCCCCTGCAAGCCAGGTCAGTCGTCAAGCTGGCGGAAAGAGAGGTTCCAGCCTTGGGGGGGGGGGTTAGGCCGGGACACACTGGCCCCCATGAAACCATAAAGCCACTGTTGCAAAGGGCAAAATGAAAGAAATTCAATCTAATGTAAATTTGAATTTACATTTATTACGTAGTTATTACACAAAGCATACAATATATTTTCAAATGTTTTTAAAACATAATTTGCCAAGACAACAAAACATGGTATTACAACGCAATTGACAGAGGAAGAACAGTCCCCGAAATAAATAACTCCATATCAAAGTTATGATGAAAGCGTGGCTACATTTTACTCCAGTAGGTGCCGATAACGCTCGTTGTCACAAATGCAATAAAACCCTCACTAGTGAGGGAGGAAACGGCAGCAATCTCTGAAAACATCTGGCCAACAAGCAGAACAGAAATGAGCAGAAATGCTCCGTTTTCTACTGTTTGTCCAGCTGCCGTCCATCCTCGTCCTAAGCTAATCGCTTAGCTCATGTATTATAACGATTTTGGATCTTCTTGTATTGCTGCTCAAGGAAGACTATTTGTTTACATACAAGAATAATGAAGCAATGTCGATTCTTTACTAATTAATTGTCGTTTTTTTCTCACAATCTAATCAAAAAGAACCAATAAGAGTATCGATAAGGAACCGAACCGATAAGCAGAATCGATAAGAGCACTAGTATTGATAAAGTCCTAACGATACGCACACCATGTCTTCACCCTCACGTGTTTTTGAAGAGAAACGTAAGCATATTTAAGCACTTCAACCCAAGGCCCCACTTTGACGGAAATGGAAAGGCGTCAGTGAGCTCCAAACACCGTCTTCAGTCGAACAATGCGGCTGATGGTAGCTTTCAAACACTCTCGCTTGCACAGTTAGTGCAGCTTTGTGCAGTCCTGCTTTCACGAGTCTTACAAGCTGTGCTCGTGGGTGACCTTGTCTTTCTTTGTCTTTTCAAACCCAAAAGACACAAGGCCGGTCTCCAAAACATTGTAGGTGCAATTTAAGGATAGCCATTCATTTGCTTTCATGAAACGCGTGTGTGTGAGTGCTTCAAAATGTTTTGGCAGATGAATGTAAAAAGATTGTTGAAGGACTGGATTGTGTGGTAGAGGTCAGCTATAGCCAGACATTTGAGGCCGTCTTTTCTTCGAGGGGAATGGAAGGGAATAAGGGAAGTGTTTCGTTTCATTTGGTTACTGGCTTTTATTAGTTTCCTCATTTGCATTTAACTTCACTATCGACTTCAAGGCTGCGTGATGAAAGAGAACCAACGTGTAATTTGTTCAAATGTATCGTAGCACAACTCTAGCCTAACCCTGAACTACGTTGTAAAGTGGACGTTGCTCCATTCATTTTACCTGAGATAACAAGACACTACTTACCTCCTCTAAAACCCATTTGGCCATATTGTTATGTCCAAATGGGTTTTACTCTTCTATTGCTTAATAGGGATGTTGGATTCAAGGTTCTTTCTGCATTAGTGATGAAGAATTTCGATTTGTCAGGTATTTAACTGATTTAGTCAAAAAATAGAGAAAGAACCACTGACTGAAACAAAATGATCAAACCTCATAGAATATTCTAAAGAAATTAAAAAAACAACAACTAAACTAGTAGAGATATTTATGGAGACCTAAAGTGTTCAAAACGATACGTATATTTATAGATAGGATGGATGGATGGATGTATATATATATACATACTGTATATAGTGTTGAACACTTAACTCACTGCGTGCACTACAAATAGGAAATAATGCATAATGCACTGTCAAAATGCCAAATGAACTATGAGGGACACAGTCACAAACCGCTGATAGCACCTTGAATCGTGCATCACTTGCAACGACTTTGTGCCCCGTCCCACGGTCTGACTCACAACCGGTAACGCACCAATGGCATTACGAAGGCACACGCTGCCATAATGTTTTGCAACTGAACGCGAAATTTGCCCTTTTTTAATCGGTGGGAGAAATGATGTGTTTATTTGTTTATATAGTAATAACTTATTTTTCAATCATTTTTTCCCTCACGAATTTTTCAAAATTACATGCAGGTGAGCTTTATTCATTTATTTATCATCGTCACCCCATCCCCCCAAAAAATGGGAGTTTAAGCGGCACCCACCACCAACTTTCCGAAGATGCTAATCATTTCACTGTAACTGCGTGTGGCTGTCGGCGCTGATCTTTTTGAGTTTGACTGTTTTTGCGACGACGCTGCTTTGTTTAGAAAGGGGAAAAATGTCTGTGTATTACCTAAATGAAATACTCTCAAATAGCACAGGAGCTCTGAGACGCTATATGCTAGGGGGTGCACTTCACCTTCAATTACACGCTTTCTTTTTGTCCCATTTGCGCAGGTTTAGTGGTCGCAAAAGCAGTGCAATCCTTTTGTGAATTTGCTTGTCAGAAAACTATGAGAAACCAAAGTGAAACACTGTGGCATGTCATAAACACCTTTCCTTTTTTATAATGTATTTACCGTTAGCTAGCGTCACTCACCCCACCCCCGTCAAGAAGAGGAGCGGCGGTTCCTTCCGAGTTACTTACCGTTAGCTGCTAATAGTCACTAAACTCTGTGTTCTGGAGTAACCACACAGGTATTTTCGGTGTTGATGTTATTCTTAAACACCTTCCACAGCAGTGGACTATCCCATGCAGCTGCTGCAGAACCCCCCCCCCCCCCCTCGTCAAGAGGAGCAGCGGTTCCTTCCGAGTTACTAACCGTTAGCTAGCGCAAGCTGCTAACTGTCGCCAAACTCTTGTATTCCGTGACAAATTGGAGTAACCACACTGGTATTTTTTATGTGTTCATGTTTTTCATACACACAATTTTACACCTTCCACAGCAGTGGACTATCCCATGCAGCTGCTGCAGAACCCTCACCCCACCCCCGTCAAGAGGAGCAGTTGTTCCTTCCGACAGGTACCGTAGCACTGCAGTATACGTGTTGTGTGTTAGCGATTTCATTGTTTATCTTAATGTGACAAACCTGTTTTACATATCCTTTCAATTCAAACAGCTGCAATGCACACGCCTACTTTATACACACAAAATACAACCCATGGCAGTGTGTTTATTTAATGTACACGTTGTGTATCTACTGCACGCTGTATGTGTGTGTTTTAAGGGATGTTAAAAAAGTGATTCCCTCCAGGTTAAACAGATAATGCACGACTCTGGAATTTGGGAGGCTGAAAAGGTTTTGTCGAATACACCACACCCTCTGCTTGTGTGTGTGTGTGAGTGTGTCTGTGTGTGTGTGGTGCGAACTGTGTTTGCACGACTGGTTCTCAAGCAGAGATAGACTAACACAGCTTAGATAAACAAAAGGGAAGAGAGGATGAGGTGAACACGAAGACAAAAGACCAGCGACGCCACAAAGGTGTGACAGATGCGCTCCGACATGCCAAATCTGCCGTGCATAACCGGAATCCCTCGCCCTTTGCAGTTGCGCTGGAAATGTGCGCCAGTGGCCCCGCCCCTGCTCACCTGCTCTCGCTGTGTGTGTGTGTGGGTGTTTTTTTTTAGGAAGCCAGTCAGCCCTTAAACCTGACCTCCAAGCCGAAGGGGCTGGAGCTGGGGAAAACCCCAAGTCCGCAGAGCATGGAGCTGGGATCGCTGGCTCTGCACGGGGCCTACAGGCCCAGAGACCTCCAGAGAGAGGTGTCCCGCAGCCCGCCACGACCTGCCCTCAGTGAGTCATGCTGCTGTGAGGATTTGTGATCCCAAAGAGGGGGGGTGGGGGGGGGGGCATGTTGCATCGCCACAGCTCCTCAAAGATGCTCGCATCTAAAGAAGTGTTTTTTGACACCCTTTGTGTTTTTGGTTTGTCTCAGTAACAGGGTCTCCTTCGGGCTTATACAACTCTTTTTAAAGGAACCACTAGTGGCGCTATTGAGCAATGTTTTTAAGAGTCGGTCCCCGTTTTGTTTGTGAATCAAGAGTTCCAAAACTCTACACATTTCAAAGGAGTGACAATGTCGCTCCATCTATTGTTGTTTGTCGTTACTGACTCAACCCAAAGCTTTCACATTTGGTGTATTTCCTTAAAGGGGCACTACGCCCATTTTTTTTTAAATTCACATGTTATTTCATTGGTCTAAGATGGGCCAAAAATATTAGTGAACATGAGCAACTCTCCCAAATTCAAAAACTAGAGTCCTAAAACTTACAATTCGTGGCGTCATCAAATATAAGGCTAGGAACTGCCCCAAAGACAATGAACTGGGGAAGTTATAGAGGACACAGACCACCACGGGGAATGTTTTCAGTATATGGTACATTTTCTGTTTCACTACAATAGAATAAAGCTCATTTGGGAATAAAAGAAAGAAAACAAACAAAATCAGTCCTCCATTCATTGTCTATGGAGCAGCTCCAGATTTTATACTTGTTGACATCACAAGTTTTTGACTTGCTTCTGTGGTTGCTGCTTCGAGAGAGAGAGTAGCTCATGTTCACAAATATTGACTGAACTTTCCAAGGCCCTGGAAATAACTTATTGTAATTCTTAATTTAGAATTGTGGTTAATATCAATTTAAATGTGCAGAAGAGAACAGAGGCGAGGTTCATTGTTTTCTGTCTTCCTCCTTCCTCCTTGACCTGTGTTTTTGTCTTCAGGTTTCCTCGGAGACGGCGACGTGGTCACCCAGGCCATCCGTGACGCCCAGCAGCTCCTGAGGGGCCATAGCACTGCAGGGCGAGAGAGGGACAGGGAGAGAGAGAGAGACTGCGACAGGAAGATGGTGAGATGGTGACCGAACCGCAAAGTTGTGTGTCTGACCACCTGATGAATTTAAGTCCAATATTCAAACTCTTTTTGCTCTGTTTTTGGTCTCTACCAACTCCTGAGGGAAACATCAGTCTTTTTAGCTGCTAAATGCTCCAGTATGTTGGTCAGACAGTAGCTAACTGTGTCTGCCTGCCGTTTGGTGCTGAGCTGGTAGTGTACGGTGCGCTTTTTCTCTGAAAACAGCTGCCTCCTATGGCCAAAATCACCCGCTCCGATTGTTATCAGTCGATTAAATGTCCGTTATCAGCCTCATAGATATGGGTCACAAGTGGCCCCCTAGGTTCAGAAGGCCGTTATCATCTGTTAACGTGATTGATCACTAATGAAAATACAACAAGATGAAACCGACCTCTAGTGGCCGTGGTATTGCCAAGGAGGGAGTCACAGGACTGTCATCCAGGAGACCGCAGTTGGTGTCTCGTCTCAAACCAAAAACTCTTATTTTAGCTTACGTTTACATACTTACATTTCCATAATGAACACCGGTGTCTGAATTACAGAAGAGCCCTTTACTTTACTTCTACATTTAACCTCTCGCAGAATTGAAAGCCTCTAAAACTGCATTTTGATCATTTCACCACAGAAATTCAGAATGATGAGATTATCTTATGATCGTACAGGAAAGGCCAGAGTATCAAACCTGAACGTCATTGGCTGGAGTTTGTCTAATGAGGAAACTCTCTTCCCCTGACTGGCATCGAGGGGTCCGATCAGGGGTCAGAGTCGGGTTTAGGGTTACAGGGAGTCATGCCTCTTCCGAGGATTTGACCAGCTGTAGTGTAACCACGCACAGAAGCACATTGTAACAGCTCAGCGTTATCTGAGGGAAAATAAACACTGTGTGGAAAAAAAAAAGACAAAGAAGTTATGTGTCTGTTTTTTCTATTATTAGTAATTGAAAAGAGGCATTGATTCAGTGTCCCCTGACAAAGATGCTCTTCCTCTTTGTGTGAGTGCAGCCGTGTGCGACGGTAGAAAAAGTACAGAATGTCTGCACACAACGACTTCAGTGTGGAGCAAAATGGAAACTCTCCTTTCGGGAAAAAAATCGTGCATCTCGTGTAGATCTCGTTGTTTTTTCAACAATACATATTGTGTCTAAAAAAACAACCTGGCTGTTACTTTTTTGTTTTGGTTCTTGTAAAAATTGTCTTCTATTCTGGTCTTCTGGTTCTTCATTCTTTGAGGTGGCTGAAGCTTTGGTCTGAGCCTCGTCCTGGAGCAGCAGCTGTCGCAGCCTCACAATAACCACAAAGGCCTCAGTGTGGCATTGACCGAGCCACCTGCCCTCTCTCTCTTTGTCCACAGTAATACTGTACTCTCAGCTCTCCTCCTCCTCTGCTCCATTATCCCGCTCCATCTCGCCTCGGCTGCTTTAACACCAATACCGATGACTGACCTATTTTGGTATTACACTCCACCGAATGGGGGATCACTCATGTTTTACAGCACGGGGGGGGGGGGGGGGGGGTGATAGATACGCTGACGGTGTGGTAGTTTACATTCCCGGCTTCTCCTCCCCTTCACCTCTCCTCCCTCAAACAATAAACACCATTCTTCCTTCCCTCCGTCGCGTTGTCATTCCCTTCCTTTGCATTTACAGCTCTGCATTTAAACAGCAGCTGATATGGTGAGCGTGCAGTTTCTTTACCTTAAATAGCATTCTGTGAAACACCCGTGTTGGACAGCGTTGGACACGCCCCTCGAACATGTGGGTGATCGTTTTTACTGCGGCCGGAGATCAAATTGCCTCTTTGTGCCGGAGTGTGAATATATGTGTGACTTCATCTGTCTTTGTCTTTCTTCATGTCTTCAGGAGTACAAAGATTCTCCCCGCAGCGAGAGAATCTGTCACTCCGAGCGGGGCGAGGACCACCTCAGCAGTGACTCCGAGGGTAGGTGTCCAGGGAGAAGCCCGTTTGTTAATAATGAGGGCCTTCTTCGTTAGTGGTTGACAAACGTGTCGAATAATCACGTGTTTAATAATTACTTTTTGGTGACACTGTCTATGATGCATTATAAACATGCTCGTAATGCCTTATAACCTGCTTATAGCACTGTGTGATTATAGTTAGAACAACAATCATTATTATTCATAATAATACTCAAAACACATTATAAAGCATTTTATAATTACTCACAAAGTCAAGTATCGTTATACTTTATAATGGCTGGTCACTCGTTAACATTTCATAATACACTATGATCCTTGCAAAACAAAATGTCACTGAGTGACCAGCGATTATAAAGAAATTATGACAGTACATTATGAAATGCTTTATAATGTGTTATGATTATTGTTATAAATCCATATAAATAATGGTGCTTAGAATTATAATCACACAGTGATATAAACAGATTATAAGGCATTACAAGTTTGTTTATAATACATTATAAAATTAAAAGTGTCACAAAACTTTGTTTCAAAGGCAGTTTACCATATTTGTAATGTTTTACTATTACCCCCTCAGAATATCGGATTGACATTTAAATATCCCCAAACAATAATTCAGCTGTATCAGAATATGTCATCATCTTCTTGAAGAGTGGTTGGTAAACAGACCAGATGTTTCTGGTACAGAGACCCTGAATGGAGAACGTGGGTGGGGAAAGGGAACCATGACTGCCTGTAAAATCGTTTTCTGGGTGAAGAGAAAGTTTCCTTTCAGATATAAAGGTTAATAACCAGGTGAGGTCTCAGACCTCCTCATGACTCAACAACAGAGTAGGTTGTTTGACAACGACTCCAAAAACATAACTTCTTTGTTAGGTTTAGGTAGAGATCATGGTTTGTGTTAAAATAACATAAGTACGTGACGTGGTTACGTACTACCATATTTAAATACATACTAACATAGTTACATACGTACTAAATAGTTACGTACTAATGTAGTTACATACGTACTAACGTAGTTCTGTACTAAGGTTGTTACGTACTTACATAGTTGCATATGTACTAACGTAGTTACGTACTAATGTAGTTACATACGTGCTAATGTAGTTACATACGTACTAACATAGTTATATATATACTAACGTAGTTACATACATACTAACATAGTTAAATACGTACTAATGTAGTTGCATACTAGTAGCGTAGTAACTTACTAACGTAGTTACATACGTGCTAAATAGTTACGTACTAATGTAGTTACATAGGTACTAATGTAGCTACATACGTACTAACGTAGTTCTGTACTAAGGTTGTTACGTACTTACATAGTTGCATATGTACTAACGTAGTTACGTACTAATGTAGTTACATACGTGCTAATGTAGTTACATACGTACTAACATAGTTATATATATATACTAACGTAGTTACATACATACTAACATAGTTAAATACGTACTAATGTAGTTGCATACTAGTAGCGTAGTAACTTACTAACGTAGTTACATACGTGCTAAATAGTTACGTACTAATGTAGTTACATAGGTACTAATGTAGCTACATACGTACTAACGTAGTTCTGTACTAAGGTTGTTACGTACTTACATAGTTGCATATGTACTAACGTAGTTACGTACTAATGTAGTTACATACGTGCTAATGTAGTTACATACGTACTAACATAGTTATATATATACTAACGTAGTTACATACATACTAACATAGTTAAATACGTACTAATGTAGTTGCATACTAGTAGCGTAGTAACTTACTAACGTAGTTACATACGTGCTAATTCAGATCAATTTATTTTGTATAGCTCAAAATCACAAATTTGCGTCAGGGCTTTACAATCTTTACACATACGACATCCTCTGTCCCGGGACCCTCACATCGGCACAGGAACCCCCCCCCCCCAAAAAAAAAAACTTTAAAAAGGCAAGTGCAATAGATGTCATGTGTACAGAATGAACATAACAGTAACAACATATTCAATGCATATGACATTAATGATTAATTAAATGAGAGTAGAATGTAGTTGCATACGTTACTTACAGAGTTATGTAATAAAAAATATTTATGTACTAATGTAGTTACGTAGGTATTTAGTAATGTAGCGATGCACTCTGCAACTTCAAATAACGCAACATGTCGACCATCGGTTTTATTACGGGACAGGAACAACAGTCTCCGGGGTGAAAGTCCTGTGTTTGTTTGACCTGTATATCCACCCTAACTTTGTTGCTCTTAATACTTCCTCCTTTGCCCCGTCATAATTACTAGGGCCACTAGAGTTTGCCGCCTGACAGCAAACATAAATAGGGGTCGTAATAAGCTCCTTGCACAGACGATCGATCCGATTTTTGGCGATGGCGGCTTGAAATAGATTAACAACAAGAAGGAAAAGAGACATATTTAAGGGGGAATAAGTACTATATCACAAAGCCGGCAGTTTGGTGTGCACTCCTGACTGTAGCCCTCTTTCCTGTAGGTGCCCTGCCCGTCTCGGGCCAAGGCAGCTACGTTGAGGTCCGGCCCCCTCCCTCCTCGGGCCACATCAAGAGACCCATGAATGCCTTCATGGTGTGGGCCAAGGACGAGCGCAGGAGGATCCTGCAGGCCTTCCCCGACATGCACAACTCCTCCATCAGCAAGATCTTGGGTGAGCCTTGCACAGGGTAGGGGTGGGTGCCTCTATTCTGAGATGCTGCCCCGCATATGGGAAGGCACCAACAGCCACCTGCTTGTCCCACCAGACACCACACACACACACACACACACACACACACACACACACATACTGGCCTGAATCACTTTCCTTAGACCAGTGGTTCTCAAACTGTGGGGCGCGCCCCTCTAGTGGGGCGCGGCGGTATTGCAGGTGGGGCGCAGGGGGAAATGCAGAATTTTTTTATTTCAAGAACTTTATTCATACCTGCAAACTTGTCGCTTTTCGGCAAAATTCGCCGTTTTGAATCAAAATATATCATCCACGTGAATCGTGTAGATCCGTAGAGGTTTTTTTTTCGGGGGGGGGGGGGGGGGGTCAACTGGCCAGCCAGCGTTTCTCAGATTGGAGTGAGAGGAGGAGAAAAGGTGACGTCGTGATCTTCACAATAAAACATCTCTGATGTGACGTGACGAGTCTTGACCAATCAGCGTTAAGATGTCTACACCATCTTTCCCTCCGTTACAGTTTAAGTTACGTTATGTCCCGTTACCGTTCAGACTTGCTGGGTTAAGTTAACGTCCACTGCATGCGGAACTTCGTGGACTGTTAACGTTCGTCATTATCACGATTTAGGAGGAAAAAACGTAACGTGATGAAACATGCAGCCCCCCCGTGTTCCGGGTCAGTTCACGCGGTCACTCGTTAACGTTAAACCAGAACACCGGCGGATCTGGTTGCAGGTTGTTTGTTTTAACTCAAAGTAGAATGAGATGATTTCGTGGTGATAATAACTTGAAACATGAGGCCCAGATACTGATGAGATGATGAGGTCAAAGAGCTCCAGGAAGAGGAGGCTGTCTGTAGCACAGCTTGATGCAGGGCTGAGCTGTGAGTGGAGGTGGCCTGGATAAAGGTGGAGGTGGGCCTGGATAAAGGTGGAGGTCTAAACAGACGTGAGTACAGCTTCCTGCTGTCACAGTATTTTAAATACATTGATAATAAGGCAGGGTATGCTAAATGTAGCCTCTGCTCCAAGGAGATAAAGTACAGCAACAAGGGCTCAGGTGCCCTCTCATCACACTGTTCACTGTAATGACCACAGCCAGTGTACCAACAGTCCCAACAGTCCCACGTGCTGTTAAATCACAGCTATTTTACTTTTAGAATGCTACATTTTAAAGCTCATATTTAAAATAAAATGCTCCAGATATGTGTGACACATATCTGGAGCATTTTGTTTAGTTTTGCACAGGTCGCAGTTTATTGTTATTATCTTAGAAAGATATTCAGTGCAAAACAGGTGAATTGCAGCCACAATAAGCTATTTCTTGTGGGCGGTGGGGCATGAACATTTTTCTTCCTCCAAAGTGGGGCGTGACAGAAAAAGTTTGAGAACCACTGCCTTAGACCAAACATTTCCATTCCACTGTTGTGGAGAGCTTGTCGTTCACACGAACACACAGACAAAAATATACAGTTAATCTATTTAATTACACAAGTGTATTCCTAATTACTATTTAAATACCTCAATCTACAGAGATTTGTTTTCTCCAACACACTCACACAATGCTGGGATCATTGAGGTCCATGTATGTGCCGGTTTTCACACCACCTGTTATCTCACTCCTCTCCGGGTGAGGATGTGTGAAACACACCTTTACCCAGCGACCAGGAACCAATCACATCATCTCTGGACTAATACAACCACAGTATGTCACATTTGAAAGAAGAAATAAGGCATTCTTCCTTTAACAAATGAAACCTAGGTCTCTTAGTGAGGACTCTGTGTACTTGTTGCAGCGCATATTTACGATGCTAATTGTCACATGGAAAATAAAAAAACGATTTGCTATTGCAAACTGAGCGTATCATTTCTACTGGTTCTTGCCAGACTCGACTCGTGGTTTCAGAGTTTGAATTCCGTCAGCACAAGTGAATACTGACGTACTTTGTAATGAAAATATGTTAAAGAACACTTCAACCTTTTGTCTTTAACTTTATCCGTGGTTCCGGGCCACAGTCACTTAATTATGATATCTCTTCAAGAGAAATTTGCTAAATTTAAAGGAGCAGTGTGTAGGATTTAGTGGCATCTAACAAGGTTGCAGATCAAAGCCAACTGAGTACCCCTCCGCTCACCCCTTCCTTTCCAAGCGAGGCCCTCTCTAGAGCCACTGTTTGGTTTGTCCAATGTTGACCAATATCAGAACGTTACGATGGCCTTAGACTAGATATTGTTGAACATTAGTTTAAATGAATGTGTGAATTCTACATGTGGTGACACAGGCGAGCTCACAGACAGATTAGGAACCTTTATAAATCAATAAAGACATGGTTAATAAGATGAAAACACATACAAAGTGGGACAATTGTGTGATTTAAACAGCTTTCTATGCAGATTAAGCTTAGCTTCTAAAAACGTTTTCATCGGCCGTTAAGCTAACGCATAAAGATCCCAGCCGAACACTAAAAGCTAAATAAACCTTTTAAGCGCGCTCTCATCCCAACCCTGACTTGCTGCTGGAACACTTCTCCACCGTGCATTCACTCTTTCTCCTCATCCCACCCCCCCCCTAATGCATCCTGGTCCTCAGGCTCCCGGTGGAAGGGCATGTCCAACCAGGAGAAGCAGCCCTACTACGAGGAGCAGGCCAGGCTGAGCCGGCAGCATCTGGAGCGCTACCCGGACTACAAGTACAAACCCCGGCCCAAGCGTACCTGCATCGTGGAGGGGCGGAGGCTGCGGGTGGGCGAGTACAAGGCCATGATGAAGAACCGCCGGCAGGAGCAGAGGGCGACCTACACGCACAGGTAGATGAACCAGCGCGAGCGCACACCGAGGCCGGAGGTGGTCCGCACGACTCACAAGACACCGATAGAGTTTGTCCCTGGCAGACGTCGTTTGACGATTCACTCCATTGACAGGAGTCTTCTCTGCACCTCCACACATCGCAGACAATGCCCGCGGCTCCCAGAGCTCTTCTTTTATTCTCCGAGACACAAACAAAAGTGGAGTATTGATACCGCAGCTGCGCTGTGTTTTTTTATTTTTTTTTGTGTCCGTCCTTGGAGATGAATAGCATCCCTCGCCATTGTTCCCCGCTAACTCCTCCAACTAGTTAAGCTGGAGGAGTTGGGAGGTTGGAGCTGTTACGTGTGGTTGGTTTTGAGTGTTTGTCTTTTTTCTTTGTTTATTTTTCCCTTTGCGTCACAGATACACTCACCACGTCTTGAAGACTGCTTCTCACATATAAAACGTCAATATCAGAATGTCACGACGGCCTTAGCCTTCTTTCTGATCGCTTTCTATTCAAAGTATTTGAAAGACCATTATATTTTCATTTGTTATTTGTGTGTGTGTGTGTGTGTGTGTGTGTGTGTGTGTGTGTGTGTGTGTGTGTGTGTGTGTGTGTGTGTGTGTGTGTGTGTGTGTGTGTGTGTGTGTGTGTGTGTGTGTGTGTGTGTGTGTGTGTGTGTGTGTGTGTGTGTGTGTGTGTGTGTGTGTGTGTGTGTGTGTGTGCTGCAGGTTGGCCAGCTAAGCTGAGCAGCTTCAACTTTCTGAGGGCAGAGCAAACTGTGACTTGCCACGGATAATGTAAAGAATATATAGGTTTATGTTATGACCACCAGTTTTCAATTATTTCAGCTTTGTTTTGCAGTTTGGCACGGGTCCAAACATTACCCATGAGCCTCGGCCGCCATACAGGGTACCATGGTTACTGAATTCATCCAGAAATTGACCCAGAATCCGACAGAAAATGGATTTACGCTGCAGATTGTTTTTGTGTTGCTTCCACCCGCCGTTAGTGGCACATGTAACACACCCGTCAGCCCAGTTGGGTGTTTCCTGCTGAAATGCACCATGGGAATCAGATTTAACTTCCCCCCCCCCTAACTTTTTTTTGTACATAAGCTTGTTGTATTTTGTTGGTCTTTTGTACCGATGTTTCAACCGGGACACTTGGTTTATCGTAACCTCCATCATATGACTCCGAATGTCTCTGAATGTCACCAAACTGACGTAGCAACAGATGAAGTAATGCTATTTATTATCTCACTGTACTCGTGTCCCTTCCCGTCTCTCCAGTCAAACGGAACCACAGCAGCTCCACTACTCCCACAGCGACGGCCAGTACCCGGGCGGCGCCGGCTCGGTCTCGGTGGCGACCGTGCCCTTTCACCCCGCGCTGCTGGAGCACTACCTGCCGCAGGTACCCCCCGCGCTGCGTCGGGTGGAGGGCCAGGCCACGCCCACCTCCCTGCCCCGAGAGAGGGAGCGCGAGAGGGAGCGCCCTCCGTACAGCGAAGGAGAGGAGAGCGACGGGGGGGAGAGGAGCGAGGGGGAACTGGTGCTCCTGACGGACTGAAGCTGGGGGGGGGGGGGATGGAGGTGAGGGATGAGAGTAGAAGGGTGCCCTTAGTTGATTGACGGTCAGAGGAGAAAGATGGAGGACGGACGGGGGGGAAGGGGGAGAGTTGGAGTTAATGAGAAAATCGCCCCTCTGTCAGGACTAAAGTGAAGAGATGTGTTGTACAACAGTTGTATTCAGTGAGACGCTGCCCTACACACACACACACAGACACACACACACACACACACACACACACACAGAAAGGCAAGCTCTTATCTTACTCATCTCTCTTCATAGACATTTCACCAGCTGCTTTGTTGTAGAATACAGAACGTAGAAGGTTTTTATCATTTAATTCATCATGCTTCTAGCATGAGGAATGCTACAAAATGTCCCACGAAATGTCCCCACAGGAAAGCTTCCACAGCGTCCCTGTTCTCACCTGTTGGACAGCGGAGTCACTTCTCTGCGGTTGAAGCGACAGGCCGGCGCTATTTGTTATCAGTATGTCAGTACCGCCCCCTGCTGGTAAAGGCTGGTTATTACTACATGACATTTAGGTTATTACCGCTTCTTACTCCCATTTTCCTAGCTCAGATTTTTCTAGTATAGATTTGTAATCTCTAATATCAAGCGAGATAACCCCCTGATGACATCATCGGGGTCATTTTTCGGACAGAGCAACAGAAGACATTGAACAGCTGTTTTCACATCGTTCTCCTCATGACAAGTAAACTGAACTTAACCTGGAAAATTGCCCTTTTAATGAATTCAATTCTGGAGCATTTTACAGATGATGCAGTGCCTCTTTAAAGGGATAGTCTGGGTGTTTTGAAGTGGGGTTGGATGAGGTACTTAGACTAGGGACAAGTACCTTCAAAAATACATTTGTCATCGGTACATGTTCCAGTTAAGGCGAGTTTATTTGTATATTGGTACAAATATACAAATATTGAGTGTGTATTTCACACACGAAGGTAAGTGTGGAAAAAAAGAATAGAATTATTCTGAAGCTAATTAAATCACAGAGACCTTTAATAGGGGAGGGATCTCTCACTGCAGCCGAACGGGTTACAATCAGACTGCCAATGAAGTCATTTATTTGCATCCCAGTCAGTGTACAGTAACACAATCCAACCCTCCTCTTCGTCGTCCTCCCACCTCCCACTGTTCAGTCGAGCTGTGCTGTATATGCTGTATTTGTGTGTCTTATCAGTTCCCACAACACGGAGGGTTGACCTCAGCCTCACCAGATTTCTTTTGTTATACCTCTGTGTTTGCTTCTTTGAGTGTTAATTGATTGTCGTGTTGAGCACATCCTATCCGTGTATCCAATTGTTTTTTTTTTTGTTTTTTTTTGCTGCTCTTGAGATGCAGCTTCCCGCCGCACTGCAGAAAATATTCACACACAACATCATATCAGATTTTTCAGCAATTGGTCCTTTTCTTGGTACTAGCGCACCGGGGCCTCTCTCGAATTTCCTGAAGCTGCGCTGGAATTATTTTCATATTTGAAAGCAGAAAGTCATTTTAATGAATCTTTTATTTTCCCGTTCCTCATACATCTTAACAGAGAGACGAATCAATCACATCACATGGGAGCTGTTGTTCGTTGGCAGCACGTACTCTCTTTACAGTGGCTGCTACAGAGATATGGAAAAGGGCAATTAATGGTTATGAGCTGGTCACAGTGCAAAGTGAAAGAAATGGAAAGGAAAGTTTCGGGGTGACTGAAGCCCTGGGGAACTTCATGAGGACGCTGAAACCAAAGTCATCCACTTGTCCTCAGCAGAGCCCTTTAAAGAGAGAGTCCCGTCAACAGAAGTTCAAAACGCTTGATCATCACGTGACTCACTAGACTTCAATTAGTTGCCGGAAGTAGAAATCGTTAAGACAGAACTGCGATTTACAATATTCATATAGAACACCGACAGATGGATGCAGTGACATCAGTGTTTTGTTTTAAGTAACTTGTGTTTTTAATCTCACATAGTTCCTCCAACTTCCCTCTCCCATATCCATCAATCAGAAGTCAGCTGAGCTGCAACAGAGACACAAAGCCAAACATAACTTAACCCTATGTTGTGTTTTTGTTTATAGAGTGTGTAGAAGTCTCAGATATGCATTCTAAATCCATTCCACTAGCAATGTATCACAAAAATATCTCTCTTCCTTATTATTGTGTACCGTTAACTTTATTGTAATGGCTCGTACTCCAAAATGTATGTACGCTCATTCCATCACCAGCATCCACAGCTCTGCATTAACACGACATGTTAAATTTAGCTGATAAAATATGATATTCAATACAGATATTTAAATCGCCCTATTCTGCAAAAAACTAAAATATGTAGAAGCTATTATCCCTCTAACTACACATTGTTTGATGTAATGACCTTAAGAAAACAGAAGTTACAATTCATAGGCTGCTCTTGCCTCGTTTACCGTTACGCATTGCTAACTTTATCCAGTGTGGTTCATTAGCTTAAACTGTTATCAGCAAACCTTGGACCTCACGAATGGTCCATTCTGGTGCTGCTAGCATACGCTGCTAACTATCGGGAGCTATTGATTGCTGTAAAAAGGACCGTTGGAGTTAACGGAGGTGATGGGATTCTCTCTTGAACTGGTTCTGGTCCTCAGTACATTGTTGGCTATGGTGCTCCGTGCTAACGATTTAGCACGATATTAGGCTCCATGTTAGCACTTAGCATAAGTTACGTTCTTTAATAGCAGGAAGTAAGTTTGATAGTAGTTTTAGCTAATAGCATGTTACTGTTAGCTAAAAAATTGCTATTAGCCTTTTGAAGCACTTCTGAGCAAACGAATAGTTTTGGTGTCTTTGTTCTCATCAGTCAATAACCATATTGACCGTTACGACTATTTAACAAAAACTTAGCGTACCTAAATACCCCTGTGGTCGATCCACCTTGAGCTAACTGCAATGGTGACAAATCAAAATGGCGGAGAAAAAGACACATTTCAGACATGGCGGTTCGGGGCTCATCTTAAACAATCAGGGTCAGGGCTGTGTAGAGTAAAGATGGCGGCTTTTGTGCACAGAGATGAATATCAGAGGAAAAATGTTTATCTTATTTTAGCGGAGACATGCTGAGGAGTCACCTGTCGTTGCCCCTGCTGATGTAAATATAGAAAGAGACTTTATTTTGTTTATAAGAGCCTGTGTAATTTAAATGTGTACGTTTCTCTATGTTTTCAGAGTTTTGTGTTGTTCTTCTGTTTTTTTTCTTGAAAGACAATAAATTGGTTGTGCTAATTGTGTGTGGTATGAATTTTTCACTTTATTTAAAAGTATGTTCGAGTGTGTTTGAAACCGGGACAAGTCTCTCCTCACAAGCCTTTGGTTCAGTTGGTACAGTGATTCAGCTCATCCCTGAATTAAACGCATTATATCAGCCCAACGCACCCGTCCATGTTGTATTTTCCCCAAGTCTCAGTAGCTAAATTAGCATCTTGTGTAAACTGATTAATCACATTGGAAAAGTCTTAGTAAATCAATATGCAACATTTGAAAAAGTGTTAACTTGCCAAGCACACCTGTAACTAATACCACTAATTACGGCTACGGCTAAACTCGCGTATCTGCTGGCACACTTTATACATTGATTTCATTTTTAAACTATTTAAGTAGCTGAAATAAAGCCACTGAATGCTGTTGAGCCAAGATCCAAATAAACATTTACAATTAAAAAAATCTATTTTCTACTTTTACTGGATCACATTGTGAGCTATTTTTTCTTTTATTAAAATCTTCAACTATGAAGTGATTAGTATGAACTATTGCTTTCCATGAAAGGTGGTCAACGGTTGTTGAATTGATGCCTTTCGTCAATAAGTCAACAAAGGCTCCAAGATAACTGGCTCACAGCATCATGTATCATTCTGTACTTTTAGCTTTTTAATGTCTTCAAATATGCGAGCTGGGGCCAACTACTTCCTCTGGATGGAATTACAAAATGTACCCATTTGTACCCAACATGTATCATTTTTCTCACGCAAGTCTATGGTGCTGTGAGTTAGCATCACACTGGTTCCCTCAAAAGGACGATGGGATTTCTCAATTGAATTTTGGATCAATGCAGGAAATGAGCTGTGGCTTACACAGTATAGGATACTGACACGATTCGTTACGCAAGACAATCTTCAAGAATGAACACCACTATTGATTTTTTTGCTTATGAATGCAATCGGCAGAACTAAAAAGCCAACATCAGGCTATAAAGGAACTACACCACGATCACGAGACCTCACGTCACCACCACGTAACTAAGCTATAGTTAAATAGTTCAGGGTAATGGTGATCTCCTTTAGCCTGTTTAAGACACTTAAAGCTTACCGACGTGCTTTATGTCGTAGGACAAAATGGTAAAAATCTCTTCACATAAACGTTATCGACTTTGAGACCGGAAGTGCAAAAATGCGAACACATTTCTGGGTTATGAGACTCATTCCTGCAGCACTCCAAAGCCAGACGGAGTATCAAACCACCCGTTGAAGGCACCACTATACAGGAGACATTAATTTAAAAATTATAAATAAAAAAACTCCCTATTCGATTGTCCCACTCACAATTTCCAACGCTTCCTACGCCGCTCCTACTTATATCCGACCTATTGGATGAATATTTTTTATTTCATCCACTTCAAAAATGAATCGCTTGTTTTATTTCTTGATTGGCAGCCAACTCCAGTTATAAACAAAGTATTAAAATAATAAAGTGATGGTGTGAGAGAGGGAGTAGAATAATACAGATGAAGTCAGAGAGGTGAAAAGCTCAATGTCGGGGATGTTAGGAGTCAGCGCCATACTGTACTGTTTTGGCCTCCTTGTGTGTTTTGGCAGGACGTCCCCCAGCACAAGTTTCCTCCTTCCTTTCCTCCTGTTAAGGCCGAGGCACCAGGTCAGCTGGCACGGAGACGCAAACAGGAGGTCAAAGGGAGACTTATTTTTTTGAATGGGTTCCCAGAACAGTTTGAGAGCAGACCAATCAAAAGCACACAGACAATTTGTATTTATTCATTTATTATTCTATACATTTTAATGGAAATATTTACTAACAACTGTTAAATAATTCTTCTCGCCACTCCCACAGGTGTGAAGGATCACTGTACAGTAAGCTTTTTCACAGTATTTACATCCTCTCTCCTCTAGCAGTCGGATGAGCACATTTACAAAGTCACATGGTGCGAGCGGACCGCTGAGTCCCTTCAGACAGCGCTCCAAGCACTTTACAAAAAAGTACATATTAGCATACAAAGGAGGAAAAAAACAAAAGAAAACGGTTATCTGTAGTGTCTCTTAAAATCAAGTTAGTACACGCACACATAAAAATAGTTAATCTCAAATGAACCGCAGTGCAAACCCTCTGAAGCTTTACCATTTTGGTATGATTAGAAAAGAGCAAAAAGAAAAAAAAGGTGCGAAATGCAACAGATGCACTCAATAAATAAACCCTGTTAAACGGCTCCAAAGCTCCACGTAAGGCCCGACGTAGAGAGGGGGAAGTCTTTGACGGCCTGCGTGGAACAGATTCAGACGTCTGGGATACGTGAGGTCGCCAAAAAAACACACATGAACACATGGAACCTTAATGCATTCGTTGGTCTTTAAACACGCCGTCAATGACTTCACTGGATGCCAACACCAACTTCTCGATTGGCTCATTTTCACCTGACCCACTGTGTGATGTCATGAGGACATTGTCAACAACGTCATCCTGAATAAGAAATAACAACTTGTAGTATACAGTATGTGGCTGAGGCAAAAACATGCAACGTCAAGTCATATCATTTTTAACTTAAACGTTTTCTAACATGTCAACACACCTATCTCCATGGCAACTTCTTGTTGTTGGGACAATAGACTGTGCCGTTCCAGCGCTTTGCATTGTGGGATACCGTAGTCGCGGATTGGTCTGATGCACACTGAGAAGTTCTGTTCCAAATCAGTACATCTGGGTATTTTTGGCCTACTGTATATTCTGCTTGTTTGCATACTGAATGCTACATCTCAGCCACATCAGTGCACACTGCTAGCATAGCATGCACTTTCAAAATACAGCCCATGTGATGCAATTGAAAGCTCCCGAAAAAGCTAGCAAGAGAACCTCGAGTTGAAATCGTTCTGTTAAATCAATCACTTCAACTGAGTTGTTGTCCAGTGCCAGCTTGTGTAGAGTAACTTAACGCCTACTGAACATTTCGTACTGGTTTAATGTTTGGCTGCAGTGATGTAGTTGTGTACTAGGTACACTGTGACATCACTGTTAGCTATGTTTACATAGACTTGACATTTTCAGGTAAAGAAGGCGGTTAGAAACAGTGCTTTGAAGCCTGGAGTTAAGCGACTCTTTGAAGACGCTCACTCAGAGTGTTTTGGGTTTTGATGGACTGTGCCTTTAACATACTGTATGGTTACTAGTGTCCATGTGTTCTTCAGTGCAAAGATAAGGTCACTTCAGTAGTTTTACAATGCAGTGTGTGAGAATACACACCGGAGTAAACATGATTTTGGTACCAAACTTTTTGATGCAATAGAAACACAACACAGTGGGTTAGGGTGACCAACGGGCCAAGCAGCTGCTAAAATATCAGCCCACTTCTAAAAGAGGGCAAAATTTTTAGGGACAACCTCCAGTCTGTGTGGAATGTGATTTCAGGTCGACCCCACATTTAGCTCATCACCGACTGCTCCAGTGTTCACTTTCAGAGGGAAAACTAGATCAACACGACCCGTCTCTCGTAAAAAACCAAACTGTGTCAACCGCTTGAGTTCCACTCAGGGTCGGTGTCATCCATTAAGTGGATGGAGACATTCATCGAGTGCAAACTGCCTTTTTATATTTTCTATCCAGGCTGAATTCCTACGAGGATTGTGCAGCAAGTTCACTAATTTGGCTTTTGTCTGAAAATCTAAGCAGATTACTCGACTAACACGAGGGCCTCTTGATTATCCTACAGTTAAAGTGCACCACTGATGCACTGATTTGAGACCAGTAGCTTTTTGTCATCACACGAGAGCCCCTTTCTCTAAGTGACTCTCTAACCCTGTTGAAAACACTTTCTGCTCTGACTCTAAGCCATCAGTTATAAACCATCTTCTGCTCACTCTGTAAATTATTGAGCCCGTCTGTTATATGAGACCTGCAGGGGGGGGACAAAGGTCAGGGCTCAGTGTCTCCCCCTGCTGGGTGTCTGAGGGGACGGATATCCCGCAGTGTGTGTGTGTGTGTGTGTGTGTGTGTGTGGGTGACGGAGAGGACACGCCCCCTTTTACTGGAGGCCAGCATGGACGAACAGCTTCAGAGGAAGATATGATGTATCTGCAGATTAAAGAAGGCAGAAGGCCAGCTGAATAAAAAGGAGAGGTATCGTTACATCTGAGTGTCCACAATGAGTGAGGAACATTCTACATCTACAGGCAATGGCTGCTACTGCGCCGCCTGTGGAAACAGCTGGACGTCTCCTGTGGCTCTGGAGAAGCTTTTAGCCGGAAATGATTATATGATAAAAAAAAAAAAACTACATAATAATATTTCAAGCAAAAACTGAGAAAATGCCATCAAGCCTGTCCAATGTGTTGATTAGCAGCTTAGATAAATCATTGTAAACTGAATATTTAAGAGTGTGTGGGGGGGCGTTCTTGTGAAACCAAAGGTGGAGTTATTTTTTTTGACCAATGACATCATGTGACGCTACGTCACCGAGTCACATGGCGTTGCATCCCTAGCACTCAAGTTTTTTTCCAACCCTAACCGAGTAGTTTTGTTGCCTGAAGCCAACTGTGGCTGTTTAACCACATTAACCACGTTAACCACGTATTACAGCATCACAGCACGGACCGTCTGCATCGAGCTGAGGTCACGTTGGTGTTTTGTTTTTTTGAAATGACCACACTTCTGGTGCGTCAGATGCTTTTCCATCAGAGTGAAAGTTGATATCATGACAGCAACAAGGTCGACTCATAACCACTTCCTGCCTCCCTTTGAAAGCCATACTCGATCTGACCCCAACAATGTCTTACGCAACGTCCGATTACGGATCACAATGTGTGTCCGATACATCTGGGATGTGAATGGATTACAGTGTGAGGCCTGAGAGCAGCCTCTGGTGTTTAACATGCTACTGCCTCACTCTAACAGATACAAACTAAACTGTGATGGGAGGAGAGGCATGAGGGGGGGAGGGGGTGACTGAGGTGGTGATTTTCCAAGAGGTCTGGAACGTCCAAATGGAAAGTTAAACGGAGCGCTTCGCTGTAACCATAAAAGTCAAGTAGGTGGAAAACACACACACAGAGTTCAGCGTGACGTTAACACAGGTCCTCTCTTCTTTACCCAGCGTCTACCTCCTCTCCTGCTTCGTGTCACTGCCCAATTCAACACGAAGCAACGCTCACTACAGCAACCACAAACCGGAGAGATGTTTCACCTGAGATGTTAAACAATCCGTCTTCACACCAATAAATAAATGCACGTTTAGCTACATCTCTAGCACCGATTGCTATAACACAACAGTCCTTGGAAAGCTTTCCCTCCTGCTGCTCCTCGTCTGGGGAGAAGTCCGCTAGCACACACACACAAGCGTGTGTCACGTGTCTACCAGCAGCAGCAGCAGCTTGGAGTAACTACATGAGGAAGTGACAGAAGCTCAACAAAGACAAGAAAAGATATAGTATGTATATATATATATATCAAGAGGAAAGGCGACAGAGTACCACCCCCCCCCCCAGTGTTTGATGCACAGGTGATTTCTGGGAGATGCAGAAGAACTGCAGCTACGAGCACTTAGCATCAAAGAAGGAGAAAAAAGAAAAAGGAGGAACGCTGTCATCACACACACCACATGCAGCAATGGGAGGAATCTCAGGTGGAATGTTTCTAACCCTAACGAGGCCACTGAGCCGCAGACACAATGCAGAACAAGCTATCCGTCGATGTCGCCATCAAACTCCTCTTTAGACGTCTTGTCCCCCATTTCACCTTCATTACCGACGTTGTGGAACATTTTGGGGCGCCAGAGTATTGGGTCACCAACGCCTTGTTCAGCTGCACCGAAGAGGGAATGCAAGACGCCGGGGAATCATCGGAGTACATTAAGACACACAAACACACGCAGGGGCACACTTTCACACACGGAACCCATGGAAGTTTTATCGGTCTCGAGCTAGAGCCTGGGACAGACGAGGAGCTGAGTTGGAGCGATGAAGGAGCGGCCGCTGCTCGTGGCAGAAAACAAAAAAAAAACAGGATGCCGGGGTAGGCCGGGCAGCGGTCCGTCAGCAGCCCGCCCACGTGGAGAAGAGTTCCCAGCGTTAAAAAAACACAACCTGCTACACCCTCCCTCCTGCCTCCTGTCTGCCTCCTCTCATTCTGGGATCTGCAGGGCCATGGCCGCTGGTTTGGTCTCGAAGTAGCGGTTGAAACGCAGCACGGCGTACCTGTGGGACAGAAGAGCAGAGCGATGACGGCACAGGAGGAACCCAAGCTTTAAATTCTCCTCACTTTGTGTGTGAGGGAATGAAAACTAGAATGACAGTTTCTCAAAATGTCAAATGTTTAACTGACGCATGTTGATACAGAACGCGTTCTTCCTATAGATAAAGTTGATTTATTTGTCCCTTGATATTCAACACTTGGGAGGACCCACTGAGGCCCCTCTAGCCGCTAAACTGAAGTGAAATCACGGGACATTTGAAAACCTCAATAGAAGTTTTGAAAAAAACAAACAAACTGGCTGCATTCATTTGAATAAGAATAATCAAATCAACGTGTAATGTATGACCAACATCACTGTTAAGGCTGTTCTGAATGTTCAACCATTGAAAATCATTTTTGACAGTCTAACACGCCAAGTGAGAGCGATATTCACCCTCGCGCTGCCTTCTCTAGGTCTACCACCGCTCTGTGAACCACTAGGGGAGGCATACTAGCTGCTGGGTGTGGTACCAGGTTGTGGACAGGAAGTGTTAAGAGGTATGGAGGCTCACAAAGGAAATGAGAGACTTTGCCTTTGCTTTCATAATGCTTCGTTTAGCCCACACGGACAGATTCCTTTCAAACACAGGCTGACCTATCACGTAATATCCTAGTGTGGGGGGGGGGGGGGGATTACACACACACGGTCACATGGCGACTTACCCTAGGAAGTCAAAGTCAATGGAGGAGTATTTGGCCTGGATGAGCGCCCAGAAGCCCCAGAAGAAATGAGAAGCCTTGAGAGAGACATGAATCAGAGATCAGGTGAAGTAATGTGAGACACTGGAGAGCGTGTATGAGATGCTGTGTGTGTGTGTGTGTGTGTGTGTGTTGACACACGTTCCTCCTCACCAGAGCGAACTTGTTGACCTGCACGTAGAGCGTCTCCAGCTCTCGAGGGCTGACGTCCCCCGTTTTCTTGGTGAACTGTTTGTAGGCCTGCAGGTAGACTCTGAGCCACTCCATCTGCATCTCCCGACTGGGGTACAGCCCGTAGTCCAGCTCCGCCATTCCTGACCAAGCACAAGGACACGCATGATAAACCACGCTGTGTGGATTACAACGGTAAAAATCACACCGAGGTCTCAACAAACCTGCAAATTCATTGAAGTGGTTGCCGATGTCGAAGGCCTGGTAGTTGTAGCTGGAGTACTCGTAGTCGATGAAGCGAACGTGACCTGAGAGACGACAAGAGGACGCTGACAATGTAACCACGTTAATGGGGGGGGCTGCTCACTAACAATCGGGCTGTGGCGTGGGACGACATTCAGGTAAAAGGTTCAGTGTTGTCGCTGGTTAACGTCCTGCGGGACGCCATGATGAAATAATAATATAAAATAGCTAACAGTAAAAAAAAATAAAAAAATTTAAAGAACAAAATCCCAGAAGAAATTTGCGATCAGCAATTGCTCCACATCCTCAACACATATGTGGTTTGGGAAGTAGGAGGCAGTCTGTTTGGAAGTAACCTTCTTCCTATTGGACTGTGGGGGCGGGGCCTTACGTCCTGCGTGTTCTGTACCCGGTGCGCTTTCTCGTCAGCTCGCTAAGTCACTTTTTGGATCAGCTGGTGAAACCGTAACCTAAAAAGTTGTTTGTGAACCTAATCTTTGATTTAACCCCCGAGATGGAACCTACTGGAGACCTCATGCCTCTGACTGTAACTTCAAACAGAGATGACTTTTTTCATTTTTTAAGATCACGGAGACACACTTTTATGCTGCAACCGCCACTAGACTTTTACACGACCTAACCCAGGGGTCTAAACTCATCTTCACTCTGGGCCACATCAGCATCATGGTTTCCCCCAAAGGCCGGTTGTAAATGTAAGACTGTATAACTGTAACGACTCCCTAACATATTGTTAAATAACTGTGTCTGCATTTGATTATTGTTTATTCAAGTGTAAAAATATTGTACATGCAGTTATATAAATGTAAAATTATATTTTAGCACATTTCTGTTATTATAACATAAATCATTTTAATTTAGGGTTAAGAAACCCACATTACTCTATCAAAGATCAAACTTTTAAAGAAAATAACAAAGAAATATCATCAAACACAAGTTATTACATTAACTTTGTTCAAAGCTATTTTTTTCACCTCTCTGCATCACTAATGTCCCCGCCGTCGTCCCGTGCACGGCAGCTACATCGGTCCAGTCTGCCTTCAGCCTCTTATGAACACTGATAGATGATGTATGATAGTTCTGGGCGGTTTTAATTTCCCGTATGATATTCATTTTTCACACACCGTCATACCGGTGCATAGCCGAAACAACTGCTGTCGCTCTTCAACTGGCAGCAAAATATATTGTTTGCAGCTTAGGCCGCTGCGGTCGGAGCTAGTTGTCTTGTGTGTATTGAGAGGGACCCCTAATCATGGTTATAACACAACAATTAATAACCCACAACTAACACTCTTTAACAGGGCAAAACACCACGACACAACAGTTTGTGACACAAACAATTTGTAACACTAATAATTGTACATTTATAAGATTACACCGCCGAATGGCATGCTGGGTACAGCTCGCTCGCTAGCACAACAGTCTGCTAACAGCTAGAAGAAGCTCCGTCGCTACATTAAAGAACAGAAAAGAGCGATGCAGGAGGAACAGAGAGAGACCAGAGATGCACCAATGCAATTTGTGCCCAAAAGAGGAGCAGTGTCTGCTGTTTGGAGGTTTTTTGGTTTAAAAAACAATCTGACGTAGATCAAAAGACGATATATTGTAAAGTTTGTCGAGCCGCTGTTATTGCCTCTGGTGGCAACACTAGCAATTTACTCCATCACCTCAGCCGAAAACATGTGTTGGAATACGAAGAGTGTATGTGATTACGGTCCTCGGATGCTTTTTTGGGTATTTTGGTCAGACACAAATGCAACGCTGATTACCGTGTAATATGTGTGGTATTTGTTAGAAATGTACGTTGGTACATAGAGGGTGATAAGAAGCTGTACATGGAGGGACTTAGGACCCAGGGGAATGTAGGTGAAGGAAACAGGAAGTGACGGAAGACACGCCACACAAACAGCTGTTCAGTTCTTGTCTTAGTTTTCGGAGTTAATTAATTAATGCGTTAACGCGAAAAAAGAAATACCGTGATATACCGTGAAACCGCCAGAATCTTACAAAATACCGTGATACACATTTTTGGTCATACCGCCCAGCACTAATGTATGATGTATCCGTGTTGTCTGTGCTTTCATCAACAGCTAATGAAGAAGACGAGTACCTGCTCGTCTCTTAGCTAGCTGTGTTGTTAGATTGCTGCTAGTTCCTGAACTCGGTCTGCGATGGTGTTTCTTCACAAACTGACATTTGTAAAAGTCTGTATCTGGTCGGAGCTCACCTGCTCACATACCTTTAGCAGCACTGGGCTGTAGCTTCTGTAAATATATTCTGCTGTGATTGCAGTCTGCCTTTTAATTCTTGGACAATTTTATGTTTTTCTTGGAGGCTAAATTTAGCTCCGTGTTTGGTGTCAAAATGTCGACGTGAATTGTATCCTTCATCACCGACACGCATCATAACACAGAAGACAGACTCGTTTTTCTCCCTGAAGCACAAACATGTATTCGCTTTCCCATCTTAAATTACATCTTCTTCCCTCTGCATCAATTTTTCTCTTCGTGGACATTTTGGGATTATTTGTCGATCTTTTTCAACTCAATCACTTGTTGGAAAACCGCTTTACGGGCTGTTCCCTCTCCTGTCCACCTGTTGTGATAGTTTTAATGTCGGCACACAGACAACATGCTATCTCATAATTTCGACTTTCTATCTCGTAATTTCGACCATGGGGATATTTTTAGTCAAGTCTTTTTTTTCAAAAAGTAAAGAAAAAAAAGAAGAAGCTGGCGGATTCGCGGGCCACATAAAATGACGTGGCGGGCCTTGAGTTTGACATGTCTGACCTAACCTATGACTCACATCAACCATCATACTGGAAAACATGCTCAACTAAACAGTGCTAAAACATATTGACATTTAGAACTAAATGATGCCCAAGAACAAAAGTCTACTGTATATTCTGATATCAACCTTTCAGGAGTATTGATTTACATGAAAATCTGTCCGACACCAAATACACACATTACAGGAAAATACCTCCTATACCTGATCTCATACTGTATGCATGGATTGATCAGCTAGTTTGCCTACATTTCCAGGCTTTAGAAATAAAACTAGCCCATGCTTTACCACTCAGTCCAACTTCTCATTTTCAACAAACCAGTTCACATTTTAGTTCTGCGTTCTGATAAACGGGCCGAAGCGTGCAACGCTACGTCCTGCAAAACCACGCCCCGATGAAGTACAGAGTCTTCAGGGGATCCCCTCGTCCCTGCAGCCTACCCTCTTTTTCGTTGTGGATGATGTTCTTGCAGAGCAGGTCGTTGTGGCAGAGCACCACGGGGGAGCCCAGAGTGGAGAGGTGCTCCTTCATCCACACCATCTCCTGCTCCAGCACCGCCTTGCTGGGAACCTCCTGCTGGATCCTGGACAGGGATGCAGAGACGGGGATAGAAGTCAGCGTTTTCACACAAACACACACACACACTCTTCCACAGTTTTCTCTTCTCGGACTGTTGTGAAAAATATGCAAACACGAGTGTCAGCGAACACAACGTGGGCCAAACGAGCATGGCTACCAGCCGAGGCAGCTTGTGTGACGTGTCTGTGGTTTTGCCACCGACACTAGTTGGTCCAGACCATGACACACAGCTTCTCCTTGTGTTTGGGATCGTCACCACAAAGCAGGGACACGTGCGAAGAGAAAACAACTGAGACCAACACACACAAACAGCACACGGGCTCCGTGGGGCTCCGCTGGCTCGGGTACAGAGGAACAAGCTCTCTGTGGACACTCGTGGTGCTGCGGAGTCGCTATGGCAACACTGCTGTGTCTCAGACTCTAAACATACGATTTGTGGTTTATTATCTTTAGGAATATACGACGCTCACCTGTGGTCATGTGATGAAAGTGGCCTCATGGGCTAGTGGAGAAAGGGTTAAGTAGCCTAGTCAGCGTCTCAGCCGAGCAGAGACCCCTGTGCTAACTGTAATGGGCTTATGGGGCTTAATCCACAATCAGCCTGACAGGTTCATCGAAAAATGCAACAAGTGTCGGCCGCCCGGGACCGGGACACGCCGGCTGTCTGCGTAACCAAGGAGGAGAGCACAGTGACCCGATACACTGAGCTGAGCAAACATCTGCTGGCCCGCTGCATGCCTCAGACTCCCTAATCCAGTCGGCTATTATTGTTACAGTTACATAAGCCACATGCTGGACTTAATCTAACAGCCATCAGAACAGAGATATCAGCTGTGACCGGGCAGCTGGCCAGGTTATGAAGCGCTCCACCTCCGAGGGGTCCGGTGCCGAGACCAAAAAAAGGAGCCGTCTTCAGCCTGAATTCCCTTCTTCTTTCCCACAGATCAAAGTTCTATACAATATTCTACTAAATGCACCAGCCTTACGCTGTAGGAGTGGATACGTTCTAGGAGTTATTAACAGTTAGGCCTGGGTGATAATTCAATATGATAATCCATCTACCTTCAATGGAATCATGTCGTGATGAAATCATGTACCGAGATATCGCGATACACGATTAAGTTGTCTGAACTGATAATAGCAAGAACATTCTAAATCATTTTCTATAATAAAATCACGTATTTAATTCAGACAGAGCATCCAACAATAGGCTTTACCATGTTACATATTGTTATCGATATATGAAACAACCTATATTGGAATAGAAGGTTTCGGCCATGTCGACCTGCTCCATTTAAAGTCTATTAGGTCAGAAGCAGTGTGATTCATAAATCACATCAGCCATCATATTTTATATGTGGCCATAACTACAGAAACGGTTTAGGTAGTATCGTCATTGACCTGGGTTTATGACTTATGAATTATGGGAATGACTTCTGACATGAGATAAAATAAATATGGAAATGAGAATGGAGGTTTAACCGGCTCAGTTCACAATGCAGCCGATGATACGACACTCCTAGAAATAAAAGGTGCTAATTAGAACCATAACGGGTTCTTCTGCTCGTTCTTATAGGAGAAAAAAAGTCAAATCTGATGAGATCCATAAGCCCAAACTATCGGTCCACAACAGTCATTAAAGTGAAGGCTACTTTGATGTCGAGTTATATCCAGTATTTTACACTGGAATTTAAATTCCTTTCTCTGTATTTCTACCTTTAGGGGAGGAGAACAACAATATATGTATTTTAGATGACTAGGTTAAGCAAAGTGCATCAATACAAAATGTATCATCAACAGCTTAGTCAAAGAGACGCAATCGGATGGATATCAGCAGATACTCAAGGTTGCGGTACCGGACATGAAGAAGTGATACAATGTTGGCCGGTCTGGTGGCCGTGTGTTCAGTAGTCATTAGTAGTGGAACGGATCCCCCTAGTTACAAAGTTTAACATTAACCATCACAGTGTGAAATTAACTTTTACTGACGATCAGGACATCAGCACTTTTCTAGTCGCCGATCTCTGATAGTGTTACATTGTAAACAACCAATCCTTGTTTAACTTGACAGGACGGTGGCAGTCAGTTACATTATGGTGCGTTCAGCGAAGGTAAACTTTAACGTTATGACGCGTTCACACGTGATCTTGAAAAATGTAGTTCTAGTGAGAAACTTGAATAAATCGAGCTGTTTGAAGGAGATGTTTTCACAGCAACACAGACAGATATTAGAGATGAATTATGACACCACGAGTTAGATCGACTACCTCAGGCAACTAGTAAATTAAACCGAGTTACTTGTTACAACCTGGTGCAAAACTGTTGGATAAAACTACTTCACTGACTCCTCTCAGAGGACATCTACTGACTCATGTTACAGGCAAATTCAGGAGCCATTTTGCATCATTATCACAGTGTGTATGTGTAAGTGAGCGCCTACCAAGAACTACCGAGGAGCCGGATCTCACCTAACGTTGGACGCCTGGTCGGTGAACTCGGTGGCCACGAGGGAGAAGTATTTCCGCATCTTGATCCAGAGGTTGGGTTTGGCGATGCAGCCGTTGTGTGCGTGGATGGCGTGGATACGAGCCATCTCCCCGGATATCAGTCTGAGAGGAGACGGACAGATACACACGGTTATCAGCGTGGCTACATTTTAACATTGCTGACTATCCTGTATTAGTCTAAAGCTATAAAGAAGCTTCTGGAAAGAGTCAACCGAGTACATCGTGTAACACACATTAGAGTGTTTAAAAGCCAACACCCAGGACAATGTGTGTGACCACATTAAGTGGTAGTATTGATCGCTTTGAGCACATTACGATAATTTCTGTAGTAATAGAGTGACGAGAGCAACTCCTCTGCTTCCAGACCTATGTTTGTTTTTGCAATGTTTGCATGAGACTCGCATGCGTTTGCCTCTTGCCTGTGTCGTAGTTTGTGTTTCTATGTGGAATGTAGAAAACCTCGGAGGATTCTGAGCACAATAACACTATTCTACAGTCTAAATGCAGAGCGGTCCCGCGGCTCTACCTGAGCAAGGAAGGATCCCTGACGTCCTGCGTCCCGAGAGCGTCCCCCTGCATGAACTCGTAGCAGATGCCGTTCTGAAAGGTGCAGTAGAGGCGAGGGGCACAACCGTTAGCATGTAGCACCTAGAGGAGACACAGGAAATAAAAGAACAAGATTTAGATGGGAGAAACTATCCCGAGGCATTGTTCATTCACAGGAGAGGGTGATCCTTCACGCCACCTGAAAGCTCTTGAGCTCGTTGTCTCGGTCCACAATCAGCTCGGTCTTGTGCCCGTATACCCGGACCAGGACCACGTCCTCTGGACTGTCCTCCACGTAGCAGCCCACGAGCTTGTTGGTGGTTCCGTCGGTGAAGAGCTGGAGGAGGAAGAATAGACGTGAGAAGAATACCCCCGACCTCTGACTGCACAGCACCACTGCGGCTCCCGAAAAACATCTTGAATTAGTTCTCTGAAGCCATCGGTTGTCTTCAGCTCAGGACCGACGGCGCTGACTCCATGCAGCTCTGATGAGGGAAACGTTATCACGCAGCAGCATTCTTAACTGAACCACGGTCACGTGTGCCTTCAGACTGCAGATAACCGACAATGCCAAGCAGTTTTTGATTAGCTTTTATTTGACACATTCAATCATTTAAAAACTAATATTATATATGAAGTATAAACTATATATTGATGTCCTATCAATGTCCTAATGATATGACGCTTACAATACATTAATGTACTGTATTGGCTTATTACAGGCATATTTCCAGCATGCATCTCCAGGGATTTGTTGCCCAACAACACTACACTCAAAAACAGTAAATATATTTTTGCTTTACATGTTAACTGTTCATAACAGCAATGCAGACCCTCAAAACGCATGCTAGGACGAGATCCTACAGTTTGCAGGCGTCATAAATCCAGCAAGTTAAGCACAGGACTTTGACGAGCGTCCTGAACGCAGCACGGCGGGGCGTAGAGGATGGGGTCGGGTGCGGACGTCCAATCACACCTTCCCCCCCGCCGACCGCAGACAGAACCGCTCGACTCGTCTGCAGGGTGGTGTCGGGTGTAGCGCCAGCGGGTCAACAAGTTAAATCCGACGCCTCTTTCGAAAATGAAAAGCAAGCAAAAAAAAGCCCTCTGTGTCTAAAGCTAGGCCATTAAGTATCCGAGCAACAACATCACTCCAATGGAAACCAGCGGGGCCGGTCCATCCCACTGCAGCGAGCACAATAACAACATACACGCTGCCCCCTCCAGCCGCTCACTCGCACATATCTGGCATTCCACACGTGGCTGACCTCAAAGATGGGTGCGCAGGCATCCCTGTTATGACCGCACACACCCGAGCGTACGCGCCCTTTGCCACCGCTTGACATGATCCCTTCTCCCCGCCACACAATGCGCCGCTAAGGCCGGCGATCAATACGTCGACAGACAGCGATAAGCTTGGACCCAGACAGAGGTAAACATTCAGCCATACGCCGCCTGACGCTTTGTTTTTCCTACTTCCCATCAGCGAGCACGCGGTCCGACTGCAAGGCCTCTGAGGCGGAGGTGAATCATTCGGCCTTCAGCGTGAGAAAGCTGAAAGAGGACACTGTTGCTCTGTTGCCGTTGGCACGCTCTGCTGTTTTCTTGTCCTCTGTGTGGAGAGTGTTGCATTCACAGTGAAAAAGTCTTCCTGCCCAGGTGGCGGGGGGGGCTAATCAGGTGTTTCTGTCAACAGCGCTGCCCTGCTGCTCTCCAACACTCGTAGTGCTTCCCGCTCCCATCAAAACATCCTGCCAAAACTCAACCAACATTAATCTCACAATCTCCTCACTCATTTTCCTGCCGCGACCTCGTTAGCAAATATGTTGCCAGTTGTGCAGCTGCTAAACTCCGTATGGAGGTCTGTAGAGACCTGGAGAAAAGCGCTGCTGGTCCGGCCCGTAGAGGTGAACACCACAAGCTCTGCTGCAGAGGGGTGTGTGTGTGTGTGTGTGTGTGTGTGTGTGTGTGTGTGTGTGTGTGTGTCGGATCCGGAGAGATCGGCCAGCGGGCTGTGAACACGTGGTCGGTGTCAACTGTGTTCAAACCGTGACACCGGAGGTTAATGGCAGTAAATGGTGTCGTCGCACCAAAGACTTTGACCTGGCCACGACACACCAGTCACTTGATCATTTTACAAGCTTCAGGGAGTGTGTTGTTGAACAAACGTTCAGAAGTGTTGCTCATGTGTGATATTTTGTGGTGATGAGAGATGTTGGTTTCATAGTGGCTGGAACTCAAAATGTATACCAGCGACGGATACAATAATGGAATAATCGACTATTCCAAGTGTGTGTGTGCGTGCACACTCAATGTTATTTTCTTCCCTTTAATTCGTTGATGTATTTAGTGTGATTTTGTGTGCTGACATTGATATTGGGGCTGGGTATTGTTTCAAAAATGACGATGCCAGTAGCAGCAACCTTAAAGTGATACCGATACCGAGTACTTCACTGGATAGTACCCATCATGTGAATGGAAGCTGTGTGCGTGTGTGTGTGTGTGTGTGTGAGTGCGCGCGCGTGTGTGTGTGTGTGTGTGAGTGAGTGAGTGAGTGAGAGAGAGACACTGGCTTGCTGATCGCTGCCACACTGTACAGCGCTCATGCAGCAGTTTTCATTAACATGAACACACAGATGGAGAAAATATATCTTCATAGCCTAAGAAAAAAAAAAAAGGAATCAGTCAACTAATGTTCCACTATTAAGCATTATATAAGACAAAACTCTTCACGCGAGTATCTCATTCATTCTGCTAAATACACTCAGGAATCATTCATTTGGATAGGAGATTTTTGTAAAACGTTAACATGAGATCATATCTCTGCAATAGGTCTCCAGCAGCCCATACGTGATGGTGATGTTAACTGACCTCAGATCCGTGGGTCTATTTTCAAAAGGTTTTAAAACAAGCAGTGACTGGTCCTGAGCTCACGTCCTACATGAAGTTACAAATATGTTATTATAGAAATAAATCTGTTACTGCTTCTCTTTCATTATTAACAGTCCTCCATAAAAGCACAAAACACACTGTGAATATGGTGAGCAGTGAGTCTATTGACATCCTGTAAGTGCCGATGGATATTACTTAAATATGCAAATTGTGCAGCCATTTTATCGGTGCTGTACTGGTTTTATTATACAGTTACAAACACTGGACATGAACTGATCTCGCTCTTTAATATTAAACTGACAGAGTATAATGTTCAAAGACGGAAACTGATGGCAGAATGCCAACCATGGGTTCATATGTTCCTTTGAAAAGAGGAAAAATATTTCAGTGATGGGCAGAAACTTCTGTTAATATCTTTTAGCCCCCATTTTAAGGAATCTGTTATATTTACATTACAAATTTCAAAATATTTGTTTATTTTGTTTTTCTATTTTTTTTAAGCCTATACAAAAGTCTCTAGTGTGTAGGTACGACTTTTTTTATTTGTTAAAATATATTAAATGCAATTTGATGAACATCTGCAACAATTACTCATGTTTTCTATATATATATATATATATATATATATATATATATGCGCATCTAATTAGGATGCCTCCTGGACGCCTCCCACTGGAGGTTTTCCAGGCACGTCCAACTGGGAAGAGACCCCGGGGAAGACCCAGAACACGCTGGAGAGATTACATCTCTCAGCTGGCCTGGGAACGCCTCGGGATCCCCCAGAATGAGCTGGAACATGTTGCCGGTGAGAGGGAGGTCTGGGTCAGCCTGCTTGGTCTGCTGCCACCGCTACCCGACCCCGGATAAGCGGTGGAAAATGGATAGATGGATGGAATTATTTTATAGCGCATTAACGCATTTTTTTATTTTGAAAGTCCGTTGCTCACTGGCAGCGGTGGAGGAATGGAGACTACTGGACATCGCTGCAGTAAAGTCAGCAGACACTCAGATCTCCGTGGTCAACTCAGCAGACACTTACATTTTAGTGCACCTATATGCTGAAATTCACGGTAAACGCATTCAAACGGCACAGATCGGGAGCGAGCGAAGGACTTTGAAAGTTAGCGGAAAGATTAACATGAGACAACATCCGGTTTCTTCAGATGAACATCCGGTTTTCAGAATAACATGCCAACAAAGTATGAATTATATTCACATTAAGTATAAAACATGCTGCATCTCGTGAGTTAAAGGGAAAATGCACCTAAATTGTGCGTAAAGTGTCTTTATTCTTTGATCGCTGGGTAACCATCATTACCTCTGAGTTACAGCATTATATTGATGAACAGTAGAGCTGCATTCACATGCTCTGACTGTCATGAAGACAGACATTTTTGCTGAAATGTGCTGAAACATTTTATTCCTGTTGCACAGCAGTGGAACGTTTCACATACAGTCACACACTGAGCACAGATAGTGAAGAGATAGAACTGCTACTGTGTAAAGGGAATACTGCTGTTAAAAAGAACCTTATTTGTTTAAAGTGTTTGGAAACCAAACCATCGGCTGGGTGTGGGAGAAGATCCTGTTTCTTACTCGCTTCAATAAAGAGATTCCAGGCTCTTTGACTTTTGGGTGAGGTTCCCGTGTAATTAGGTTTTCAGATGATGATACGATAACCGACTTATCTTCCTGGTGTCTCTCTGGTGTCGCCCCGTCACCCATGCATCATCAGCTGTCTGTTGCACCTGTGCCCCATATACATATGACCTGCCACATGAATCCACACTGGTCAACCTGAGGTAGGCTCCCACTATGAACAGATACAATACACAGACATAACTAATGGCTCCTACACAACAATATAATATCTATATATACACAGACTGACAGTATGTAAAGTGGCCTCTATAAGTGGAAATGAGATGCTTTTGCATGTTACAACATTATATAATTTGTGTGGGTTTTGAACTGCCAGTGCTAAGGTTTAATGTCTGTTCATTAACGGGGCCCTTGGCCTCCTGTCATTTTGCAAAAGTGGCCCCTGGGCAAAGCAATTTGAGTATCCTCATCTAGAACATCTCCGTCACTGAAAATACATGAAGATTACAACTTGAAATAGGTTCAACTTTAAGTTAAGCTTCAAACTGTAGTCAACACACCTTTCAGGAAGAATAAAACCCAAACATACAATACTGTGAACGCTACATCATGTATTAAAGTACCGTTACACCCCTACTAGGTATTAGTAGTAAACTAGGTTGCAACACAGTGCCCAGCCCCACCTCAACTGCTAGCTATATGTTACTGTTTCTATTTAATACTGAACTAACATTCATCCACACTGGATTAAAAACATCTGACAAGAGAGCAGCGAGACATAATAAAGAAGGCTGACTGTCAGTAGTCCAACCAGCTGTATAGCAGCCTCATTAAGGTGTGTCTGCTCCATCGTGTCTCTCAACCAAAACCCAAGCATCACGTCACCAGCTCGCCACCGACACTAAGCCGAACGTGACTTGGCCGTCGTGCTACATTTGGTGACACGTATTGTGCACTTTGGACGTATAAAGCGGTCTGTGACAGAAACGTGTCCTCGCCGTCCTCTCAGGTAACTTACCTGCTGACGTCGGTCTGCTAGCGTAAAGTTCTTCAGTGAGAGAGCGTCTCGCTAGCTCAGCTAACGTTTCCATATTATCTCGCTAACAAATACTGCAACAGCATTTAAAACACGAGGCGGCTTCATGTATGGTCTAGGAAGGTTGTGCAGGTGACGGTGTGTCGTTAGTTAACATAATTGAAACATAGCCGGTGGGTTTGTCTCCACGGCCCTCCTCCTGGCTGCCTCCGTGATGCTGCGGAGCTGTCGTTCTTAAACTAGCCTAGCACGCTCTGCACGGCTAGCTTAGCGGATAACGTTACCTTGGTCTTGACGTCGCTCGTGTCCCACGCCGGTCTCAGCTCTTTAATGAGCTTCATCGCCCCCTCCGTCACGTTGTGTTCGTCCACGAAAATGGGAATTTTTCTAATTACCGGCGACCCGACGGGCACATGTATCTGCGTCTCCATCCTACGTGTGTCTACAACGTTAATTTCCGAGCCCTTCACAGATATTTCTCGAAATTGCGGCATGCAACTGCTGCTTGGTTTATGAAGTCGCTAGATGCTGATGTGTTTCAGTGAATGAACGAAGCTCGGCTTGAGAGATGTATCTTGCTCGACGGCTGTTAGACAAGCGGCAAAGATGTGCGGTGAAACTGCCGGGTATTGATGCTCGTCGCCGGTTTTCTTCAGCCAACTGTACCATTTCCTCCTACTTGGCTCCGCCCGCCCGGGATCATCCGATTGTACCGCCGGTTGAGACGCACCACAGCCGGACACGCCCATTATCTCCGAGTGTGTCCGAGTGGAGCCCGAAATCAGCCGAATACAAAGAAGCGCGACATGCTGCTGGCCTCATGGAGAGAAAAAGTGCAGGTTTGAAATTTAAATTACTTTATTTATAAGAGGAACGAAAATAAGTCACCTATCATAACAGTTAGGTGACACATGCAGACCAGACTTTGCCAACTTTAGTTTATTTATTTTTTATTTTTTTACTTGCAGTCTCGAGGTATGTTCATGTGAGGACAAGGCCAGTGCTCATACTGTACCTATTGGAATGAGCAGCTGTCTTCAGGTCAAAAGTGTATTTCGAGATAAAGTAATTGCTACATAAGTATAATAATGCCATGATGCCATTGTAGATAACAGACCAGGATATACAAGGTCAAAGTGTACTAGAGATAAAATTAGATGATTTATTAATGGAAAAAAGTACCAGGCAAGACCAGGCAAAGATACAAAAAAGGGCAAAAGAAATAAAACATAAGGAGAGCTAATACAAAATAAATCAAAACTAAAGGAGAGTAGGTAGGAAACATACACAATACATATATAAGAAAGTTATATAGACAATCAAGTACCCTTAAAGTACCATAAATGTGCTTTATGTGTAATAATGTAGAATACAGTGTGTGCAGGAAGCCGGACCTCAGCCAATAGGGCTCGAATTCAACCAATAAAAAAAGTCATTTTGATAAATGGTCCAGAGAGAATTTGGTCCAAATGCTTAGTCTAACTACTGTTTGGTAATTTATGCATGGGGATCTGTGTTAGCAGAGTGAGAAAATACAGCCGCTGGATAAATACAATGAGTGAAATCTACAAGATCTCCTTCTACACTATCACAAAATCATACTGACACTGTCAGCCTATTTTCTAACTGTGACATCTAATCCAGAAAGCATGCATGAAGATACAGACGCATTATTAGTTTATCAGTTTAAACTGGCAGAGAAAACACCAACTGTGTTGGGTGGGAGCCCACTGTGCATAAAGTAGACAGGTTAAAGGCCCAAATGAGCACACAAACAGCCGACGCTGTGTAGAAGAAATGAAGGCAACATGACATGCGACTAACTCCATCCTCCACCAGGGCAGTAACAACTCTCAGTCAGGCGGTGGCAGTATAGTGATACAAATGTCTTCACCAAGTGGTGCATTCAGTGGGACAGGTCCCCCTGTCTCCTGTTTCTTCTGTAACAAAGATCCACTTCAGACTAAAGATCCCCTTTTGTTTCCGCACAGGTGCCCCCTCTTTGAACTCTTTGGTTGTCGGTCATCTGCTTTTTCTATGAGTAAGAGTTTGGATTTAAACATTCTGAAAGATGGGAAGGACACCGCCGTTTGTCTAGTACATACAATCTTGAATACTCCTTCTTGATCTGTGCAGGTAAACGTCATGACTCTGTCACTCCAGAGCCCGAAAACAGCTGGTGAAACAATGAGATGAACAACCACGGACGTCCGGCCACGTTAAATCTGCTCAAACTTGTTCCCGTAACATTCTCATTTCAGTTCCTCACGCGTTCACGCAGTGCTGAACACATTGCTCCAGTGCTCAAGTCCCTGCTTTGGCTCTGCTTTGGGCCTCTGTTCATTTCTCACCTCTGCTGGTTTTTATCTTATGATTAGTTACTGTGTCTGTTGAGTTTGTCATTACATTTTCATGGTTGAGTGGAATTGAATTGGGTTGTATTCATTAGATTCTCCTCCCCGTGTTACTTGCTGTGTGTATTTTAATGTAAAGCCCATTGAGTTTACTTGTATATATTTAAACTGTGAACATCTGCACAGTCCTTGGTCAATATGTTGCCCATTCCATCCTCCTCGTTTTAAACACTATGCAGCTCTTTGCAGTTTAAAACAGATATTTTACACATTTTTTTTATTCTATATTTTATGTTCATGACTTGAGACCTTAAGCACCAAAATGCCAAGGCACATTCCTTGTGTGAAAACCCACTTGACAATAACCCTGTTTCAGATTCTGATCGTAACAAAATAAATAAATGAATATGCCTCGCCTGCCTTGTGTCAGTGCATGGTCCTTAATGGAATTTAGATGTGTTTCTGCACACTACACCACATCAAACCATGAAAATATACAAAATATTTCTTTTTGCTTTTTCCAGTTAGTTTTGTTTTTTTAAGACAATAACTGGAGTCTGAAGACCTGTGCTTCCTCTGCACCTATTGGAACAAGCAGCTGACCTCAGGTCATAGCGTCTTACAGAACAAAAAAAAAAAGATTTTCTTACTCATTCCTAAAACATTCTGGTCTGCTGCACTACTTCCTACAGCTTCCTGTTTGAAAGCACACCTCCTATAGTTGATAGTGAGGTTTGAAATACATGTAGAGGCATTAAAGGGAAGTGTAAATGCGTTGCATGTGTGTGTCGGTGTGTGTGCACGTGTGAGACGGAGGTTATTGAAGAGTATTGTGGATGTGCAAACGGCAAGGAACGCTTCATTCATTCACGGCCAACATTCTGAGCAACATAAGCTTTACACATGTTTGCAAATGACTAGCGGCCTCTTTCAGCTGTACAGGACACGGTGGGATGTGTCGGTGTGTGTGCAGTCACACCCAGACACTGTGTGACTGTAGCTGTTTAGAGCCGCGGAGCCTCTACCTGTAGCCACACGCCTCATCTGCTCTCCCTTTAACCTCATCCAGTGCTCTTCACTGGCTCTCAGGAATGCAGTTGGCAAATTGTGTGTGTGTGTGTGTGTGTTAGGGTGGCTGAATGTGAATGCGCATGCATGCATCTTAGCCGCGACCTTGTACACAGGTGGGACAGCTCAAAGGTGGACCGGTGATCCTTGGATATCTCAGGAATGAGGAAATGTTGACATTGTCACACGGCGGAGTGCTGTTTACAATGTGACACACACACACACACAGATAACAAATCACATCTCCATTGAAAGAGTAATCCAAGCCGGCTTCTTGTCGAAAACCTAATTTCTCACATCAAGCTTCTTGTTGACACACTCCTCATCGATCACAGACGGCGTGATGGAGAATGATTTGGGGGTGTTTGGGGAGAGGGACCGTTCTATGGGTCACTTCCATGGAGTGTTTACTTTCACACACGACGACATAACATTTGCAGAAACCCACGAGGAGGACGTGGATTGGTCTTTAAAGGTTGGCAGATGTGGCTGAACAATGTGCTCAGTTTATGATCTACTACAAAGTGGGTGAATGGGAGGCCATTCAAGGACGTCTGACCATCTGGACGCTTTAGTGCTGGACTGATGGACTTTGTCAGCCTTTTACTATTTGTCTGCTGTAATGTCCTTTGTTTTCTCCTTGTCATCTTTGACAACTGTCCAGAGTGACAGTTGTCAAATCAAGGTTACACTTGATACTGTCGCTAGGCCTTCATGATGTTCAAAACATTGTAAAGAAGCAAGACTAAACTAAAAAGCAATTCAACAAGTACTATTTTTTAAATTTTCCTACCATTTGCCTCTTTCCAGGAAAAAAATAAAAAAGTTGCTACCAGGCAGACGGATTAAATTCAATGATGCTATACATCTTCACTGTATAGCATCATTGGTTGTATTCTGTCTTAAACTTTCAAACCCATAATTGGTAAACCCCATAAGCTTAGAAAAAAAAGCTGCCTCTGAGATTCAAAATAAGGAAGAACATTTACTCACGCATAGGCCTACTTAAGTACCACTTTGCATTTTGAGATACTGCTACTTAAACAATGGATCATACTTGTATGTGAAAGGGGTTGCTGATAGTGATGAACTTATCAACCAACTCTGCAGTTTTCCCCTCAGCTCTACCGAGCGTGTTACCGTCTTTTGACTCATTGTTCGGGTTTTACGGCCCGCAGCTTACTTTTTTCCACCATCTCTGCGCTCATTTGAGATGTTTTCGGCGGCAGCAGCAGCCAGCTGTTTGAAGTGGAAAAAGCTGTGAGAAACAGTAAACTATACCTGCTCAGACTAGTGGAGCATTTCAGTTGGTGGAGACCAAAAACAGAGCTAAAAGAAGTGTGAATATTGGACTTTACTTTGTCAGGTGGACATACAAATGAATGCTAATGTCGTTCTGTACCTGCTAGATGTTGAAGATGATAATCTGCGTGTTTCTGCCGCCCGTAAATTGCAGGTTCAAGTTTGTTTTTCTTACATTGCAGAGGACAATATTGTATGTTGTTCCCCCACTTCATTTATCTAATGGCTATATGTACTTTTTTATTATTTTCTCTTGTACTTTTATCTTTCGTCAACTGTTCTGAAAGTGTGAAAATCCCCAAAACTGGAAATAGAAAGTTAAACGCACAGCAAAACTAAACTCTCCTCTTGTTCGCAGTGACTCATTTTCATTTTGACGTGTTTTCTGCACGATTTGACTATTTCTGTCACTTCTGATACATTTGCTACATTTTGCTTTTTTAATCAACAGTTTGAATCTGCTTTCATTTGAACATCGTCCCGTATTGTATGGAATGCGTTGCCAGTGAGTAAACAAGTCAGACAGATACTTACGGTGTACACCACCTGTAGCGCTTTGTCTTTACATTGGAGCCACATGTGATACTATGCAACCATCATCCTGTCCTTGACATGTGGCTCAGCCCCGAAAGGCTTTGACAGGAAATGGTCGCAGATCAATTAAGAAAGTAAGAGCGCAAACCAAAAGCTGGCGAATAGGTCGACGTGTGTGACCTCACGTTTAGAGACCTTCACATCCCTGAGGGGGTTAAACCGGGACGAACCCTCTGTGAACTGACAAGGCAAATCGGTCAGTGTCACCACTTCAAAGAGGTGCTGTGTGTGTGTGTGTGTGTGTGTGTGTGTGTGTGTGTGTGTGTGTGTGTGTGTGTGTGTGTGTGTGTGTGTGTGTGTGTGTGTGTGTGTGTGTGTGTGTGTGTGTGTGTGTGTGTGTGTGTGTGGCTGTGGCGGGAGTGTGTGGCTGTATTTGTCTTTTTGTTGACCCTCAAGAGGAGCATATGGCAGCCAACACAAAGCCTTAACCCAACTCCTATCAATACTGATACCGCCTCACTCCTCCTCTCATGGGGGTGAACAACAGGACACACTTGGGCACACACACACACACACACACAGCTCCAGTCCCTAACCCCCCCTCTTTATTTACAGCTTCCCATCCTTTCATTTTCAGATCAGGTCCTTTTACCCGGAGCAGGCGGCAGCTGGAAGACTGAACTCTCAGAGGGAGGAAGCATGACAGCAGGAATGAGGGGACTCATGCTGAGCTGCACATTAACTTCTTGTTACCCCTCCCCCCCCCCCCCCCCCACACACACACACACACACATATATATATAGGAAGAACAGATAAAGAGAGCTTTAACCCTCATCAAAACACCTATTATGTGACTTATGTAACCCTGTGCTCTTACTGGACGCTTCTTGATGGAGAAACAAGAGCTTTATTTCCTAAGAAATAGCAGTGAGGACAGAGGGAGGGTCTCACATTCTGCAACTTGACAAATCTTCGGCTAAAATCTATTTACATTCGTTCAAAAATAGTCATTTGATTTTCCAAAACTGTACATGATTTCTATCAAAAATACCCAACATTTGCTGCTTGATGAGCACCACCTGAGGAGTAGCTATTATCTTCCAGTAGCTACATGCATTTAATGACGCTAATATCTGTGGCTGTTGTGCACACCTTGACGGTGTTCACACATTTCCTCCCGGCAGCCGGGAAGGAAGAACATAGTTTCCGAGACACCAGCCAGAGGACCTGAACGAAGCTCTGCCTGCCTCCACATGTCTGTGAAACAGGCCACAGGCGACACAGTATCTGTCTTTTTTTTTTTGTATCTTCAGGACAATTTGTTTGTCTTTGGGTAGTGGCCTTAAGTAGCACAGACATAAACGCTATGCTCACACACCTTTCCAAAGGTGAAAAGCCCCCAATGAGTCACCGCGAGTGCTGCGGTTCAGCCGTATTCAGATGAGTGCTGGAAACCAAAACAAAGACTGAACAATATCTCAGGTTTCTCTCTCTGGGCTCATGTGACCTCAGATGATTCATCTGCCAGCCACATCGTTAGTACATTAATATAATGTGCAAAGTTGAAAACGTATGGTCTTTAACTCAAGACATGATTCTGGTCTGCAAGACACATTTCCATCCATGGACAGTAGACAGCTTTATGCATTTTCAAAATTATTATTTATTATATAACTAGAGTCTAGAGGCTTTTAAATACAAAGATGTCATATAGGTGGAAATTTCACACAGACACCTTTTCAAAACAAAGGTAACAGAGGATGGTATGTCGGCACAGTTCAGGCCATCAGATTGATTATGAAACTTTGTACAAAAACAATAAAGTTGGTGCAGTAAAGCAAAATATGTCTTCAAAATACGCTTTCAAGTGAATATGTAACAAAGTGTTTAAAAAAGTCTAGATTTAAAAATGTATCTCCTCTTAAAATGTTTAAAATAGACACTCCACGACAAAAGATACCCCTTTTTGAGGTTTAATAGACATTTTTGAAATAGTTTTCAGTCTTTCTCTGTGTTATTTGCCACAACTCATGGGATGAATGTGTCCGCAGACATGGTGGGAGAAGGAGAGGACACAGGAAAAGAGAACAAATGGCAGGAGAGATGGGAGTGTATGATAAAGAGTTTTGTGCAACTGTGATGTGGCCCACCTGGGAATTAGAAAAATCTGTGTGTTGATGGAGTTACTTAAAATCAAGCTATGGAAAAAAGACTGGAGATTTAAGCAGTGAATACTTTAGTTATAGGGAACATGAGCATAAAGAGAGTTCGAAAGAATGGAGAATGGGGTCCAATAAAACATGAACAAACATTCATTGTTCGGTATGTCGAAAAAAGTCATTGAAAAACACATAGCAAAGTATGTTAAAAAAGTCATAGTATAGTATGTTACAGAAGTCATAGTATAGTATGCCGTAAAGAGTCATAAAAAGTACTAATATATCTAAAAAAGTGTAAAAAAAGGTTTTAGTATAGTATGTCGAAAAAAAGTCATAGATTAGTGTGTTGAAAAAAGTGATTAAAAAGTCATAACATAGTCTGTCAAAAACTCATTAAAACGAATGTTTGCCAAAAGATTTGAATGTCTTATTGATTTAATTTCCTTTAATTGAATCCATTTTATTTTATGTATTCCATTTCATTGTGTCGAGTGCATGCTATTTTACTTTACATTTTAATTGATCTATTTTTTTAAAATATTCCATTGTTTAAATATTATCTGTGAAGTTATCTTTGATTTTTCATTGGACGTCTTCATATATCATGTCATTTTAGTCAATTTCTACTGTCATATTTTACGTTTTTTTGCTTATGGTGCTTTGTTTTATTCATTGTGAAAATTGTAAAATGACTTTATTTTTCATATCATTTTTCGTTTATGTTTTTCGATTTGACATCATTGTATTTCATGACACATTTTCATACCTTAATTAGTGCCAAATTGTTTTTTGGCACTAATTCTGATGTGCTGGAATTCTGTGAAATGCTGCGGTCAGGGTGGCAGCAGCGGAGTGTTATTGGTGCGTAATGTGTGTGGTATGGCCTCGTCACAGGTGAGTGTAACCAAGACGCTCTCTTTGTTATGGCTGTCAGGTGAGAGGAGACAAGCGGCGGTCAGGGGAGGGGAAAGGTATTTCCTGCCGCTCTGTCTCCCTGGAAACAAATTCATCTTTGACTTCCACGTGAAGGTCCGCGTGCGTGACGTTAGTGAGAACAGAAGGTGAAGAGTATCAGGAGACGTTGTTGCTGTGAGTCAAGATCCACTCTAGATTCATTCTGGTGAAAGGTGTAAAGTGAAACCCACCGTGACTCACCCATCGTTTGTGTCCCCGCGGATGACAAGAGCCACAAAATGCCTCAAGGCTCTGCAAATGATATCATTTACCTCCAAAGCTCTCTTGCGTGACACGCATGTATAAATCTGATCATTTATCAGATATAGGACGCTCAGTGCTCCCCGCGGAGGAACACTGTGAGCTATAGATGCGTCTTGCAAAGTATTTTGGGCAATACTTGATATGAGAGCCACTTTTTTTGTGAACAAACAACCACAGCAGCACAATTGTTTGTATTTTCTTGCATACTGTAAGCGTCGAAACGCACCTTACTGGTACAGTCTGTCACACATGCGCGGTCAGAGTGTGCACACAAAAGGGTGGAGTCGGTTCAGTGGGACTTTTTTTTTCCTCACCCGAGGGGATTAGATCTTGACTGGATGCACCGGGAAGGAATCCGAGGTGAAGTTTCCAGGCAATCGCGCAGCGTCAAACCCACTTCAGGGCTGTTTTAAAAACAAATCCTAATTCTGGACTAAAATCATATTCGATGCTATTTCCCGTGATTACGATTTCCATGCGGTGAGATCCAGAGGCAAAACTTGAATCGATTCACGTGCAGTCATGGAGCACATCGCTTTGGTCCCGCAGCGCGTGCAGCCCTCGCCGCGGGCAGCGCGTAAAAGCGAGTGGCTCCGGAGCGCGCTGGCACATCACCACTGCCCCGATCCCGGCGCGGATAACGAGATCGTAGTCCTGGCCACCGGGATGGACCAATACCTGCAGGAGGTCTTCCACCACCTGGCCCACCCCAGCCGGGACGACGCGGTGTCGGCGGAGGACTTCACCGCGCTGTGCGCCGTGCTGGGACTCGCCGCCGCGGAGAAAGAAAGCAGGACGACGAAATGGGGAGCCGGAGATAGAGAAAAGGGCGAGGAAGACGAGGAGTTTGGGGATGCGTGCTCCGCGCTACCCTGCCGGCTCTCCTTTAAAGACTTCCACTCGCGCCTCTGTGGGTATTTCCGTGTGCGCAGCGCGCGCGGCAGAGGCACCGGGGAGTGCGCCGGGCGCCTGCCCGTCACCGAGGACACGGAGCTGGTGGAGAGACAGATCCGGCTCCGGTGGCCGCGCGTCAGGCGGAGAAAATGTGTGAGTTTTGATCTGGCGAGGGATCAGAACGGACCGGTTCACCGATCGACTAAAGGTCGAACGGCAGATGACCGCGAGTCAGGTACCGCACCAGCCTGGATGTCTGTATATTGCACGTGTTACTGCATTAAAAGGCCTCCAGTGAATATTGAGGGGTTCCTAAACTTCAATTGTTGCACATATATTTAAGATTATTGCAGTTAATGGGAAATGACTCAAAGACGACTCATATAAAACACACATCATTTATTTATTCATTATTTATAATAGCACCAGTTACCTAAACTTCTTTTTTATCTTAACATGTAACCTTTCCCACTTTGTTTACTGTGATATTCTTCACCTCCACCATCTGTTCTCTCCTTCTGTGAGTGGAGGCAGTTCCCCTTTTCTTACGCAAATGTCCCAATACAACAATGTGAAAAGGGTCCCCAGCTGGGACTGACATGTTGTTATATATGATGTCAACGTGTGAGCAGCATTTTGACTGCATTAACTGCTCAAGGTGGAGCTGGAATGAAATGGAACTATCTGTGAGGTTCAGAGGGGGATTCACTTTTTGGTAACTGCTGACAACTCAAGGACATCTGAAACATGAGGAGGAGAAACACCTGCTTTTACATGAGGAGGTCAGAGGCCGAAAAAAGGGAGCCACGGATTTCATCTTGAACAACATTTGATTTTATAATCTTCTATATTTTTTGATGTGGTGAACTTGTGAAGTAACCAAGCTGCCAGATACATTTAGTGGAGTAGAAAGTGTGATACTTTCCTCTGAAATGTGGTGTAGAAGTATAAAGATGGAAATATCCAAGTAAGTATACAAGTGCCTCAGAATTACCCAAGCACAGTACTTGAGCCCTCACTTAGTTCATTTCCACCATAGTTTTACATTCTCCCAAAATAGCAATGAGAATGTATTCAGATCCTTTACATCAGAAAAAGTATATACCACACTGACCAGAACACATCCTGCATTCAAACACATCACTTCAGTAAAGGTATGTATACATACGGGAGTGCAGACAAATAGTTTTACTAAAGTATTCCATATTATATTTCAGTATTGGATTATTAAAGTAAGATAATCCTTTATTAGTCCCACAGCGGGGACATTTGAAGGATTTCAGCTGCAAAGTGGACAGTAGAGGACAAAACAAAACAAAAACAAAAGTACAATAAATACTGACACAGTAAAAGTAGAATAAATGAGTAAACAACAAAAGCTAAAAATACAATATAATCAGATTGAGTGGTTGAAAACACATTATTGCACATATGATTAAATTATTATATAAATTATTATTGATTGATTTAATATTCCCTCTAAGATATAGTGTGTTAAAAGTATATAGTTGAATAAAGTACCTACAACATACGGTGGTACAGTACATGGAAAAAGCAGCACAGGAAGTGTGAAAAATGATATGATTGTTGTCTTTTTCATCTTTTTTGTCTTTGTCTTCTTCTTCTTCTTCTCCTCCAGATGAGGTAGCAGCTCTGAGGGAGCTGGTGGAGGACCTCCGCTCGGCGCTGCAGGGGAGCGACGCTCGCTGCCTGGCCCTGGAGGTGGCCCTCCGGCGGGAGGGGAGCCGCACACTCCCTCCCCCCACCAGCTTTAAAACCGCAGCTTCAACCCCGACATCCTCCATCACCCTCGACCAGGGGAAACTGGTGCCGACGCGCAGGATTAAAGGATACTGCAGTGGCGCCGGAGGAGACGCGGCGAGGAGGGCGGCGAGGAGACGGGACATCCGGGACCCCCTCGAGAGGGAGCTGAAGCTGATCCGAGCCTCGCGCGACGGGCAGCTAGAGGAGGCCATGAAGTTCAACGAGCGCCTGGAGGAGGAGCTGCGCTGGGCGTACCAGGAGGTGCGCAAGCTTCACGGGGCGGAGTCGGCGCTGAGGAAGGAGAACGCTCACATCAGGTTTTGGTCTTTAAAGTGAATTTAACTGGATGATGTTTCGAGTGGATGGAGGTTAGAGGAAGGGCTTTGATGATCTGGGATGATCTCTCCATCAGGAGGCGGGCGGAGGAGGCCAGGGAGGCTCTGAGCTTGGGGCTTCAGAGGGTTCGGATGATCCAGGAGCAGGCTCAGTCTGTGCCGCAGCTCCAGGCCAGGGTCACCCGACTGGAGGCTGAGCTACACCAGTACAGGTACTAAAACTGTGTGTGTGCACGGGCATGTGTGTGCATCTATTTACATATCATTTGCCTCTGCGCTCTACTGATTTGAAATTCCCTGCGCTAAAGCCAGCAGCTTAAGTTACACACAAGTCACACTGAATGAGAGTTCCGAGTGAAAAGCAGATGGGGTTAACTTTCAACAAACACCACGCACACACCAGGTTAAAAAATAAATACACATGCCAAAGCACAAACGAGTTATGTTCTCTCTTTTGGTTGCCACCCTCAGATCCCGCTGCACCTGCATCCCCGACCCCGCCCACCAGGAAATGTGCCCAATCGGAGCAGCAGACCCCTGCAGCAAGACAGGTGAATGACCTCTCGTGGCCCATCTGTTGGCCAACAAGATTTTTAGAATCGTTGCTGTTGATGTATTTAAGGCTTTGCATTAGACCTTTTTCCCACGGCGGACATTTTGGACTTGTCATAGCAGCAAAAGCACACGTGTAACAAAATAAGAGTGAAATAAGTGTAAAAAAAATAAGGTCAACAGGCTACACAGAACATTTCTTCATTAACCAAAGCTTTGCAACAGTGCATTAAATATAAATAGTAAAGTAACAGCTTCTACAGAGTGTCTGCAGAGAGCGGTAGAGGGGAGAGCTGCCTCCGATGAAGAGGAGGAGGACAGAGGGACGAGGGAGGAAGGACAGTGCCGCCCGTCGGAGGTGAAGAAGCACCGACCGCACGGCTGGGGCAAAGGGTTAGCCAACACCTGACACGCTGCCGCCACTGTGGACACGCTCCTCCAATTCCAAATGTCACTTTGTTTTTGCTTATTCCTCCAGATGTCAGAACCACGCGGCCCATCAAGTTGTCTCTCAGAGTTGCCTGCACGATAGAAACCTCATCAGCAGGGGGCGCTGCAGCTGGACGGGACAAAGCCAAGAGCAGCCAGAGGGGAGCACACGCTTGGAAAAAGAAAAGGTGGGAGAGAGGAACCTGGAGTGCAGACTGAGTCGCAAACAGTTGCAAAGCTCTGGAGTCTTAATATGTATAAGTTGAGCTTTCTTCCCCAATACCGCGAATTTAAAAAAGACTGTTGTCGCCATTAGTCACTTAGAGGAAAGACTTTGGGAAAATATAGTCCATGTTGAAAAATACAGAAGTTTCCTTTTGAACTGTGGACAAGTCTGGGTATTGGCCAAATGTAAGGAAAGACAAATAGCAACACTGAATGACTGAAGGATGAACAGAGCGATGCTTGTCACATCATTGCCACTAATAAAGCTGCTTCATTAATAAGCTGGATGACCTCGAGGAGTCAAAGAGAAGGAAGATGCAGAAGATACTCTGTCCCTTCAACCTCAAAGGTTTCATCAACCCACCATCATCGTGGTTCTGCATCCAGATAGAGAAATGTATGTTGAGCTGAAGCTCCCATCCCCGTGTATTTGAAGTTGCTCCTCCTACGAGGACAGATTATTAGTTCATATGTCTGTGTCATGAAACATGGCCAGCTATCTCCCCGTGTGTGGAAGCGCTCAGTGCTCCAGAAACGTAACTTTGCCGGGCGCTTTAGGAACTGGTTACTCCTCTGACTGCTCATACTGTGGACACAGTTTAGGAGCTTGTTTTGCATTCATGTGTTCCTCCTCACTGTTTCCCAGAGGCCCGAGGAAGAGGAGGACAAGACGAGGACGCGTCTGTCGATGCTGGAGGACAAACTCGCGGATGCCCTCACACTGCTGCTGCAGCTACGCAACAAGGTTATTAACACGACACGCGCTTTCACCTCAGACACACACACACACACACACACACACACACACACACACACACACACACACACACACACACACACACACACACAAACCTCTTCACTGCCATCTAGTGTTCATTCCATCCTAGTTGGACGTCAGTGGGCTACTGAGATGAAGGATGAAGGATACACACCAAAACAAAGATTAGTGTTTAAGCTGAGTGGATACGGTGAAACTGTGTGAGATAGATGCCAGTGAGTGTTCAATATTACATAAATAAAAAAGACATTATTAAATATATAAACATATGAATAAAGTGTGTAATATATATATATATATGAACCAACAACTTTTGAAATATTTGGAAAAAAATATCAAAATGAATTATTATGAAAAGTTATTTCATTATTACACTTGGAATAATAGTTGTATTGGATATAATTTCTTCTTTCAGTATGAACACCAACTTTCAAAAGGAATTTTTTTCCCCAAATGACTCTTTTATTTCAAGTTTTATTCTATGACGTCACTTTTAATGACACATTTAACTCATAATGTGACTTTTCGCGACAATAATGTCGTCACCGCCCTCTGAAATTATTAAATTTAAACTGTTGTGTAGTAAGAAATTCTATTGTAAAATAAAAGATGACTCCATGTATAAATTTTACACAATTTATTCGTATGATTATTGATTTTTATTATTGATCTAACACTTTGGGGCTCCATACTGTTCCCCTCTAATGATCTGTATTAAGCTTCACAATATACAGTATGTTATGTATGTTCATATCAAGCTGGATTTGGGACTTTATGTCATTTTTTGTGTTTTTACTGTTTGGTATGTGTTTTTCACAGAGCGTCCTCCCCCAAAAAATCTCTGCGCGAGTAGCTTATTAAGAACCACATTTACGTCTGTTGTTAGACGACAAACTAGTGGTCGTAGATATTATGGGATATATATTACGGGAGCAAAAAAGGAAGTCATGTGACGTAGTACAGAGTACACAGAGAGCAACACGGGACTTTCACCCGGGACACCTGTGTTCGTGTCCCGTGTGAAACCAAAAGTCAGCCCTGACTCACTTTAACTCATGTAACGTACTTACTTTACTTCATGTAAGTATCGTCACGTCACGCAACAAACATACTTAGAAAACCAAGCAGTGGTTTTCTTTCAATTCACGGCGTTAACCACGTGTTTAAAACGTACGACTGGTTCTCTCCAGTCATAAATGTCGCTCTGGGAGTCATCGGCAGACAAACCTTTCTGTCATTAAAGTATGAGGATGTGTTGGTTTTTCATGAAAAATGAAATAGACAAACATCCAAAACTGAAGTGAAACGCCTCTCACCCTGTCTGTAGAACGTGTCCCGCAGGGCCCTGGGGAAGATCGTGATGGACACTCTGGATGTGTGCAGCAGGAGTGGAGACGGTAGGTGTGTTCTACATCCTCCACTTGTCCATGTAGTCATAGTTTAGTGTTGCGCCTTACTAAAATTGATCGGTGGTACTTTTCTATTTCCCCGCCCAGGTCCGTCTCAGGTCTTGCAGGTAGCTGACGCCCTCTGTGTCCGGCTGTCCTCCAGGGATCTCCTTGGGATCGGAGGGGATGACGAAGGAGGAGAGAGCAGAGAGAAACCCCTGGTTTCATCTTCAGGGTGTAACACCAGCAGCATCAACCTTCTGCTCATCTCCTGCTAGATGAACTGTCGTACTTATCCTTTTCCCCCCTTTTATCTTCGGCTTGTTTGCACTCATAAAAGTGTCCCAGTTGTGGAGATTTTGAAACTGGTTCAATGTATTTAAAGATTTATTATATTTACGCTCTTTGTGTTTTATTCTGTATCTATTTAATTTCAATGATTAAATTGTTTTATCCAAACACTTTATTACCAGTGTAAGCGTTGATACAGAGAGCTCTGGCATGATGAATCAAAATGATATATTTCACTGCAGACTCTAAACAGTGTCTCATGTTTACGAGGCCGCTTACTGTTGGATCTGGACACACTCACACTGCAACTCATATACTCAACGTCAGTGGATCAAAAGGTTTCACATGGAAAAATCCACATATGTGCATATTGTGCCTTATGAATTTCAAACAAAGAAACAGCTCAACCTCATCAAACTTGTGCTGCTGGACACACACACACACACACACACACACACACACACACACACACACACACACACACACACACACACTTGTTCACTTCATCAATCTCTATTTATTTCAACAACATTGTGCTGAATCAAAAGCCCAACGTTTCCACAAGTGTCTTCTTCAGTGCCGAGCAAGAAGTCTAAGTTACAAACATGTTAACAAGGCATCCTATAATAGAATGACGTCACTGGTGATCAAACATCACATGTATCACCTGCATTAACGTCTCACCTGTGTGTGCTTTACATATCATGGCGCCATCTTGTGGTTGAAATATAAAATACAACAAGTTGTCTCCAAACTAAATAGTAACAGTTGAACTGAACATGTGAGGATTCATCTCAAGTCTCACATGTTTGTGGACTCACACATGAAGAAGCTGCTGAACGCTTTGCCCTCCTACATACAAGACACACTGACATGCTGCTGAAGAGCAGAGCTCTCATTGTTGATGAGAAGGATTTACTAGTAACCAGAGATGTGGATTCATTCTGCTCCTCATGAGGCAGTTTGGAGCTGATCTGTAATGATATTTGTCTTGAGTTCAGTGGTGAGTTAGAAAAGCTACAAACAAGTATTCCCACTAAACCCACTGACAGGAACACTCTGATGACTGCAGGCAGTTTGAATCCTAGACCACTGAAAGAAGGTCTTCCTTTAATAAACCCTAGCCCTATTTTTAGGCCTCTGCTCGAAAATTGCATACCCATACTTAAAGACTGTAAATCTGAAACTACAAGGTCTATTTTAATAATTTTGATGGTATAATACAGTTAAAACTTGTGAGAGACCTGTTCAGATGTGTAAATATTGTGTATATGTTACTGGTTAACAGTGAATGAAGATGCACACAGCTCAAATTGAAAAGTTTCAGGTTCCCCTTGAAAAAAAAGCACTTTTATTGAAAATATTTATTTGAAATAATGCAGATTGAAGCCTAAAAATACTCCACAGTCATAGCACAACATCATTGTGATCTCTACAAGCACATTTTCCTTAGATTGAGTGAAGCAGGCCAGCATAAATGAGGTCTGAGTACAGAGTTTCAAGCCGAATTCTCATTTTTGGAACCAGCTTTTGCGCGCCTCTATTCTAATTTTATATACTATATAACTACATATTAACTATATATTCACTTGCTTTATCACTAAGAGTGTTCAATACATCGTAATAAAGCAGTTTGGAATCATTTTCAGCCGTGTTCAGCAATTTTCAGCTCCCATGTCTCTCCTCCTTAAAAAAAAATCTCCTCTCAGTCAGTGTCTATGTAAGCTTTGTAAGGCCTGTGATTGGCGGATTTCATCATGTGACACCTTGTTGAATGCGGAAGAGGTTAGGCTCGTTAGAGTTGAAAACAATTTCCTTAGGTAATAACTGGAGTACTAAAACATTGACTTAAGCTGGCTATAACTAAAAAGTCTATAATCTGCGATCTAGAATCTGCGGTCAGAAAAATTGTTGCTCCACATCCTGCTCCATCAAAGCCTAACTTACACTGAAACTCACTTAAAGGAGTCAACCAATAATTATCCAATAGCAGGACAGAATAGAGGAGCCTTTATCTTCAAAGGGCAAAAACACACATTTGAAGCACATTTTACAACATGACCAATCTTTTAACTCTATTATATGGTAAACATTCTAAAGAGCATAACACACATACTTTTGCAATAAACATAAAATACAAAAACTGTTAAGAATACAAAATGGCTCTTACAGATACATTTGTCTCTGCATTTGACCCATCCCTATATAAGGGGAGCAGTGGGCTGTCTTTGACATGCGACACATGACACGTCAAAGGCCAAAGCTTGAACAGCCGACATTGTGGACACCAGACAACCCTCTTAACCCAGTGAGCCACGATCGCCCACCTTTTCCACTAAAGGAAATCTAAGAGCCAATCAGCTCTTTGATCCGAAGACAGCAAGAAGCTTCCCATCATGCCCTGGGGTCACGCAGTCAGTGGAGAGCAACTGCAGCGCCTGGCTCTAAAATCTGCGGCACCCCGCTCTCTGAGGTTATCGTTGCCCACGTGATCATGACGTCAGCGCAAGTCCCATCATGCCCTGGGGTCATGCAGTCGGTGGAGAGCAATTCTGCATCGCCTGGCTCTAAAATCTGCGGCCGCCTCACTCATGTGAGATCAACGTTACGCATGTTTTCATGACGTCAGAGCAAGTCAGACGCAAATCTACCCAGCATGCATTAGGCTCGTTCGACTTGAGCCAGGCGTGCGCAGAATCGATCACCGGCGATCGGCGCACAATGCATGCTGGGTAGATTTGCGTCCGACTTGCTCTGACGTCATGAAAACGTGAGTAACGATGATCTCACGTGAGCGAGGCGGCTGCAGATTTTAGAGCCAGTTTTGAAAAAAGGTCTAAGAGAGATTGGAGAGGAAAGCTTTAGTGACAAATGTTGGAAACTTTTTCTGGAATATTTAGAGTCAACAACACTAATGAATAGAATTTGTGAAAGAAATGTATTATTATTTATTTTTTCTATATGTATATATATAGATATATATATATATATATTTATTTATATACATATCTTTATTCATTTACACACATATGTATATGTATTTGCACCCGAAAGCTGTTTGCCAACCGCCTAAAAAAGCAAAAGAAAGAAGAAGAAGAAGAAGAAGCAGGCGGCTGAAAACGGTCCGACTTGAACGCAGTTTTTTGTCAACGCCCCTTTCTACGTCCGCCTGCTCTCAGTCTGCTTTCCAGGCGAGGCGCAGTTCAACTCGAACGAGCCTATTGTGTGCCGATCGCCGGTGATCGATTCTGCGCACGGCTGGTTTATGTCGAACGAACCTGTTAACTGAAGCACTACGCGGGTTATTTCGAAGATTGACAGCCTTTTAGCCACTCAAAATCGAGATATGCTTGGCCCAGCCCCTATGCGTAAAATCCATTGGTCCAGCAGAAAACTGCTGGCCATTTCCTCATAGAAGGTGCCAGCCGGTTCATTTCACTGCAGAGACAGAGAGGAGGAGACGGACTATTTTTGCTGCATCGGATTTCAATGGATTGCCTGCGTTTTTCGGCACGAAAATCACCAAAAGGTATGCTGACTTTCAATTGTTTTTCTGGAGAGCAGTGTGTGGTTTCTTGGCTTTAGTCATGTAACTTTTGAATGGTTTGACGGAAGTCAATTTGGACACGTTGGGTCGACGCCGTATCGAGCCCTAGTGCGAAATCATATATCCATCCGCCATGATCGCTGCCGGCTTTGTGATGAAAGATGAAAATCGGGTGCACAGTTCGCCGATTTTCTGGAGAAAAATCCGTGATTTTGTGATAAATCTTCTAGTTTATTGAATTAGTTTGTGTATAATTGTGTAAAATGGCTGGTATGATGATTTTGCCCAGACTTTTTTTGTTAATTCGGTATTTAATATGTCTGGAGCATTTTTGATATTTCTTGATGAAAAGTCCATTCGGAACCTCGGTACCGGTACCACGGTACCGCTCGAACCCCAAATTGGGCTCGGTCGGGCTAAAGACAACTACACATTGTAAAATAATTGAAAGAGACTTTTAATATAAAATCATTGGATCTTAAAAAAAAAAAAAGAGTTCCAAACAGACGAGTTTCCTTCTCAATAGACTGATTGTTCTTACAACAAGATCAGAGTCTTTGTTCTTCTTGAAACAAGATTACTTTCTTTATCATGTAAACCTTCAATTTGTTCACATCCATCAGTATGACACATCAATTCAGACAACAGCAACATTTAGTCTTTTAAATAAATAAATGTAAATTGAATGAAACATCTTTACAGAAAGTGGTGAGAACAAAATATCTTGGATAAAAGAAGCTCTGGTGATTTCTCTCTTTAAGACACATGCAGTGGAAGAGAAACAACAACTAACAAATACATCAATACACATTTTCAACAAACATTTAGACCTCAGAGAAGTTTACATTTTCCTGCAGAGAAATGTCAGTTCAGGTCAACAAAGATCATCATGAGCAGTGATAGCCTCCATGGTTTAACAGACACAGGAAGGAGCTCCACCTAAAGAAACTCAAACATGTACACAACAATAATGACAAGATGTCAAAGTACCGCCCTCAATGTTTGATTGACAGGTGAAAGAAAATCAGGTCTCAGCAAAAATGGACACAAAATGAGTTTAACAGAAATGAATCTGCTGTTCCATGAATCACTTCTGTCTATTTTAGTTTACAGAACTCAGCAGTGTCTCCATGATAACAAAACCAAAGTCCAGCATAGAGAGGCTGAGTGAATGTGGTCTGGACTCTGTGGAGGAGAGTCATGGTTTCAGAGATGCTGTAGAAAGACAGAATACCTGCTCTGTGATCCAGGTACACTCCTACTCTGGAGGACTGAGGACCTGAGACGGGAGTTTGGATATTGTTGTACAAAAATATAAAACTGTTTTTGTTACAACGTAACGCCCAAGATTTGTCATTTCTTCCAAAACCACATTCATCAAAGCTCCATGTTCTGATGATATTCTTGTATGCGACTGCTACAAAAACTTCTCCTCCTCTCCACTCCACCTCCCAGTAACAACGTCCAGTCAGACTCTCTCTACTCAGGACCTGACGATATGTAGTGAATCTGTCTGGGTGACTAGAATAAGACTGTTGTTCTCTCATAGCTGTTGCTTTTCTGTTCCCCTCAGATAATAACAGCAGTGTGTGTGCTGTGTTTGGATCCAGTGTGATTTCACTTGAATATCTTAAGAACTCAGCTCTGGTCTTGGGCTCTGCTTGTGAGTGTGACAGTAAAACGTCCACTTCAGTCACTGCCAGTGAGACGTTTGTCCTCTTCTCTCTCAGAACGTCCTGTAGTTTATCTCTGACTTCTGACACAGCCGCCGTCACGTCCTCAAAGTAGCTCAGAGGACGGATATCGATGCCGGACGAGTCTGTAGGTTCTCTGAGTGGTGACAGTGAGGGGTAGTTGTGTAGAAACTGGTTGTGATCCTCTGTGTGTGAGAGCAGCTTCAGCTCAGCGTCTCTCCTCTTCAGCTCAGAGATCTCCTGCTCCAGCTTCTCCTGAAGCTCTTTGACTCGACTCACTTCACTTTTCTGCTGGGATCTGACCTGCTGCTTCACATCGGAGCTTCTTTTCTCCATGAGACGGATCAGCTCGGTGAAGATCTTCTCGCTGTCCTTCACCGCTTCGTCGGCAGAGCGATTGACGGCCTCCACCTCCTGCTGAAGCAGCTTCACGTCTTTCTCTCTGTCCTGGATTCTCTGCTGGATGTTTAGTCGACTCACCTCCAGCTCTCTCTGCCTCTCAGTCCTTTCTGCTGCAGCTGAGACTGTGTCGTGGCCTTTGTGTTCATCCACAGAGCAGAGGTAACAGATACACTGCTGATCAGTACGGCAGAACATCTTCATCACCTCATCGTGACGAGAGCAGATGTTCTCCTGGAGCTTCTTGGAGGGGTCCACCAGCTTGTGCTTCTTTAATTGAGCCACATCATAATGAGGCTGGAGGTGTTCCTCACAATAAGAGACCAGACAGATGAGACAGGACTTGAGGGCTTTCCGTTTCCTCCCAGTGCAGACATCACAGGACACATCTTCAGGTCCAGCATAGCAGTGATCAGCAGGAGCAGCTTGGAGTCCAGTCTTCTTCAGCTCCTCCACTAAAACTGCTAACATGGTGTTTTTCAGCAGGAGAGGCCTCGGTGTGAAGGTCTGCCTACACTGAGGGCAGCTGTGGAGTTTCTTCACATCCTCTTCATCCCAGAAGCTTTTAATACAGTTCATGCAGTAGCTGTGTCCACAGGAAGTAGTCACCGGATCCTTCAGTAGATCCAGACAGATGGAACAAGAGAAGGCTTCCCGATCCAGCTGAACTCCTTTCTGCGCCATTTCACCTCTCAGTGACAACGACTGTCTGAGTTTCGCTTCACTAGAAGTGACTCTGCTTTGACTTCTGATCTGAACAACATGTGTTTGTTCAGTGAATGGAGCCTGTCAGCTCTATCGCTTCACCACCATGTTGGTTACACCCATCTTTAAAACTGTAGATCTGAAGGGGAGGGAACAAGGAAACACGTGGACAGAGTGGAGCCGGCTGTGTTTGAGAGCAGGAGGAAGAAGGAGGGGTTATCAAGCTGTGCTTCATTCCAGGAAGAGGAGCAGCGCTGTGAATGTGAACTTTGCTTCCTCATTTACAAGCAGAGCCTCAGTTAAAACCTGCTCCACTTTAGAAAACATTTCTCTTTTTTTATTACAAGACAAGAGACAATACATAAACATAACAACAAGAGGACGACAAGAACAGTGAGATACAAGCCAGCAAACATCGTGTGTGTGTGTGTGTGTGTGTGTGTGTGTGTGTGTGTGTGTGTGTGTGTGTGTGTGTGTGTGTGTGTGTGTGTGTGTGTGTGTGTGTGTGTGTGTGTGTGTGTGTGTGTGTGTGTGTGTGTGTGTGTGTGTGTGTGTGTGAAGTAAAGACCATAAGAAAGTACATAAATTACAAAATAACAACAAAAACAAAGTCAGGGGCAGTATCGCCCCGACCACTGGCAGCAAACCACGACCAGGGCACCGTCAGGGAGCTCCAGAACAGGTCAGTAGGATCAGCCAGGCCGGGTCAACCGGGTTGAATATTATTTCATTCATTAATTATTATTTTGTTTTTCATTGTAATTCTTGTATTGATTGTATTTCATTTTATTCATTATTATCATCATTCTTTTCTTTTTTTTAGACTGATCGGTCCAGAAAAACATCTTGAAGACGTTCTAGTTTCTTCACATTTGGTCTCACAGGTGTCCAGTTGATGCAGGTGATACATGTGATGAGATGATCCTATAGGATGCCTTGTTATGAAGCTTTATGCATTATAATGTGTTAAGATTGTGCTTATTAAGCATTATAGACATGACCTTCATATAATGTGTTACATAATTCTTTATTAATAAATGATAAAATATTATTCTGGTTGACAGGCTTTTATTGATGGCTGATGTGAAATTGAGAAACTCAAGACGGTTTATTAAAGACTAATAACATTTCTAAGTGCAGACATGATGATTTATTATTTACATTGAGAAACATCAGCATTTTAACCAATAAATAATTTGTATCAACTCATTTATCAGAAAGTAAAAAGTATAAATATATATATTAGAGTAACAGACCAACATTTTGGAGAATGAAGCACATGAAGCAGAAACATACACATGGCATGGCACATGTGTTGAGAGTGTTACCTGCTCTGTAACTACTCCATCTCTCTGAGCTTCAGTCACTTCAAACTGTAAACCACGTGTTGTGCTGCTGAACCATGAGCTCTCTGTATTGTTTCACAGCTACTGTTCATATTTAAGGCTGATAGAAGATTCACTCAATGAAAACAACACATTTACAACAAGATAGAAAAACACATTTCTAAATGATTTTCATCCAGATGTTGATACCTTGAAGTATTATTATGGACATATTTGTGTTATTTGAACATAAAAACAAAGAGAAAGTGTTTGTTTGTGACTGTTCACCTCTCCATCACGTTGATTGAACGTCATAAAGAAAGCCCCGTTAGTTTGCTGTATGTGTGGAGCTGCACTGACTGCTGTGATTGGTGCTCATTGCTCCTCTCCTCCAGGTGGAGGCGCTGTAGGACAAACACACACAACTGGTTTCTGAATGTTTTCATGGGAACTAGAATATAAAGAAGCAGTGATGAAGCTGCTGTAACATGTAAACACCTTGTTGTTGTATCAGCTGCTTGTTGAACAGTAGACAGAGTGTAAGAAGACTGGGTCCCGCTGTGTTACTCAGGCTGCACTACAGCGTCTATTCACAGGCGCGATCCCACTACTGAGCGGCACGGGGGCTTTGACCTGCTCCGTCTCCGACCTGGGCCGGTGCACCCCTCCTTAGACCACCTGGTGGTCCCGGGCTCCCCCAGGAGCACCATACCGATACCGAACTTAGTGCGGACACCTGATCTTCATAGTCCGCTGCAGCTCAGAGCTCCTGAGCTCAAACGATCCTCCAGCCTCAGCCTCCCGGTAACTGGGATTACAGGCGCGCGCCACCGCACCCGGCGAGAGAGTTATTAATTCAGAAAGATTTGGTATTTTACAAACGTGACGTCATCAGGGTGATCAAGCGGAATCTAGTGATGAAAACAAAAGCTGCAGCTGCAACGTTGAAGGCTGATCAGCATCTGTACAATTGAACTAAAACCTTATTTGAATAAAGATCAATACTTTATCTCATATCTTTAAACATCTGTGTGCTCAGTATGAGTTTATATCATCCACAGTCATGCACAGTTGATGTTTTTCATAATGTCAGCAGATTGCATCACAATAACTTATATTCACAATCTGTGATTCCAATATAAAGAAGTTAGGCTTGTTCTGACTCTTAATAACAAGACAGTATATTGAGCTGAGTAGCTATTTAAACCATAGATTTAGTTATATTTACCTGTGCCTTTGTTTATTATCTAGGTTATTGATACAGATGTATTGAATGCTGATTATTTCATCTGATATTTGATGTTTATGGTTCATTTGCAACCTAGTTGTATACATCATGTGTTTAGTTGTTATCTTTGTGTCATTTAAGATCTAAACATACATGAAAGAGTGAGCATGAGTTGACCTGAATTGAATGGTTCAACAGAAGAGGTCAAAGGGTCAAAGATGAGAAGATATAATGTTGGTCAAATGCATGTGGTCCAAATAAAATGACTTCAGTTGTATTGCCATTGGGATACAGAAAGTTTGACTCTAGAACATTTTCAATTTTGTTCCTAATCTCACAAAACAAGAGTAAAACCAGATGAATTGTTTCTCTTCTCTTCTCATGTTAACTGTCTTGTGACCCTCAGATTGATCTCTGGAGCTCTAAGGGGACGCACACCGTCAGATGTGTTACTATTTTGAAAACAGTCCACCTTAAGTTATCACTGATGGAGTTCATGTTAGTTATGTTATCTTGTGGTAACTAGTTATTATCTTGTGGTAACTAGTTATTATCCTGTGGGGATAATGCTGTCAATATCACTTTACAGAACGTTCGGAGGTCTGTAAAGTGCAGTTTATCTCTCGAGGGAAATAGGTGACGCAATTTGTAATTTGTGGCGGAGCAGCTAAGAGACAGTAAAACAAACCATTGACCACAGTTAGCATATCTACGATCATATGCTTCATCTCTGCTTCTGAACATCTGAACAAAAGATGAGCAGACTGGAGTGCATGGATCCTGTCAGATCACCGACACACTTACAGCAAAAGCTGACAGAAACAGACAATAAGACTGAGGAATGGTATGAAATAATATAGTCCTTTATTTCCAGCAATGTACAAAGTCCTGCAGGGAGAGAGCCTTCCTCCAGCCTCACAGAGGGAGGGCTTTTACAAAGAGAGCACACAGAGAATGCAAAGACCTCGGCCCCAGTGAGACGGGTACCAGTGTGTTTTGTCGGTTTCTCAGAGGCAGCAGAGCTGACCGAGACAGGTGGAGGTTTAGTGTCTGAATCAAAGGCTCCACCTTGACGTGGGCGTTGGCAACGTAAGGATTCAGGGGCTTGAGGGTTTGAAGCACTGAGGCTAACAAGGCAGTAGGTGGTTGAAGGGTTTTTAAAAAGCTGGCTATTTCATATACAGGTGGAAACATCTGGAAACATAAGGAGAAGTGACATTTTGTCATGTTGCCCTTTTTTTGTTGTTGCTGTGTTTGTGGCGTGAACTCTTACTTCTAATTCCTGACCCGTAAAACCAGCCTACTCAGCTTATTCAGCCTCAAAGTCCTCATCTTTGCACATTCACGACGTGAACACAAAGCTTGCGACTGATGCCACCCGCCCTCCTCTCCGCTGCTGCGTCATATAAAGTCATTATTACATTACAATCATAATCAACTGTACATCTTTTATTAATCAAAGCTAATTAAAGAGACGCTACTCTGTGGCGAACCTAGCTCCTGATTGGGTTACTCTGAGTTGAGCTCGGCTCTCATAGGTTAAGGCCATTCTATGTTTTATAAGTATGCTTTCCCTGTGTGTGACAGGGTGTGTGTGTGTGTGTGCGTGTGCGCAGATGTGCGAGGTGTGTAAAGACTGGTATTAGGCACCGTGCTATTCGTTAGCCTCACCGCCGGTGAGCACCAAGAAGCTCTACTGGCCTTTAGCAAAGAAAACAAAAAAAAACATAAAAGAGAAGAGAAAAATGACAAAAAACAACAAGGTGACAAGGAAACGGAGCCAAAATGAAATGACAAAATAAACAACCTTATATATAGAATAAATATAATATGTACAATTTGCTTTGTGTGCAATCTAAAAATAAATAGACAAAGCATTACTTGCCCCTTTTATAGAAGTATTCACAACTTTCCATGTGACACAGCAGTCCTGTCTCCTAAAAATTACGTTCCCCCAAAACTAAAATGCATTCTCAATTACGTTTGACCATAAACGTATTTTCTCCCTGATTACGTTTGTGTTTGACGTATTACAAATATGTTTCTCATCAACATATCTTTGCCATACTCTAGTCTTTATTATTTTTCTGTGATCTGCCTCGCCTCTACCCCGCCACCCACGAGTTGTTGCCCCGCAGCCTGTTCCGAGGGCTGACAGACCTGACGATGGGGTGCCTCACGGCGGGGGCGGCTGGAGACCTCGCGTCCGGTGCCAACGGATGAGCGCCCGCCACTCGGAACCATAAAACCAAGTCCCGGATTTCACCCGGGGGACATTCTGGAGGTATTGTGGCCGGGTGATGTGCCTCGTTGCTGGGGAGGTATGAGCCGAGAGTGGCGGGGTGTTATGGAGGTATATTTTATTTATTTGTATCCATCTAACCCTAACTCTGCCCTAACCCTAACCCTAACCATAACTTCCACTAGGAAGCCACGTCCCCACCCAAACCTAACCCTTAAGAGAGTCACGGTTACTCCCGGATTTTACACGCGGGCCTTTGTGGAGGTATTGTAGCCGCGTAATGTTCCTCGTTGCTCGGCCTGGATGAGCGGGTTCTGCATTTCCCCCTGCGCCCCACCTGTAATACCACCGCGCCCCTCTAGAGGCACGCGCCCCACAGTTTGAGAACCACTGGGTTATAGTAACTGAGGTTAGCTTTAGTTTAGAGCAGTGGTCCCCAACCACCGGGCCGCGGACCGGTACCGGGCCGCACAGGAAAAATAAATATTATATTATTTCTGTTTTATTGATTATCAGAGTCTAAAAGAAGTTTTATTTTGAAAATGGGATTCTCTCGCAATTTCATCCGCCTGTACCTCTTGACACATGTCAAGAAGCTTTGTCTCGGTCACGTGATATGTTACCTCAAAAATGAAGCCCGCAAACTAGCGAAAATGAGTAAATAACTGTTGGAGAGCTTCTTTGCAAAGGGTGAAAGGCCACTAAGGAGACAGAAGAAGAGCCGACAACTTCCAAGAAAAAGAAAGCTTCATTTAACAGACAACATCAGGAGTCTGATTAAACATCAGGAGTAATTCTGATGCGCCAAACCCGCTCATCTGTGTATGTGGCGACAGAAGATCAGATGCTGGAGATTGTAAAAGTATTGTAGCGACCCTTACTCAGGAAAGCTACGAGACGTTATTTTCTTGTGGTCCTTTATTTGCGCACAGTACACAGGCTACTGTGGGCCGTAGCCTACGCCAACAAACAGTCAACACTGTTAACGTTCTGTAACATCTTTAACCATCTGCTCCCGGTCCTAGACTAACTCTCCTCGTTACCAGCACAAAACACAACATCCCACCAGGCATGAGGCCTTCACTGACCTCCGTAAATGCAATAACCAATCTTATATAACATCTTAGAACACTTTCTGTAAACACCATAACACCTAACATAACAGGTTAACATTATATGTCTTCAGTCCGTTACAGTATGTTTGAGACAACAACTCTGCTGGTGTTTGGATTCAAATCAAGGCTGAATATCCTGAGATCGCCACTAAAGCACTGAAGCCCTGCTTCCATTAACAACATCCTCTCTGTGAAGCGGGATGTTCTGCAGTCACAGCAATCAAAACAATATCACGGAGTAGACTGGACATCAGGAACACACTTCGGGTGTCATTGTCTCCCGTTACCCCCAGATGGGACCGTCTCGTTGCAGAGAAACAAGCTCAGAGCTCCCACTGACTCAGCGTTATTGTGAGTTGTATTTATTTATGTATTTTATATTTGTTTTCATGTCGATCGTATCGTTTTATTTCGTCGTGTTTTTCCGCCACACCTTGAAGGCCGGTCCGTGAAAATATTGTCTTACATGAAACCGGTCCGTGGTGCAAAAAAGGTTGGGGACCTCTGGGTTAGAGTATCAGGTGCACCTCGATTGGCAGTGCAGATTGTCTGGGGAGGGACAACAGCACAGCCAGAACATACAGCCGACATGTCGAAAAAAGTCATAGCAGTAAATTGTGTAATCTTTTCTTCCAATCAGAGCAGTGAAATGTGCCACCCAAACAAAAAATAATTTATAGAAAGACTTATTATTATTTGTCTTAACTATTATCCACCAAATAATTCAGTTCAGAACAGTTTTAAGGTCTTAAATCCATCAATTGCCTAATTCCCAAACTCAGGTGCAGGTGAGATTTGGGTGTG
>NW_027466469.1:897500-1142500 GCF_050575085.1 Anarhichas minor | reverse complement strand
GGTCTGGAAACCAACAAGTCAATGAAGGCCTCATTTCCTCATGTTAACAAGTCATAAAGGCTACGACAGCCACAATGAATCACTTTAACCCCATTAATCAAACTAAATGTCACACAATCTACACACGAAACACTAGATTAGACAGATAAGGGAATAATAACACGAGGTGGAAATGTAGATAATAATCACGCAACGCAATCATAGTTCAGACCTGTTCACGGTGCATTGGATTCCTGCTTACCTGCCACGACTGCAAGAGTTAGAGAATGATGCCATCACATGACGGTACACTGCAAGGCAAAAAGGGATATACAGTAGTTTCATCCATTTATTTAGCAAAAAACGGGGGATATAGAATGTAAGAGGTTAATATGCAAGTAATATATGTGGGGTATGGATGAGTTCCCTTGGACCTACTTGGCCTACACTTTCACTTAAATGCCATGCAAGACGAAGAAACAAGCCTTCTGTTGAATACGCATGAGTAAAAGTAGGAAAACAAACATTACATATTTACATGAAAATTTGAAAGGCCAGGATTGCACGAGAGATGTGTGGCATAGACCAAGTATTTCACCCAAAACAACCCCTCCTTTAAATTCTATTCTGTTTACGACACACATTCATTATCCTCGCCTTTCAAATAACAACACTACACCAATCTTTAGAGAACATCCAAAGACTGACTTTGGTTTGTGCAACAAAAGACTTAGCCTCAAGCTTATTTGCATCGGTGTAGTGTATCCTAATCTCCATACAGCATGTGCGTTCACCCTTTCACTGCAGGTAATGGCACGGTTATGGTTCAAATTTGGACCTAAAAAAAAAAAAAAAAAAAAAAAAAAGATGGAATATGTACCACACCCATGGGTGCTCTTGCCCTGAGGGCGTACCTGTGCCAGCTGACATGTGCGATCTGGCAAATGTCTCTCCCAATGCGTTCGCCAACTTTGTCTTGTAATTACTTGTAAGAAAGCCCGTCACATGTACTGACATTGCTCTCTAGTGGTGAATGTGTAACAGCCATCACACACTGCCGCGACACTGCAGAGCCACAGAGTATATGAAGTCTTTATTATTGCTTTCATAATCATGCCCATCACAGTTTTGGAATGAACATCAGGTAATATTTTAAACCTCATACCCTTAAAGTGAAAAACTATCAAGTGCTTTTCCAACATCGAGGTGAAAGATTAAAGTTTAAAAATGATCAGCCATTGTTGGGCTGTTGGTGTGAGTCATAATACAGTTTTACAGCCATTTACATCATTAGGTCATTTCCTATCTTACATAAAAGGAAGCTGTTCATCGGATTAGTCAACTAAGTGCACTGCACACTTTCTACACTACATGATACATAAAGATACTTTGCAGTGCAGGACAGTGAGACATGCCGATAAAGTTGTCTCTTTCCCTTCAACACGACACTGAAAATTCTAAACTGGTGCATCGGATCCTTGTTTTTAAGCGCCACTGGCAGCTCTCTACAATCTGTCCTGCAGAGAAAGAAAGGTGACTGACCAAAATGTAAATCTTCAACGTCCGGAGTCTGTTTCTTAAATAAATCAGCAAACAGTCTGGACCCACGACAATTCTGTCCAAATCACGAAAGGGAAGCATGAAAATAAATAAACAGAAACAGCTGGTCCCGCTGACACTACCGGAGGGTGGAATGCAGGTCCGACCTCGAGCTTAAGAAACACAAAAGGTCCCCTTTAAGACCTTTGGGAACAGCAGCACACACATTTGATAATATATAACAGGGAGTGTGTTTGTTGAGGTGCATTGTGGGTAATCTAGGGCTGAAAGCAGATGAAGACGAGTATATATAAAAAGTACAAAAGAGGTCAAAGCATGTGTCCTGCACTACTTTCAGAAACGTTCTTTGGAAACTCATTCTGCAGTGCAAATCTAAATCTCAAGAGCATACGACACATTCACCGGATAAAACCTCCTCAAACTTCCATCTTAAAGCTCACTTCAAGGGCTTCTTTCAGTGAGCCCCCCGGTCTGCTCCCGTTTTACTCCTCTGGGGTAAAGGCGCTGGGCTCATGGCCCTCTGGGGGTCTCCGCTGGGCGTTGTGGGGCTGAGCCAGAGGAAAACCCCTGAGCTTCTCTTGCAGACTTCCTACAGCCAGCCTCATCTGGTCCTCGGCCCCCTGAAGAGATTTCAGCTCCATGGTGTAGAAGAGGTACAGCAGAGTGGTGGTGAGCAGGATGGCGAAGCACAACGCAGCCAGCAGGTAGAAGGAGGTGCGAGGGAAAGGTTGCTCTGCTCCCAGGGCCAACCAGGGCACAGCGGCAATGGCCAGCTCCAGGAACAGCAGAGCCAGCCCCATCACTCCGGTGCGTGCCGCTGTGTAGCGCATCCTCTCAGCACAGTGCAGGCCCACTTTGACTTCAGTACGTGCCTCGGTCACAATGTCGACCAACTCAGCCACCTTCCCTGAAGACACGCAAGGGAGGAAAGACAAGGAGCGAGTCAGCGATGATCATAGACTTCAACACGAGCGACACGGGTGAGTTTGATACAAGTTGAGCGGTGAAGCACCACAGAAAAAGGAGTCTACAGGATGTTAGCAGCTCTGTGAGGCTGTGTTTCAGCCCCATTCAAACAGGATTAACATTACAATATAACATTCAATATTCAATGTGCTCATTGTTAATTAAACGGACAGTAAACTTTCATTTTGTGTTGATTTTGGTGGTCCCTGTGGACCAACATGGTAGTGTTTCCAAGCAGCAGATTACCTTTAGAAAACATGGCATCGATGAAAGCATTAAGAATAACTAAATAGAAAGTCTTTCTTGCTGATTGTCTTGTTTACATGTGGGTCATATAGAGGCACAAGTATTAAATTGAGACCGTGTCATAATCAGTTCAAAGTTCCTTCTTTAACCATGATGAAATGAAAGGATGTGGACATTCTGCAGGACTAGACCGGTACCTCTACCTAACGGCCCATCTGATTGGCTTATACGGGATCTTGCTCTCCTACTAACTTTAGTGTCACTTCCCTTTTTTCCCCCGTCGTCGAATTGGTTCCCAAATACACATATGTTGGTGTTATCATGTTTCCAACTGTTGGATTAGCAGTTATTAAAATTGTGACCGATGCGGGAACCATGAATGTCGCAGCAATCCACCCATAACCTTTGAGGTTCTTCAGTCTGGACCAAAGCGATTGAGCGACACCGGCGTCACTAGAGCCCCTCAGCTAGCGTGGCGTAGCAAACATACCTGCAGCAGAGTCCCGGTTCTTTGACGTTCTTTGCCTGTCGCTGTCCGTCTCAGTTGGAGTTTGTGTCTCCAGTCTCAATCCAGCAGTCAGAGCCTCGTGGTCCGAGTACGGGAACGGATGATCGGGGACGGAGCCTTTGGTGGTGGACATGAAATCACAATAAATGTCCGTTTTGGAAGATCCCTGGGAATTTAAAGAAAGGGAAATGCTTCGGGGGTCAAAACACATTCAACTGATGACTCAAACTACATGAATTGAACATGAGGGGATACAAAGCTCACCCACCTTGAACAGGATGTAGTCGATTCGAATTCCTTTCTCAAAGGGACCGAGCTCCTTTTTACCGATGAAAGGGTTGTCAGCTATTAGAGTCATACCATCCTCACAGCCCTGAAAAACAGTTTGTTTTAAGAGTTATTAAAAACAAAACACGAAAAAAAACAACCCTATTACCATCGTATTCAATATTGGGGCTGAACTATTTTTATGTAATAGCAATTATTTTTACTGATATCGCAATTGCTATATAATTTGTAATATTAGAGGGATTCATCTTACGAGGTTCTGTACCAGACGGAAATGTTGTGTGGGTCAGGTCATGACAATATTTAATTAAAAAAAAAAAAAAAAAAAAAAATGGTATTTTGACACACATTCTGCCTTTAACAAATATTGCAATTGAGAATTGCCGTCTGCCATACAGTGATTTCGATAAAGTTTTGTTTAATTGTGCAGCCCTAGTTGCTACCTACGTCAAATTTAGCCGACTCTACATAAGAGTCTCGGAGTGCGGTGTAGGACATCAGCAGTCTGCTGCCGAGGTCCTGAGGGTGCATGTTGAGGTCGCCACCTAGAATCACCACATCTGCTCCAGCAGAGGTGTGGCTGATAGGCACAGAGGAAATACACCATTACCAAGGACACACACAAGATGAAACTTAATTAGAAAGTATTAGAAGTACACTTCAGTAACTCCAAACAGCAACAGGTGAAGTTCACCTCAGAAAAATATGCAAATATACTCCAGAGTAGACAAAAAAGTGGCCCAAACTCTTTTGTGCAGAATCAACAAACGGAGACACGCTACCGAACAAACTGCTGCAGCTCCCAGGCCTGAACCACTCGGTGAGGTAGATAAGAGTCCTTGTCTCTGCAGTACTCCGCATGCAGCTGAAATTAATACGCAGAGTCGGCAGCACATTGATCAATAACTGGATATAATACACAGGCGGGGCTGAGAACGGATGTTAGGAAACCTCACATGAGTCACGTAGACGTTTGCAGTCAGGCTGCCGAGTTTCAGGACCGCCATCCCAACAGCTTTACCTCCGAACCAGTCGCCATGTTGAGCCTGATTATTGGGAAAAACACAATATGTTATGAGAGAGAGTTTGCCACTCTGGCGGGGGTGATGTCTAAAGGTGAAGCTCTACATCGGTTGTCTGTATGTTTAAGAGTGGTGTTACGGATGGTTCTATGTCCTGCTGTGAATGTTTGTGCTTGGGTGTGTGTGTGTGTGTGCATGTGCATGTGTGTGTATTCTGTGTCTTGACTTCTAGGTGCAGCGCCCTAACGAGTGAGGCACCTGGATGAGGATGTTGTTTACCTATATAAGCGCCTCCTTGCTCCACCCTCGCTCTCTCTCGTCTGCCTGGCACCAGACCCTGGTCTTCAGTTAGATTTGCACATTACGGTTTATTTGTGTCCTGTAATAAACTGGCACCTGTGGTTTTTGAATCCAACTTGGTGTTGTGTCCCTCCTTGTGTTGCGACTTCCGAGCCGGTTGTAACATAATGAGGGCTCGTCTGAAGCTCAGTTAGCCTTAGGTAATTTTTTACTCCTAGACTTAGTTAGTAGGTTCAGGCTGATGTCACCACTTAAGGTAGAGTTTTTAGTTTCTCTTTTTGAGCTTGCCTGGTTAAGAAGGCCTGCGTGTGTTGGAGAGACCAGCACCACTTTATTGTTTTTGGTGCGGTAACCCTGGGGTGGCCCCTGGCGTGCCCGGGAAAGCCGACGAAGACTAGTTGAGGTTTAGCCAGATAGAACTACAGGTTCTTAGGTAGAGAGGAAACCAGGTAAGTTCAAGAATAGGTCAGTTTGAAATGTTCATTCCTCAGGATAGTATGTGGTGGCATTTGCTGGCCTTTGTTCTTCACACATGCTGTACGCTGTGTGAGTAGTAAGAGTGGAGAAATATTGTTGTGCACACTAGTTTTGGTTAAATGCTAGGCTGTAGTTTTGTTCTTCTTTGAACCCTGATTCGTCTGGCTGGCTTAGTAAACCAGTGCTCATGCTTTTCTATTATCTGTGTGAAATTATAGAAAAACGACTGGCCCGATTTGCTGAACGGGAACGTTTGACTTCAGGGCTTTCTGCAAGAAAAGGTTTATCACAACCTCAAACATGATCTTTTCCTAAACCTGACCGAGTTAGTTTGGTGCCTAAACCTACGGAGATGTCTGTCAGAAAGCCCTGAGGGCAAACTTCTCCCATGTTCGAAACTTGGTGGAAGAGTGTAGCACAGGCCAAGGAAGACGTGTGAAAATATTGAGTTACTAAATCATAGTGGTTTGTGTAATATGTTTTTTTTTTTTTTTTTTTATATATGCAAATTTAAATTTGACAAGTAATTAATTCACCTGCATTTTTTCATAACTGTTTTTGACAAGAAGCTGCCATGTTCATAATTCTAACAGGTTTGGAAATATATACAGACAGAGTTGTTTCTTGCAGATTTGCATATCATTGGCCTTGGCCCTTCTTGTCTGAAATTGTTTATATTCTGCGCATTTACTGCCTTTGTTCAACTGTTCTTTATTGTAATCTTGTTTATGTTCTATTGCACCGTGCATCTCTTGGTGTTATGAAGCGCTTTGTAACCATGTTGTGTAGTAGTGCTATGTTGAGAATCTTTTTGTGGCAAATAATGAGACTATCTTTTTCTAACTCTTGTTTATCATTGTTCACTTCCATCAAGTCGTATTTGTAATGTACATTACAAAAAGACTCTGTGGACTCACCATGTAAGGATAACCATTCAGTGAGTAGCGATACAGAAAGGTCTCATGGATCCTGTGCTTGGAGAAGATGGCCAGTCCACTGCCGATGACTCCACTGAACAAAAGAGAAACGGGACATTAAAAGAAGCTGCACGCTCCACACACCAGCTTCAGTAGTACGTGGTTATTGTCTAAAGAAACAAGTCACATCCCTGGTTCCCATTCAGATCTACTTTATTCTGAAGTAAGTATGTATGATATGACGTAGATGTGAGAACTTATCTACTAGAGATTACATTTTTGTGAGCTGCAAAGGGGATTAGAAAGGCAGGGCCTTTGATTAAGCTCAGTCTTGTGCTTTGGTGTGGAGGTCAAGAAAGAATTAAGCCACTAAAGTTAATCCTTTAGGTACTGCCTGGGCTTCACTTATAATGTGGGTCTTTGGATCAAAGCCATGCAAATACATTTTTTTTCTGACAGAGAGTCACTTCAGGAGCCTTTTGATAATATGAAATGTTAATCATGAATTTGAATCTGGGATTGAAAAGAGAGAAGAAATTACCTTTTGAAGTGATGAGAGTGAGGATGACTACAGGCTAGTTTCTTTTTCATGGAGAGATAGTCTTTCTCACTCCACACCTGAAAAAAAAAGGATGTCACTTAGAAAAGTAGAATACCAGCCATCTTTGCACAATTAATATTAGTTGGTCTTCATTGCAGAAATAAATAAATAACTGAGGTGCATGAGCTGAAAGATGGCATCCACCAACCTCTTGCAGTAAGACAATATCATGCTCTTCCTTGCACAGCATATCTCCAATCATGGCATAGCGCTGAGGAGTGTGTTTGCTGAGGTAGCGGATCCCCCTGAAGAAGTAAAGGAAAACAGGGTTTTTGTTTACATGTATTGAGACAAACAAAAGCTGGTGCATTTAGAATCACTACAAACCACAGCCACTGACCAGCAGTTCAGAGAGAAGACCCGGACATTGAGAGAGTTTGTGTTAGCCATGCTGGCAGAGCAGGCGGTCAGTAGATGATGGAGTGTCAGATCAGGCGAGATGACTGGGATCAGCTCCTAATGCGACACGTGAAATGATTGTTGCTGTTATTAATGAGGTCAATATTTGTTATCTCATCCAACACACATTAGGTGGCATGTCTGAGGGCACAAAACGTTCCAATAAATACACATACTATCGTAATAAAATGTTTAGTAATTCAGCGCGGAAACACAATTTGAGAGTTGGACAACATTACGGTGTCATGCAGCGGGAGATGTTGGGTTGTTTTTCAAAAAGAGACAAAGTAAAGAGGTGGTTGCATTCCCTCCTTTCTCCCAGGAGTGCAACAATACACCGGCCCCACACAGAGTGCTGACAGGGCTTTACCGTCTGGAGAGAATAACGGGAAGCAGCAATGCAGTGAAACCCAAGCTGAAGAACTGGTTGTTCATTGTGTGTTAATACAGAAAAAAAAGCAATAAATAAAATAAACACTTTCCTTACAATGATAAGGTTAAACATTAACCTAAAGTTATAAAAAGCATCGGTCTGTGTTTACCTATAAAGGAGTGTAGAGACAGTATGTGTCGTAGCCATATTAAATGTTAATGCCACAGACACTGGACTTTAACCCAGAATGTGGTTACACTTACTGACTCCATCTACACAATGTGGTAAGTCACGAGAGATTCCCTGCATGTAGCACAGCCGAGTCAGCATCAAATACTGCAAAAGGTAGAGCACCCTATCGTTAGCTTGCAGACCAGGTGGATCACGTGTTTACGTATGTATTACCAACATGAGTTTATTATCATGTTACGTTGACGTTAGCGGTAATATTCGACCGTTAATCACTACAGGTAACCAGTTCAATGACGTTAACTGCTGAACAACTCTAGCTGTGGCCGTTTGACTAACGTTAGTCTCTGTAACGTTAACGGCTCCGGTTACAGTTGACTTGTTAGCAATATGGTTTATTTATTTATTAGCTAGCTAACTATTCAACTCACCTCACGAACCTGTTGACGTCAGCTGAAGTTAACTGGACTGTTGGACCGTTGGACCGATTACTGCGCCGTAATGTTAGTTTAGCTTTAGAGCCAAAACACTTCCTTTAAGCGCGCTAGCTAGCTAGCTAGCTATTAACGTAATCCTAGGTAATTATTATCGAAGTCGGTTGGCCAGCATCTCAGAACACTAACTCAGCGGAGTTTGGCCACTACCATTGCTATGTGCTTTTCCTATCAGCATAAAGTCAGCGGGGATAAAAAAAAACATTTGTGATTGACCTCCGGTTGTGTTTCCCTCCAAAGTAAAACAGGAACTTCAGTCGCGTCTGTATTTCATCGACATTACTCCCTGAGTAAATGTATATAAAACACATTTTTAACGAAGTGAACTGTAGCTGTGAATGATATAGTTTTAAAAAAAAAAAACTCGATTTTAAATAAGCAATAATTTCTTGTGCAAAACTTTAATTAGGAGGCTTTTATCCAACATCCGGTTTTACTTTACTTAAATTAATAGTCGTTTCCGGTTTGATTTCGGACGCCGCAATTACCTCTGGGAGGTGAAGTTCTTTAGTCAAACGCTTGGCACAAGCAAGTTAAAGTCCTTAATTCAACGCCCTATTTAAGAACAGAAGTATTATCACCTAAATGTACTTAATTAAAGTATAAAAAGTACCCAATGTTCAGGAAATAGCCCCTGTTAATAATATATTATTATAAATTGCATTATTAAATTGTCAATACTGATACATCAATGGATTGTTTTAGTGTTTTGTTTCCTTTTCTCGCAGTTTAGAGAGGAAATCACGCTTTTTGTAACGGGCTACAAGCTAAAGGGGTTGGGAACCAAAGGTTTAATCTGGCAATTATACTTCTGATGTAAAATCTGAATCTGAATCAGAAATTACAGTATATTTGTCAGATGAATGTAGTGAAGTAGAAAGTAACAGAAAAGGGAAATACTCAAGTAAAGTACGTACAAGAACTTCAAAATTGCACTCAAATACACTACATGAGTAAACGTACTTGTACATGCACTACATTCTGTTACCTGATTATGAATTTTAGCTAGAAACATTTTATCATACTTTAACACATAGGCAACTCTTTTGTGAGTTCAGTGAACCAATATATCTGGCCCTCATGATGCTAAGCTTTAGCATCATGCAGCTACACCTTGGACTCCATGGGCACCCTGAAAAAAATGTTACACTGCACCTTTCATTCAGTGAAAGGGGTAAAAAGAAGCACAAGCGAGATCACAAAGCTAAATTGTGAAAGCCAACACTAACATAATATGCAGTTTCTATAGGTCTCCATGATATATCAAAGAAAAGATCCATCATGGACAAAACAAATTTACAAACATGTTTATTAAGTTTTCTGGGGAAAAATGGCCCCAAAGGCACCATGCGTCTTTTATTGTTAGATACATTTGTTTGATTACATAGTCCAACCTCTAATTTGAAGTATAAAATTGCAATGCACAATGGTAACAAAGACAACAGTAAACCACCTTAAACCAAAAAAAAACAAAACAAAAAAACTGCCCACACCATTCAGAATATGACACATTAGATATCTCATTAATAATTATCAATATCAGCACAATCACACATTATTTTCAGTGAGGCATATGGCAAACACTGAAAGTCAAAAGACAACAGAATCAAAACAAAACATGAATCTTGATAATGGCAAAAACATGTCTGTATAAAAGATAAATTGAGAAACCTGCTAGAGGAGGAGTGTTATTGTATCTAGCTTGTGAAATATGACATCCAAAGCCAGGTGCAACTATCCCACCGCACAATATCTTAAATTTGAACTTTTATAACACAATTGTCCAGTGAACCACACAGAGTAGACACTTGTCTAGCAGGATCCACGGGATGACAGTTCTCCTGTCTCTAATATGAGTCCTGCAATACTTTTAACATCTCCATCACAGTGGAAAACGATCAGTACATCTCCAGTACCCCACCCTGCCCTCCCGCTAATTCTCTTCCAACCCTATAAATAACAATCAATGGTCATACTCCACAGCACAGAGACAATAGCTCTTATTCAAGACAATGATTTTGTTTGATTTTTTAAAAATGATTTTATGTTTAATGTCAGTAAAAAAAAGAAGAAAAAAGTCTTAAATATAAAAACTGAACTTTAATCAACGAATGCAGCTTCTCCACACATTACAACGGAGAAGGGTGAAGCAAATGAACCGACTTCACAGCATACAATCTCTTTTTTAAACAAAAGAAACAGTGATTAACTCCCCCCCCCTCCCACTTAAACCATGGTCTCTGTGCTGAGTTACTTGAACACAAATATGAACAGAAAGTCCCCTCCCCTCCAAAACAAATACTCCTATGTAACACGTATTCCTTTAGCATCCGCTGACTCACAGTACAGAAACATTTAATTTTTTTTCAATTAGGCTACATAACTCAAGGCAGAAAATAAGCACTGCTGTCGCTTCACCTCCCCTTCTTGATCTTTTAAGTGCAACCAAGCACACGTCTTCAAACAGAGAGAATTAACAGGGGATCTCGTAAGGATGACAAAGCCCTGGTTTTACGTCAGGCTAGCATTTTACAAGACATCCCTAGTGTCAAAAGTCAGTTATAGATAGATGCTCGTAAGACCTGATTTTTGAACTGTGTAATAAAATGTAAAAAAAAAAGCAGAACCTTACTAGTACGGTAACACAATAGACCTTCTCCCGATACATGTAGACTGTAAAACTCGGGATGATCTTCATGTAAAACAACAGGCTACATGAAAATGTGTTATCCCATCCCATTCCTCTGTGTGCCCAAATACAAAGAAACGCCTCAATAGATGTAAATCTGAGAGGTTTCTTTCCAATTCTTTAGGACAAAGTACACCTGTCTGACTGTTTTCCGTTCGTTTAAAAACAAGAGGTAGTGAAAAAAAAAAAAAAAAAAAGGCAATCCAAAGTGGCAGGCAATGATATCATCTTTGGAGATAAGGCACTTGCTTTCCTAACAAACCTACTGCAACAGAACCACTTGGCTCTGGTTTTCCCCTTCCGTGGTCCTGTACTCTCTGTACTATAAGAGTCTTTCCAACACATTCTCATTCCCTCAGTAAAACATTTCAGGCTCCATCAATTACCATGGCAAAAAGTGACCCACTTCATCTAAAGCATGTTTAAACACATGGAAAATAGCTGGTTGTTTTCGAAAAATCCGTAATTCTTCAAAATGTATTTGCGTGTCGGCACGTTGAGATTCGCTCTTTTTTTACCCTTGCAAACAAGACTTTTTAAAGCATAAAATGTGTCCATGTTAGTTCGGTCTAGCATTGTTTGAATGTCTGGGTTTTTTTTGTGTTGTTTTTCCTGGATGGTTGAGCTGGTCGAGGAGAGATTGTGTCACGCTTTATTTCGGGCTTTTCCAAAAACCTCCCTGAGGAGCCGTTAGTCTTTAACAAGTCTGTAGACGTGATACTGAGCTCCGTGTTCACTTGTGGAAACCTCAAAAACAAACGCTATACAGAGCAAGGTCTCCTGGGTGTCGCGGTTCGTCACCACCTGAGGGGCAGAGGGAAATTGTCAAGTGAGAAACATGAAGCAGCGCTGTCAGTTTAGAAATACTGCAGTGAAAATCTGTTAATGCATTCTTAATTTGTCAAAGGAATATTTTGACATTTTAAGAAATGCTGTTATTGGCATTTTTTTTGCGGAAAGTCAGATGAGAAGATTGATACCAATCTCACATCTGTGCCCTAAATGTGAAGCTAATGCCAGCAGCCGATTAGCTTAGCTTAGCATAAAGACTGGAAACAGCTAGCCCTGTTAGAAGGTATCAAAATCCTCCTACTACCACATCTAAAGCTCACTAATTAACACAATATACTTTGTTTAATACGTACTAAAACCAGTGTAAAAACGACTAATGTTGTAATTTTAAGGAGTATTATGAGCCGAGCTAGCTGTTTCCCCGTTTTCAGTCTTTGTGCTAAGCTAGGCTCCACTATGCAGCTGCCGGGCTGGAGCTTCTTATTGACCGTACAGACTTGAGAATGGTATCGATCGTCTCATCCAACTCTCGGCAAGCAAGCGCATGTTACATATATTTCCACAAACGTCAAACTGTTCCTTCGACAATCCGATAAAACCGAGTGTGTGTTACCTGTAGGATAGTGAAGTTTTCAAGAACACTGTTCATCATGTATTTTTCAGGCAAGTGTTTGAGTTTGTGGATAAAGTTGATCATGTACTCGCACATAGGAGAGCGGTGGATCCTGTAAACACACCTTCCTCCCTCCAGGCGGGCGTATTCTGTCTGTAACACACACACACACACACACACACACACACACAGTCAAAAACAACCCAAGTAGTGAAAGTGAGAGGCCGTATATCAGATGTTTGAGAGAAGAATACAGAATCGATTGCAAGCTCTTACCTCTACTTTCTCGACAACCTGCTTGCCAAACGAGCAGACTTTGGTTGAAACGGTGATCGTCATGTTCTCGAGGCTGCTGTATTGGCTGCTGACTCCGTAGAAAGAACCGGGGCCGTCCTGCATGCCGCTGCTGTTCAGGTCAGCCTGCAGAGGGGAAACATTTAGTCAGATTGGTGGTGACGATCACATACTTGGATGTAACTTAAATTTCCTCGTGGCACATGGATTGTGGGGTTGCAAGAAAACATTTTAAGGTCTTTTAATGGTGCTTTGTTTTCTGTGCAACGGCTAGGTTTTTAGGCGAAAACATAATGTGTGTAGAGACGGTTTCCTAATATAAAGAGAAATGTACATGATGAAGCAATCCATTGTGGAATGCCTTCTGTATCTGTTTAATCTTGAGATAACATATTTCACTTTGATAAGAAAACCAACTCTGTGTCATAAGAAAAGGAAGTAGTTTGCATACTGTGGTTCTGCAATGGTCTTTATATAGGTACAAAATGTTCATGTATTCTACCTTCTAGCAACACTTTAAAAACTATTTTCACAGTCAGTCATGTGATTTTAAAGATAACTGATTAAACCTCCATCGGTTGGCATTGTTATTGCCTCCCATTGTGCTAAAAGGTTGCACATAAAGACGTCACACTTTTTCATATTGGGGTCATGTTAGGCATAAACCAGACAAAGTGATATACAAATGCACAATAACAACTGATAACTGATAGATGATATTACATAAATAACAACCCACCCAGAATTTAACTAGGAAGAAAGCATTCTGAGGGCCTTTCTCATAAAGCTCCTTGAGCCCGCCCTTCTTCTCAGGGAACTTGTCATAGATCTGCCGGATGTCCACAGCCTCGAGGAGCGGGTCGCTGTACGAGGGGTTGGTCTGTCCAATGTGGACAAACAGGTGTTTGCTGTACTGTGGTGGACAGAGACAAAAGAAGGAAGGACGTGGTTAACCTCAAGAACATCAGCTGCAGAGCTTATTATGACACTCTGTTCACTTTTGAGAATAAGGAAAGAGAAGAGAGTATTGCATTATGTTTGTTGTACATTAGGTATCAGATAGTTTTACTACATCAGGACACTCCAGACGGGGTAAGAGATGCTTTTGCATCTCTTTTGGTGACATTATGCAGTTGAATCAGAGCTCTAAGCTGCTCTCCTGCTGGTTCAAAACCTGCTCCTGGACTTTAGTATTTAGTTCGTGCCACAGTAGATCCACACTGACAGTCCTCTACACACACATTATGCTAATTACAACAACGTTCTCTATGGAATATTACAGGACACATTCAAAGGAAGATGCTGAGATGCTGGTTCTACTTTCTTAAAGCATAGATGCTATTACTGATTGTGACTTTTACTGTATTTTCATAAAATGCTACTGTGGCTTCAGAATGTTGTGCCGCTGCAATATGAAGGGAGACAAATACACAAATATTGGATCGGATTTGATTGGCACATGCCAGTAATAGTAAAAGTGTCTATTTGAATAGTCACACTGCAGCTATTTGGCTATTTACACCTGGCCAAGTTAAATTGGCTATTTTAATTGGCAATAGTAAGCTGGAGGGCCCTTTCTGGCAGAAAGATTTTGGAGTAGTAGTAATAGCAATACAAAGAGCATAAAGTATGTGTAGGAAATATATGTGTGCTGGATGAATGGGTCATACTCAAGACTTACATCTGTGAGACGGATTCAAGAGCTGTGAGAACGCTAAGCTGACTCATTGTTTTCAAAACTTGATCAGGGCACGCCTGCTTTTAAATGAGCTCTATGACTTTCTGAAAGGAAATCTTCACTCGATAAGAGGCTCTGGCCCAGGGGCCCCCTGACCCCTCCTGGACCTAAGAATGGTCGGCCCTTTCAGTAATCCACCCGTGTCTGTATGTGGGAAGCCCTGTTGTACATTTTGACTCACGTTGTCTGGGTCTCTCTGGACCTCCATGAAGGCCGAGTACTCCAGCATCCGCAGCTTAGAGGAGGCGATGGTCCGGTCCTGCCACACCGGCACAGCAGTAGCAGATGGAGGAGGAGGAGGTGCCAAGGGCTCATAACCTGGATGGCACACACATACACACACACGCAAACACAAACAAGCATTTATAAAAATAATTTCTGGTTTTCATTTTTGAAAAATTCTCCCAGGTTTTCATTTGATACTTACTTGGTATGGATTGTGGTATAGGACCCGGGTACGGGGGCTGTGCAAAAGGTTTGATACTGAAAGACAACGAATGGTTCAGTGAGACAATGAGCTCTACTTTACACAGGTGTTCATGGCACATGGGTCCTTCTATATTTGTATTTCTGATAAATATTGTGAATAACTGCTAGTGCCAAAGCGTACGCATGTGCTTTTGCACCAGCTAGGCGTAAGTCCACCTGCTTCAATGCTTCTTAAAGATGCTAAATAGCATCAATGAAGTGTGCGTTTACTGACAAATCTAAGAATAACAAATATTTAGGTTTTAGTGCTTTTGCAATGAATGCAAGACATCGAACACTAGGAGGATTTATCTCCCCTATGTTTTTTTTCCTCAATCAAATTTGAAGCAGTTTGTTTGCCCGTTGGTGTTTTGTTTTTTTTAATCAGTGCAGGAAACATATAGTACAATACAGTGTGCAAAAATAGTTAGTTCTGCTTTGTGCTCACAGCTGGACCTCGGCTAGGGGGAACTTACGCATGGCTGGTGCGGCCAAGCCCAGGAGTCCTTCCCGGGTTGAGATCTAGAATCAGCCTGGTGTGCAAAAACGTGATCCGTTAAACATGCCCTGCAATACCCACCTGATGTCAAACCAAGGCCCCGCGCTGACTCAGCCACTCTTTAGGTACGCTTTACTCATCTCTAGCACATATCTCTGTCGTCGGGTATCTAAATACGCCCTGATGTCACCCAACAAACATCTTGTGGGTTCAGTAGAAAGGGTTTACTTACTCCTGAGAGGGTCCAGGCTGTCCTGGGAGAGAAGGCCAGAACTGGAGAGCAAGAAAACATTGTTAATTGTCTTTGTAGGATTTATTTGTTGTAGTTTGTTCTCTGGGTAAAATCCGATGCAATTTTTATGACTTGAACGAAATGTTTTGTATGTGTGAGAAAATGAGTGGTGGGCTAACTCTGGGTGGTTGGTAGTGGGCAGGAGGCAGTGGCGGAAGGTGATTCTTTATCATACTCGGGGAGACGATCTGTGCAGACGACAGCGCTGCCATGTTCTGCAGGGCTTTGTCCTTAGACGCCTGATCCTACAGGATGAAAGAGAGGAATAACGAGAGTCAGCCACAAGGTGGCCCTGTGACCTAAACATGATCTACTGTTGAGTTAGAGAGTTGTGTACGGACTGCCACACTACACTGTATCTATTTGTATCCGTTTGATTAATAACTAAAACATCTAGATTCTGAAAGGAATATATGTTTAACAATCTTGAGGAGAGCGTTTCAGGGTTTTCTGATTAACTTCACAAACTTGGGTTTAGCTTAACAATCAATTAAAACACTTATTCTAATTATTCTCAAAAACTAAATAAAGCACTTTTTTTTTTTTTTTTTGAAAGAGCAGCTTGACAGAATGAAGCAAAGGGTAGAACGGAGAAGATCAAGCCGCACTGGTATTTAAGCTCGGGTCACGAGACTAATTGGCTGTCATTATGCTACCAGGATCACCACAGGAAAAATGAGAATAAAGAGAGTGCGTTGGTTGGAAATGCAGATTTGCATTTGCGTTGCATCGAAAGGTGTACATCAACAAATTAAGTTACTGCTACGCAGATGAAAGCGGCACAATGTTGGTGAAACACAAAGCAAAAGATATACAAAGCCAACAAATTCCTATCCGTGGTGCATGACACATATTTCATGATTTACGAAAACATTTAAAGTTTTAATTTTAATACACCAAACTATTTTAAAAAGCGTCCCCTTGCTCTTTTTTTTCATATTTGCAAAAAAAAAAAATGCACTTAAGCTAATTCTGCTATGACTTTGCATTTAAAGGACAGATGTCTCAGAAGCGAGACCCACAAATCAAAGAGCGACACCTTAATGCAAAGCAAGCAAGACTTTGGCTTTCCGGGTAGAGACTGAGGGGATTACACTACATCAGGCAGGATGCGCATCAGTATTGTGTGTTCAAAGCGTGGCTGTTTCCTAACTAAGCATTGCTTACAGGGTAGTAATGGGGCGGGGACGCCATGCCAGCAGAGGGCCATAGCAAGGGGACAGTGCACTGGTGCTGCCAAACAAAGCGGAGGAGGGAAGCATATTGCACAAGTCAGATCCACTTACCAAATTCATCGCCTGAATCAAAAAAGAGAGAAACCATTAGTACGGTGCAGTTTGTAAATGATGTGTTAAGATGAGTTAATTAAATTTTGGTCAACATAAAATTGCCTCTTTTGTTTTTACACTCTAGGCAATAACATACGTTTGTTTAGCGGTCACAAGGTTCAGTAGGGACTAAGGTATTTGAAGAACGGTTCAATACAGAATTATCACGGCATTTTTTAACCATATTAATAATATTGGGTAAAACAAATTTGCCAAAACATTTGCAATACATTGGGTTTCCAACAATACACATTCATTCAAGCAATCATCATCAAATCATGTATGACGACTACAAAAGCAAAGTGTAAGGTTGTGTGTTTTTTTGTGTGGATATTCTTTCAGTAAGTTCCCCATTAAACGTATGCACTGTATAACTGGGGAGCACATTGCTTCATAACACTGGACATTTCCCCCGATAGAAGACCAACAGAGGAAACACAAGATAAAAAAAGTGAAACCCTTGGAGGTTCATTGCAGCACAAGCCTTCAGTGTGTTACGTCAAATGTACCACAGTGTGCACCCATTTTAGCCGTCACATGTTTACTTCCTGTTCAGCTGATGCTGCAATTTCTCTTTATTCTCAAGCGGAAAGAGTCGCTCTTTGTCAGCCAACTGAACGTAGAGATTTTCTCTTTGGCAAATAAACTACTTTGGCTTGACTTCCTAATGCCTAGATTAATACTTGAACATGGCGTTGGTACTGCATGGACACTTTATTAATTGATATCTGACACTTAAAAGCTACAGGGGGGGAAAAATAAAAGGAACAGCAGCATTGAAGTTCTGCCAATACTATCATCCAACTAAGGTGAACTCAGGAAGCATAGACACAAATGACTGAACTAAATGACATGCTGAGTGAACAGTTGAAACATGTATTTGTGAAAGGGTTCAACATGTATACATGAGCATGAGGTGATTGAAATTATTCATATTCATTTTGACACAAAATGTGTCAAGTCACATATGTCATGTTGTGTGAAGGAGACAAACTGCAGATTGTCGTGTGTGCAAAAAAAGTAAGAAGTGAGGAGAATATGATTCCCCCCTTCCAGCAGAGAGGCTTGAAGTCACCACACAGAATATATAAGACATGAAAAACATAAAAGCTGATTTTACAAAACTGCGTGCCAATCAGATGTATGGTTTAGATATGCAGACCCCAACAAAACAACAACATGAAGAAGATGTTTTTGGAAGAAGACATTTAAAAAAATAGAAAGAAAGCAGGGAGGATAATGTGACGCCTTGCTTTGACAGTCCTGTGACTTCACTGGTGAGGACTTCTAACTTATGAACAGGGGAGGGAAATTATGGCTCACTATTGGGGGTGGGGGAAAATGGATACAGCATAGTATATATATATATATACATATATATTTATATATGTATATATATATATATTTCAAGCTAAATTTTCATTATAAAAAAATCAAAAATCATTACACTGATGCCAAGTATCGATCTTTTATTATGCAAACTATTAATATTGCACATACAGATTTAACCATTTGGTAATAACTGCTTTATCAGTTCACAACATTGCCAGTTTTTCCTGGTGCGGTATTGAAAAAAGGTAATTGCAATGTTTGTTATCGCAATACTCAACATATCACAAAACGTTTAAAAATCGTAATAGGATCGTATTGTGACTTAAGTGTCTTGATGATATCGTAGAGTGGGGCCTCCGGTGATTCCCAGCCCGACTCGCTACGAACTTACACTCTGCATTCAAGATAAGTTTGTCATTTGTGTCACTGGATGAACAAGTTGAGTCTTCCTACTACAAAATAAGTTACTTGTGGATGCTGGTGTCCACTGCAGGATTAGTCTGCATAAAAGGGGTTAATTTAAGTTAAAGTTAGCACGAACGAAAGCCACATTTTCTGTGGTATTCACACAAGTCTGCATTATGTTACTGTTATTCTTTTTAAAAGCATGAAGACAGAACAGAGGGATTGAAAGAACTACAAGACGGAATCAAAAGGTGTCATCTGCTGCAGATTAATGTGTTTCTTTTTCCTTTTTTTGTGAATGTTCAGTTTCATAAAACACATCACAAACAGACACATTAGAGGAACTAAAAGTATCAAAGTAGAAAAGAGTTTTAGGGAAAGAAGAAGTCTTAGAGAAGTACAGTCTGCTGCAGAGGCTGGCCCAGAGGACAGATACAGAGCTGGAGCAACATGCAGCTGAATGATCACTGGGCTCCTCATAACAGCTTGTGTGGCATTCCCTTAAAGCAGCTACAATACTGTCACTACGGAGTGGTGAGATTAGTCTTACGGTTTATGCAACTCTAGTGGTTAAAATGCTCTCTCTGTTTGGTGCGCTGCATGCATGCTACAGAAGCAGGACTGTGGGTGTGTCAGCGGATTAACTCCTAAACAATGTTTATATTATCTGATTTATCCTTAAACAGTGTGTGTGTGTCACTTGCCAAGCCCGCATCCACTTATCTAGCAGGAACCTGCCTCAAAGCGAGGACTGATAATGATATGCAGAAATAAGGTGGTTAGTGCAAAAGCCAAGCCTTTGCCAGCCCCGCCGAGCCCGCGGTGAAGCGCATACCTTTAGCTTTGACTGGATCTCGCGAGATTTTCTCCGGGCGAGAACCTGCAAGTGGCTAGAAACCTGCACAGAAGAATAGCCAAGAGGAGGGAAGAGGCAAAGGTGGCATGGAGAGGAATAGACAAGGGAAGAAAGAGAGAGAAGCCGTAACCAAAGAGGAAAGAGACGCCCAGCCAGTGTTGCCGGGAGGCAGGTTGGTTGCACCTACCTTTATACCCGCCTGGTATTCACGAATTTTCTTCCGTGCTAACACCTGTATGTGACTAGAAACCTAAAGGGGTGTGAAACAGTTTTTAAGCATAAAAACAACATGCATGCACACACACACATGCAATACACGTGCAGACACACACACATACTAACAGAGATAACACACACTGTGAGAGCTCTTAAAAGTTCATGCAAACAATAAAAGAAAATGAGGCTGGCCATATTCTATACTATTCTTATTAGCAATAAATCCCACGAAACGACCTAAACCACCAATGAACGGACCTGTACTGTAGCCTGAAATATCTTATTATTATTATATTATTAGAGGCCTCCATTGTTGACAAAAAAACACATGAATGAGCCTCACTGTTACAATGGGTGATATGTTTTGTCATTATTATAAACATTAGCCCTTTAGTTTATTGTGAGTCAATCCTACATACACCAACCTGCTGCTATAAATAATTTAATCCAGAGGGGAATTCTTGCTAAAAAATTACAAAATAAAAGTTGTAATCCGCAGCTGAGAATAGTCCCCAATAAATGCACTATATGTGCTAAAAACTACAGTAACAGCTGACAGGATACTGTGATGATGCCACAGGGTGGCTAGCTAAACTGCTTGCTATTGAAAGAGGAACTATCACAGTGTTGGTTTTGGTCTTTTTTTCATGGGATTTGTTGACAATAAGAAATATACATATATAATAAAACCAGACTTATCATTTAAATAACTAGTAATCTACTTTTATTTGAAATTAGGCATGACATCAGGAAATACAAATCCTTAATAAAATTGGTTATTAAGTTATTGCTGTTATTAATGGTATTAATGTTATGTCTTGTACTGTCGGTAACTAAAACCAAACTCATGCATGATTATTCTGATCCAATCATCAAATCTCGTTCACCTGTTTTCTTGTGCGGGTTTTGCCCGTCCTCAGCTTGATGTACCTTGCTATCAATTCATTGCGACCTGTAAGACAAAACGAAAAAAAGAAAGAAAGGTCACAAACAACAATAAGAAAACACGACAGAGGATTTCACATTTGTACATATGTGATAATACCCTGAAATGGCCAGAAGGTGGCACTCTTGCCATACGTTGCATACGCGTCTCTCAGCAGCGTGACCTTTCCCAGAGCTCCTCAGACCCCAAGGCAAACACACTTTTGTCACAGGTCACAGGCCATAATAACACCTCCGTTTCCTACAGGAGACCGTATTTAAAATTCTCCTTCTTCTTTGAAATAAGGCCGCTATTAAAAGCTTGATTTTCTTGCTTTACCCCAAAGTTTTCATTAGCTCGTTTAACACCTACTTATTGTCTGCTCACGGGGCCCTGAAGCCTAATTATAGAGAGTCGCTCAGAAAACAGAACCGTGTTTTTCATGACATAACATCTACTCTCGACATTCTGCACAAACAGGTTGTGCAGGGAACAGGCTTCTTCTATTCAGGGCTTTCTCTTTACATTGAGCGCCGTCATCTTCAGGTTAAAAGAAGTGCAAAAAGCATTACTATGTTGTCTCCCAGGCAAATCAGTACATCAGTCTTTTTCATTTCTCGTCTTTGCCAAGTCACGTTCACTGGGTTTCTGTGGTTTCAAAATTGGGCCAAAGGGAGAGGTTGAACCGCGGCATCATTACGAATAATGACCGAAGCTCTGCTAAACTTGCTGACAGAAATTTTTAACCGACAAAAACTGGTCAAGATATGCCTTCTTGAGCACACACAATAGACTGTATGTCTAGGAAGTTTAACGGCCTTTAGAGTATCCAGACACATAATGACAGGAGAAACAAGTCCTGTTTTTTCACACACTCTTTAGCACTTGGCCTCCAGAAGGCCTTGGTTAGTGCAATTACCATAAAAGTACTGCAGACCATCTCCAGCAGGCTTGCAGCGCTCACCGTACTCTCAAAGCGGTCGACCCGGCGGTCGGCCAGCAGAGCAGAGCTGAACTGAACTGTCTGCCGATACTGAGCTAGCCCGTCCCCCCCCTTTCTGCCCCGGGCCAAGGATGGACACGCCCGCTCCAGCGCCTCCGCATTCCTAGCATTCCTCTAAGCCTGTCACATCTGTGCTAGCCAGTCTGATTGGCCTGGGCCTGCGAACACAGCCAGAGCCTGGGCGAACACACACAAGCACTTCCAGCTCTGGGAGAAGCATGGGGTTAGAGCCGGGGTGAGGGCCATTAAGGTTGGGGTAGGGGGTCGTCGGTTAGAGGGGGCAAAAGGGGCAGCTGATGCTGTAACTCTTGGAGGAAACACAAAGCCATAACTGTCTCTGCCAACAACTGCCACCTGGCAGCAAAGCAGCCCCCCTCTCCCAAAACACCACCGTGTGACCCTGCACTCAACGGACAGCAGCACCTGCTGCCGGCCATCCCAGCAGAGGATGGCAGAGAAAGAACAATGCCAGTTCGACCCCCGCGCAACTGTCACTCTCAATCTCTTCAGCTGAGGAGCAGAGGGGGGGGGGGGGGAAACATTACATCGTCCCGACCACAGAGTTCTGCTGCGGATTTCACAGATATCTCGTTGCTAAGTACTGTAGCATGAAGTCCAGTTTGAGTGAGAAAGAAATAGATAAGAACTTCTCTGGTGAGGTGGTCTCGGTGTTGTTGGTCAAACTATAAATTCACAGCAGACCTTCAGGACTCCCCACATTGAGGTTCAGTAAACCCAAACTAAATCTCTCCTTCACAATATTATGGAAATATATATATTTTTAAAGCAGACCATACACATTTTTTTGTGACTTGATTTATAACAGAAAATACATTGTGTGGTATATCAAACATGTCATCTGTTAAACAGTGCAGTCCTGTGGTTGCGAGCTGAGATGATATCTCCACTTTTTCTCCACATCTGGTTGGTTTCGTGATATTTCAAATTGCAGCTTTTGTTTTATGCGACATACTGTTTCCTGCAGAGACGCCACTTTGAAGCGGCTCGGACAAATAACTCCAGCGTTTGATTTCAAAGTTTCAAAGAAACTTTTTGAAACAGTCGAATGTTAAAATGAATTGGAAATGGAATCCGTAAGACACATTCTCAGGCACTACTTCTTCTGCTTTGTGGAAGAACACAAACTGGATCATGACACCGTTGCAACACAGCCTTGATTTTTAACTGTTCAACTGTTACATCCCTAAACGTGCTTATTTACAAAAAATGAGAGCTGGCCAAAGTGTTTTAGAAACACTGAGGTAATCGCTCCCAAATGCCTCATCCTCCACTTCACACCGTAGCATAAAAATCACATTTTGAGGGGAAACAATCACTCAAGAGAACGTGTTCAACCCCACTCTTAACAAAAACAACTGCTGAACAGAGCTCATTCAACAGGCTCTGGATCAGTAAAATTAGGAGTTGATGCCTGCAAACCTGTTGCTGGATGTGATTCACTCACTTTAAAAAGATAAAATCACCACCTGACATAGAATAAGTATTAAAAAAGTCAGGTCTTAAAAGCAGCAGCCGCATTGGTGTGTGCACATGCACATTTTTACGTCCTGTTTTCCAGGTGAACAGGGACCCAGTAGGACTGGTTATATCAGTCTGTCGTATTTTTTAGAGAGAATATAGAGGACGTGATCTCTGTGGTTGCTAATGGCAGCTGCAGCCTTGGCAGCCGAGATCTGCTCAGACTTGACGTGGTGGAGGTCAGAGAGACGGTAAAAAAAAAGAAAAAAAAAGAAAAAAAACAGGGCTGGTCCCCGCAGCAGCAGGGGGAACATGACAGGTGCACACAAACAGACACGCATTCACAGCCTCGCTTGTCCTCGGCCTCCTCCTGCCCCACAGTGGCCGTCTCTCCATCCCTCTAGCCTCTTTTTGAGCTGCTTACGATCCCCTTGTTGATTGCTCAACACCCGCTCAGATCGCTGCAGGCTTCCATTCTTAACCTCTTCCCCGACAGGACACGCCTATCTTTTTTTCTTTAACTACATGACCGCTGGAATTTTCCACTTCCACGCTAAGATAGTGAGCAAAAAGGTGATCTCTCCTCACTCACTCCCCCCCTTCTCCTCCTCCTCCTCCTCCTCCTCCTCCTCCCTCTCTCCCGCTCTGTCTCCCTCCTGAACCCTTTCTCCACCCATATTCTCTCCCCACCTCCCTTCTCATAACATTGAGGTAATCCTAAATTGCTAACATACTGCTCAGCCATGACTGAAAACATTCCTAACATCTCAGCGAGGGGGCTGACGGTGAAGGCCTGCTCAGTCATCATTACCCGGCGCTCAGCCCTCTCTCTTAACCTCCACACACATCCACTGAACCTGCTGCTAATTCCTAATGCAACCTTCAAAGGTCAAAAAAGACATAAGCCTCCCTCTAGCACTAAAATCGTTCTCTTCTTTTGTACCCAGAATCCTTTGCAGTCGTGACTGCTGCAGGGCTGAGAGAGAGGTCTCTCTGTGTGTGTGTGTGTGTATTTGACATACCTGTCAAGGCCATAAAACGCAGGGGAACAACATGTCAGTACAGCCCCAAAGCAAAACTAGATGGACAACATTCACACAAACTTTCTCTTAACTTCGGTTGTAAAAATGTGCCAACTATTCAATTTCACAGGGACCGAATGCCTCTGAGCCGCAACCATTCTTTGGATTTCGGAACACAATGTGTAAATTAAATTACTTTCTGAAAGAATAGGAGTCAAAAATCAAAGGAATGTTGAAGTATGCAAGTTTGTTTTTCTCACTATCTGTCTGTTTAATATAAGGCTACACCAGCAGCCAGTTAGCTTAGCATAAACATTTAAACGGGGGGGGGGGGGGAACAGCTAGCCTGCGTCTGTCCAAAGGTATAGGAAAAATTAAAATAATTAACGTGTTTTATCTTGTTTGTTCAACCAGTACAAAACCGAAGTTTAAAAATGTAATTTTGTGGTTTTATGGGAATTATGTATCGGACTATTTCTTGGCAAGGGGTCCAGCACAAGGAATGTTGAGACATTAATTTGGAGATAAAACCGTTAGTAAGAAATAATCCTCGCGAAGATGTTTAAAGAGACAAACGGATAACTGAGGTTGTTGGTGAGTGGCAGCAAATGTTACAGATCTTTGTCATGATATACGTATGTGCTAGCTAATAATATTGGCTCGATGACCAGTGCAAATATAAACCACTAAAGCAAACTGAAGGCATTGCATCATACAGGCAAGTCCTAGTTTGGGTTAAAGCTATATTTGATAACTATAATAAAAGTAACTTTATGTAATTTCTGCTCAAACTATCACTTTATCTTGACAGTAGTACATGAGACCTGTAAATAAAAAAATCATCACTGCATTACTTATTTCTAAATGAGAGACTTTGCCATGACCTCCCTGTTTTTACACGGTGTACAGAAGATGTAACTTGTTAATACTTTATATATCTATACTACGGTTTTGTTCATGTTCTGGAGTGATTATTAACATGCGTGACTTATTAAAATAAAGTGTTTCTTTGAACTCGTTGTCACCCCTGAGCCACGTACATGACTGGTAACGCTTCTGGGAAGTCTAGACAGGTTTGAAGAGCGAAGAACACACATGTATCGAGAGTCATCTTTCCAAGGCAATGGAAATCTGCAAAAAGGTTTCCCACCAAATGAAAAAAGCCTGGCAGAAAAAGTGGAATTCCCAATGGGAGGGATGACTTGCCTTCCTTTAGAGGCCACTGGGAGTCTGAGACTGCAAGGTAGACAGTATTACACAGTGCAATCGTTAACATTCCCCCAAACTCACGTCAGGGCAGCTTTTAGACGTCTGAGGTAATCACCTTGTGAGTCGGCTTCTTCTGGGGCATGCCTTGGCCCTGCCAGCGGAGCCTCAGATGACTTATTGTAAATGGAGAGGGTGTTTAGTGCTCTTGAAAAAAACAGGCCTCTAAAAGGGGTCCTGACAGTTTGTTGCTAAGGGTGCAGGTTTGTGCACGGCCGGCCTCTTTGTTGACATTCTCATGGCGAATGTATGGAGCAACACTGCACTGCTAAACAGGCCTGAAGAGTTACTTATAGGTACATTTAGAGATGCCTGCAGTGATTTGTGCTGAAGGTCTGTGCACCAGTTAAAAGTGAACGGTGATGAAGTGATGCTTTAAAAGTGATGCTGTGAACGAGTCATTCTGAAAAATATAGAATACGTTTCCTAATACTAATAATAATGTCCCTTAAGTCTGCTTAGAATGAACATTTTATCAGCATCAGAAATGCTTCCTGTAAACACGACATCATTAGTTTAGTCTGTTTTTCTTTCATTATAGATTGATCCGTTAATTCATTTTATAATTAATTATTCTTTTAGTCCACAAAATGTTAGAAAACAGTGAAAAATGTCTGCCTATCCTTGAGCCCAAGGTAATGTCTTACAATGCCTTGTTTTGTCTAACCAAGGAACAATAACCTAAAACAAAGAAAAGCAGCAAATCGTCATATTTGAGAAGGTAGAATCGGCAGATGTTTGGCATTTTTGTTTGATAAATGAGGTAAATAATAAATGGATCAGAAAAAAACAAGTTAATTTTCTGTTGTCGTTCAATCGCTACTTGTTTTCTAACTACTAGCACTCCTTAAGACACGATCAGAATAACAGAAGCAGCAACAGTGGCGGAGTTATCTCAGGTATGTGCTTGTCCTTGAATATCCAAATCTGCCTGACGAATGAGCGGATGGGATTCAATCTCATGTGAATCACGCCGAAAGAATTTCATCTGACGTCAAGAGCAGAAACAAAACACCCAAATACACAAAAAGAAAGAAAAGTGATTTAAAAACAAACACTAATGCTTCTAAAACATACAGCCCGAAGGAGACTTCGGTGGCAATGATTGATGTTTTTTATGGCCGCTCTGAAGATGGAATCAATTGCGAGTTTTTGAGACATGGTGGACAATAATTAAAGGGAAGGAAAGTCTTTACAAAGCAGGGAGTTGAATTACGATGGTGAAAATAACACAATTTCACAAAACCAAAAAGAGGTTTGTTGAGGACAACAGCATGTAAAACAGCAAAGCGATTCCTGTCAGAAACATTTGTTTCTGTTCAGCAACATTCCCAGCTTCAAATGCTAAATCTAATTAGGAGAGTGTGCTCTGTCTCAACAACAGGAGTGGGAAAGTGGGCTCAAAATAATGAAAGACAAACACGTTCAAATCTCTACACCTGGATGTCAGTGATTCTACCAGAGACCTTGCCAACATATCCATCTGGAGTTTTTCAGGGCATTAAAGGCTCAACACCTGCAATTTAATGAACACGCTGCAGGAAACAGCATAACTATTCTGAAACCATATGGATATTTAAAATCTTCAACATGCCAATGTGATGTTTTTGTTCCCGAGTCTCCATTCACGCTGTGCTAATTATTGCCAATTTAACCCGAGCCGTCCCGGCATCAAACGCAGCACTTCTCCAGAAACCGGCTCCAACCGGTCACCTACAAGGCAAAAAGAAACCCCCTCACCCAGCGATACCGGTTTGTGGGGAAACATTACGTTCAGCGATAAAACACAAAGAGCAGGTTTTTTTTGCGACTGAAAGTGCAGCGCGGAAGAGAGGAGGCCGTAAAACTGTGAGCATAAAAAGTGGCCTGTAAAGAAAAAACACTGGAGTAAAAAAAGAGGTGTAAATCAGACGGAGAGGAGCGGAGATGCTCTCAGGACAGCAATAACCAGCTCCGAGAGTGCTGGTGCGGCTGGAAGAACCAGCCCCTGGGTCGCAACTCAACAGGTACAGACTTGTTAAAGAGAGCTCTGAGTGGAAAGAAAACACTCACCTCTGTGTCAAAGCTGAGACAATGAGCACAAGAGGAAGGAAAAAGTATTTTTCTAATTTCTTTTCAGGGCAATATATTTTTCTTTCAGCCACAACTATCAGTGGAATGTGTGGTATTCTCATTTTCCCCATTCATTATGGGACTGATTTCCATTCAGATGTTCTTTTGTGTCTTATATATTTATAATATTTATTGTATTATATTTTATATGTCTTTGTATAGTTACAAGTTCTTTCTTTTATGGAGTGTCCCAGCGAAAGCCCTTCGCACGATTGAACTCGTATAACCGGACTATAAACATCTGGACTCTTGAACATCTGGCTGTGATCCAGCATACTCACCATACATCTTTCCCTCATCCGACAGGATGATTTTCCTCCTGCCACAGGGAGGGTAAATGGCGAGGGCCTCCTGGAAGCTCTGCTCGATGTCCGGGCTCCACACGCCCTCGGCGTCCCCGTCAATGGCCTTGTCCTCGTTTTCCCCGTCCAGCCCATCTTCTGGGCTACCGTTGGCGCTCCACTCGTTGGACGCAATGGTGGCGGCTCCCCCTGGGCCCGACCCCGAGCCCCAAAATCAAAGGATCTGTGGGAGACCTGTGAAATAAGGATACATCAAGTTGCTCAGCTGTTTTTTTATTTCATATTGACACTAAATCCACTAAACAGTTTGAAACACGGGTAGTTCAGCCTTCTTCACCCAGTAAGGGTGTTAAAGGATTTCTTATATCATCAAATCCCATGACAACCCCAAATCAACAATGCTTGGACAAATAATGTCTGTGCATCCAAAACCCAATGTAACGTATTTGTTATAGAGTGGTGAAGGAATGAGTCCTAAAATCCTGAAATGAATAAGGTTTCCCTTGGCTTATTGTTAATGTTTTTTTTAATGGGATTTGGTTAGATGCCTGAAATAAGGTCTGTGGTTAACACAAGTTTAAGAGATTTTAAAGTTTTGTTCAATGACATAAAATACATCAGTAAATAACCCTCTTGTGAATCCCATTGGCTTTATCTGTCGTGGGAACCAGTGCGCTGCTAACTTCTGGTATTGACCTACAATAATACGTCATCTCTTCACCACTCGACAGAACTCCATTGTTGTCTAAGTAAGGGATAATGTCACCATTGGGAAATAATCCCAGACAGGATGTGCAGGACCTCAATGTAAAGCAGTTCATTACACGGCTACTCACTAAAGAAATCACTTGTTTGAAACTAAATAATGATTCAAAAAATATTTTATTTATTTAGAAATCATTTTATTTATTTATTTATAAAAATAAATTGTCCTCTCGCTGTTTGCAGAGATCTGAACTGCTTAGACCGTAGAATTCCGGAAAAATCGGAATCGAGAATTTAACAAAGCTGTGAAATAAAAGCACTACAGTGAGCCACATCTTCAATCCAACACACACTATCCCGGTGATGTAAAAACACTTTCAATTCTGTATTGATCCGCAGCCGCAAATAGTCTGCAAATAGTCCCAAAAAATGTTCTCTGTACTCCTGTTTGATAACCATTTTCTAAAAACTACAGTTGCCCGGCTGTTCTAGGAAATGCCTTAGTCTTTTTAAAGAAGGAAACTTTATATGTGTGACCCATTTTTAAGGATTTATGCCTCGAGTAGGACTTAATGGGCTTGGGTCTGAGTGGCACAGACGGAAAAGTCAGACAGTTGTGATAGACCAACTGACGCATTGTTGGTTTTGGTCCGTTCATGTCATTTGTTGCCAATAATGATAAAAATCACCAACTTCATCCTTTAATGCTTACCTTGTTTATCTGATCTGAAAACAATCACCACCAAGTAAAGAAGCATGCTGCATTCAACCATCATTTCATATTTTCGATAAAAGACACTTTTTCAGATTAAACCAAAATATGTGCGGCTTTGCAATACTACTAAAGTCAGTCAAAGTTATTTCTAGCCGGCAAAATGATCCAAACTCTTCTATCAATATCGGTCTTGACGCCACAGTTGGAAATGCGGGTCATGTGATGCCATCTGGCAAACAAATCCATTATGAAGAAAACTTTCTGTCTCACAACATTTCAAACAAAAACACTCTTTCATTAGATCGATCGTACGGTATAATTACAAGCCGCCATGTGTCTTATCAACATATTATTTCTGTGACTCACATTATCTCTGTCAATCTCCTCTGGTTGCGAATAAGAAGTCTGATTGTACAGAAGACTATGAGAAAATGACTCTACTTCTTACTTGAGTTATTAACTCAATAAACATTGTGAACAATCGCTAGTTTCAAGTCTTCTTCAATACAGCATGATGATCATTTTCGAAAATGATGATCCCATTCAGAGTCAGATAGACCATAAAGAGCTGTATGCTTTAGGGCGGGCTACCTTGTGATTGACAGGTCGTTATATCAGAGCCGTCTCAACGTCGCTCCTACAAACAAAGTCACTTCCACTCACTGGTTGCAAAAAACCAAGATGGCGACGGCTACAATGCTGAAGTCAGGGTTTCAAAACCGCAGTCCACAGTCCAATGGGTCACGCTGACTACGTTCACTTCTCATATACAGTCCATGGTCATATGGAGGAGAAAATGATGGCATTTTGGACGGACTTGGTTGTAAACTGCAGCGTTACTGGTTGGCGGAGGCATAGAACCACAGGGCGATCATTCTACTCTCCTTATAAATATACAGTGAATTATTTGTGCATCTGCAAAGAAGGCCCAGAGCTGTGTGAGTCCATGTAAAGCATAATGAGACAGGAAGAAGGAACGTCATTCATCTATAGGTCACTACTTTGGCTTTCTTTGACATTTTGTTTTGTGCAGTCGTTCAATTTTTATGAATAAACAATGCTAACTGCAATTATTACTGTAACTCCTCGATTTTATTCCTCTGAACTGGCCAAATGAATTCAAGCTATTCCATAAAACAAAGTTTAAAGAGCTCACTAATCAGCGCTGGCCTCAAAGAATTCTTGTGGTCTGGGAACTGTGTCCCAGTGTGGTTGGCTTATGGCTGACTGCAGGCAAAGATCTTAAGTATTTTTCAAGCTGCCTTTTCAGCATCATATTGTTTCTGAATGGGAAGTCTATGAAGTAACCACGATCCTCCAAGGATGCTTGTGTTTCTGCTGTCTGCATTTCTGCAGATGTAGACAAAAGTAAAGTACAACAGATAAATACAGGGAGTTTTATTACACTTACATTTAGAGTTTATATGATAGAATGATTTGTTACATTATCCCTTTTCAGCAGTTTTTCTTCAGTATGAGCAATATTTGACCTCTTTTATGAGATTTTGCACAGTTATGTCGTCAATTATTACCAGTGTGGTTCTTGAGAAGTAAAAATCAACCCAGAAATGAAGTTTTAGTCTTGAAATGTGATTTGTACTTCAAATTTTATTTGGAAAAATAATACCAAGCATAAAGAAAACATCTATACAAAATCAGTGAAACTCTTGTTCTCAAGGCCACATAAGTCTGTGTGGTTATCCATTGTGTAATTACACCAAAGCTGTGCAGCCAAGAGGTAGTTTTATTTTATCTAGATATATCTATGATAGGCTGCTCCTCTTGGTTCATCTCTCAGTATTTAGAAAGATTCATGCTTTATAATCGCTGCGAGAACCTCAAGCTGGAGAAAGAGCAGAGGTGGAGGATTAGCAATGCTTCCTTTCTCTTCCCATCGCCATATGACGGGAATTAAAAAGATCACAGGAGAGTAGATCATATTCTACCACACGCCACGTACAACATCAAATTCATGGACGTCACTGAACTCAAACGAGAGTTTGACAACTATCCACAAGACAAGCTGCTAATTTTAGCTGAGAGGGTATTGGTTATTATGGCGGACCCTTTGCAACAGGGTCACGGTGTTAAAACTCAACACTGAAACTGAGCACTCATCAGCAGCTCAAGTGATCCATGTCAGTCCTCACAGATCGCTCCCAATGATTAACAACATACGCCTAGAGTGAGGGTTAGTTTAAGCATTATCTGCACCAGGCTAGACAATTAAATAATTTTTTATGGTGCAATTTTGGGCTATCTTTGCCCCAATGTTTTAAGTTTGGAGAGACTTTCATACACAGTCACACAATTTTATTTGCCCCCTCAATTTTGCTTCATGGGGAAAACACCTTGAATTTGGGAGAAATGTGGCCTCATGCCCCTGATTATTTCTGACTTGACTTGATAAAGATTGGCACCCCAAAGACAATAACAAAGAATATAGAAATTTAAGTAAATAAATCAATTAATAGAATCAGAGCTGCAACGATTAGTGAATGTGTCGATTAATATATAAATTGGTATTTTTCAAGAAGGAAATGCCAAAAATGATCTTGTTCCAGCTTCTAAAATGTGAGTATTTTCATCAGCTATTATTTTCTCAACCATCTATCGTCTACAAAATGAAGAAAGAAATTGAAAAATTCCAGTTATCATTTCCAACAGCACAAGATGACGACTTCAAATGTCTTGCTTAATTCAACCAACAGTCAAAAAGCCAAAGATATTCACTTTCTTATCACGCACGACAAAGACGAGCATTAAACCTTCACCTGTGAGAAGCTGGGAGCAGAAAATAATTTACATTTTTACTTGAAAAATTACTAAAACAATTATTTAATCATCAAATTAGTTGCAAATTAATTTTTGGACTAATTATTGTAATAATTCAACTTTGACTCTTTTTCTCAAGGCCCACACATACATGTGTTTAAATAGCCGTATCAACATTTACAGCTGCCTGTCAAGACATCAGCCGTGATGTTTCATTCTCCTGCTGTCAGCAGCCGCTTTGTTGGTACAAACTAAAAACCGAAACATCTTTAGGCACAAAGAGCCATTGACATCAACCCAAGTGTAACCCTTGAATACACACTTCTTTCTCGAGCCTCGAGTGCAGCAGATGCCCTTCGTGTGGCCGGGTGTAAAAAATGTATTTCAGGAGGCCCAAAGTATTTCATTAATGAATGCACAGGTGCTGCGGGGCAACGGCTTCAGTAGAGCCGGGGCAACAAATCAAAGACTGGTGGCACAGTGAAGGAGTGAGGGAGGGGCGGCCGCTCTTTTGTTTATCTCCAAATTATAGCAGAGAAAACACTGCAAAGCTCCTCTGCACTGCGAGCTGTGAAGCCAGCCAGCGGCGTCTGGTGCAACGCGCGGATCCCGACGACCCCCGAGTGCTCACGGGAGAGCGTTCAAGTGAGGTGCTGCGAAAAGAGAGGCTCTTCACCGAGAGAGGGGCCTGAATTCCAGACATGTCCTTATTAAGAAAGGGCTGCGAGTGCTCACTGTTTCTCCTCCTGCCTCCCTTGTGTCAACCCAACGCCCTCCCTCCTCTGCCACCCCCCCTCCACCCCTCCACCCAGCGCTCAGAACGTCTCTACCCAAATAAGGACAGGAGACCAGGGGATGCGTGTATGGGAGGAGTGGGTGGCTGGGTTGGTTGGTTGGTTGGAGAGCAGAGGGGGGGACGGGGGAGGAGAGGGGGGGGGTGTATGTGGGGTGGGGATGTTGTCCAATTTAGGCGTCCACTTTGGGGTCTGGAAAACAGTGGGATTGTTCCAGCTGGAATGCAACATCAGCAGTGAACACGCTCAGAGCTCAGACTAGAGGCAGGGCATTGTCAGCGGAGCCGTTTTTTTTTCAACACATCCTCTAGTGGAGTCACAGGATCACAAATCTGGACGATAGTCGTGATAAAATTGAGCAGTAAATAAAAGCTACAAAAGACAGTTTTATGGGCTCAAATGCAACAGCTTGTTTGTCTCAAGATGGAGGCCGTTGGGACTCGGCTCTCCGACGCGATTTAATTTACTGCCGGCACGTCATTTGAAAAGAAGAGCTGTTGTAATTAACATATTGATTACATTAGAACAGCTGTTTTGAAGACACTGTATTGTCTCTTTGAGCCAAGTTTGGTTGAGGAACTCACAACAGACTCACACAACAAAATAAACTGCAGATTACACCGAGCTGCTCGAGCCAAACACATACAGTCAATCGAGAGAAAAGAAATCTGCAGCTTTACCTCATTGTTCAGCTTCTCAAATGGAGGATTTCATGCTTCTCTCCTTTATATTTGATAATACATCGACTATCTTTAGGGTTTGGGGCTGATAGTCAAATTAAAAAAAGAACATCGATGACACAAATTAGCCTTTAGAACTTGTTTCACTGTTTATATACAAACCCAAATGAGATTAATCGAGAAAATAATCTCCAGATTAATGGATAATGAAATCAATTGTTGGGCTGCAGGCCTCGTCCCAAAGCACAAACCTGTGCGCGAGATTGCCAGATAGGAGGGTTTACGGAAGGATCTCTAATGAATGACACGCTGTTCCCACATTTGAGACAAAAGTCCGGGACACACCTCCCCTCCTGCTCTTTGGGAGTCAGGCCACGAGAGCAACATGCTACAGGATTCCAACGTGCAGCAGGAACAACGCTGCAAAGCTCTATGCGCCTCGCACGTTCAATCAAACCATTCATGCACCACAATCCCTCTTCTTCCCCGTGTTCCCAGCCCTGACCAGAGCGATCACATTGCAGTCGGTTTTCAGGCTTATCTCCGCTCCCGACTCCGTCCACGAACCAACCAGAGTTTATTGGCACCGCACTCAGTTTCCCTTTTTTTCTTTTTTTCCTTTGACTTCCTAGACGGGATTGTGTGCGGTGAAATGTCCCAATGAATTCCAGTAATTCTTCTGAGTCACTGTGAGGCTGCCGGGTCACATGGAGGAAAGCTGTTGGTATTACCTAAACCAGGAAAGGGATTCCATCGCAGGCATTTGTTAAAAGGTGCCACAGAGTGTATAGGAAATCCCTTACAAACACCTACAGGCAGGGAAACCAACAACAGGCCGTGTGCTTCAGCTAGTGGACGGCATGACATTCAGGAGTCGACACTTATTCACTCAGAGAGAGAGAGAGGATTTTATTTTGTTTTCTTCACATTGCCACATTTTTATTCCTCACTTTAATCTTCCACTGAACATGAGATCATCTTGGTGCTCTCAGACGCACCAACCAGATGGGTTTCTACTTACGCAGTGGAATTCAAAGACGACAGTGGGGGCAAGACCTTCAGTCAGAACCACTCTGTCATGCCTCGTCGTTTTTTTTAAGGCCTGATGGCAACATCGCTCCTCCAGTCGTCTTGTGAGAAAGGAAGATTTGTCGAACCTTCCGACGCTTAAAAGACCAAACAGGATGGATCGTAGGAATATATATTCAGAGACTAAACATCCCGCCGTGGGAGCCAGTAGTACGAGAAACAACAGAATGTGCACAGTATTTGACAAAAGTTTTATGTTTTTTTGCTGTTCATTTCATTTGTTTAGTTCTCAAAGTAATTCCTAACTTTAACTGCCGTGTCTCAAAGCGACTGAGGGACCCCTCCCTCCTCGAGAGCAAAACAAAAGTCAGAGAAACTTTTTTTATGTTTATTTTAATGATTTCAAGACAGCCTGCATAAATAAAAAAACATGACCTTTTTGATGTTACTTGTTAAAAAAAATGCTGTAAATACCAAAAGGCAAGTCAACAAAAAAAAACACAGACAGAAAAAACCGTCTGGTGCTTTTTGCAATGTGGGACGGAGCAGGAGCATCAAATGACAAAGGACTAAAAGAGGCCACCGTGTTTGTGCACCTGGTCCATCGGACTGAAGCAGTATGGAGACACATTTGGTGCTCGGTGGTAAACGGAAAACTGATACAAAGTCATTGGGGAGCTAATGTTGCTCATGTCTGCAGCGTCTCTCCGGGGCTTTCGAGTGCGCCGACAGTGATCGAGCAGCTTATCTTTGCTCTACTGTACGTCTACTCGAAACAAAGCAGTAACCTGATTTAACAAGTTCAAATAGTTCATATTTCAGACAGTGTAGACTTGTAGATGTCTTGAAGTCCTGGTGGTAGTTTTTTCACTCTATCATGGTTTTTCCATTTACTGACTGTATAGATAACATTGGGCAACTTAAACCTGCTTAGATAGTTTGTTTTCCTCCTCTTTTAGCTCTGTTTTGGTCTCCACCATCACCCGAGGGAAATATCTGTCTCTTTAGCTGCTAAATGCTCCGTCATGTTTCCCAGTGAGTTGCTAACTGTGTCTATCTGCTACTTGGTGTTGAGCAGGTCGCACACAGTGAGTTTATCTTTGCTAAGAACAACGCTGATGAGAGGATTTAAACTGAAACAAAACAAAGTTGCGCGCGGGTCGTAGAATCAAAACAGTTTGCTCAAAAAACGTTCAAATGTTCTGCGAAGCTATACGGTGATAATCCTCCTGTGGATTCTTCACTACAAAGGAATCCTTTCATGTTACACAAAGTCATTAACATATAAACATGCTTTAAGAATTAAAAGTATTACAGAAACAAAACATTCCTGTTACTCATGTTGACAAATCTTTACTGTTATTTCTTGGTATCATGGTAGATTTCTGGTCGTATCAAACACGAGGTGGAAATCAGCCTCCTTCTCTTGTCCGTAACTCTGAACGCCCGCGTTACCATGACTCAATTCCACTGACTCATGTCGCAGATTGTTAACAGATTCCCTTCAAATCTGTCTCCTCCACCGTGGAGCCATCTAGCCTGTTTGTGTTTGCCTCTCCATCACATGCCTACTGGCATAATGTTTGTACCTCCGTCTGTTTGTTAACCGATGCGCTGCGAGATTTCTCCCTTGTCTTTAAAAATGCAGCCTTTTGTTAGGCTGCTGCTGGAGTTGGGACACTTGTTGGCAAAGAACAGACCCCTGCTGGCAGCCCAGAGCCCCCCCCCCCCCTGCTTAAGCCGAGAGTTAAAACACACCTCCACCAAACACAGTAACAAATCCACGGCCAGAAACTCCTCCACACGTCTAAGGTTGAGGGGCGCTCACAGATGTCACAGAGAGACCCCCCCCCCCCCCCCCCCCCCCCACACACACACACACACACACACACACACACACAAGGCGACAGCCACACAAACACACTCTTGACAGGGGAAACAACAGGACTTGGTGGCAGCTGCTCTCTAGGGTCAGATTACAGATAAAGAAAACATTTTAGGGTCCAGGCCAGGAAAGCTGCACTCTGACGAGAACTGGAGACGCTGCCTTATTCCTCCTGACACACAGACACACACTCGGATGTATTTTCAGCACAAAATGCACACGTTAAACCTTATCACTGATCCTAGGAAATGTAAAAGGCGATGAGCTGGCTGGAGTGTCTGCTCAAAGTTTGCCGCCAGTGCCTTCTTCAGACTCATGAAAGCATGAGCCTAATCTCCCCCCCAAAAAATAAAAAAATCCCCACCCTCCCCTCTCCCTCCCGTGTCTGTGTTTGGCCCTAATAAATTCTCTCCAGCTCCTCCAATAACTTCCTCCTACTTCCTATCTGGCACAGCGCTCAGGAAACAATCAGAGCTGAGAGCGAGAGGAGGGCCCGGACGGCCAACAGCTCACACGGCAACGAGGCAGAAAGTCGAGGCGAGAGGGAAAAGTTGAGACGAAGAAAAACCGCGCCACATGCTCCCCTTGTCAAGTCAAACATTTTGCAGTTTGACACCAGCTGCATGCCCAAGAACAACAATAACGCTCAGAGCGACGCCTCGCACGCAAGAAACGAGGATGTGTGAAAGCGATCCCAGTTGGAAGAGTCCGACATATATTCTACGAAGCTCACCGCAACTGATTCCTATTTGTTGTTTTTTTAGTGAACAAATCTCACCGCGTGGAAACAGGGCTAACTCACTTTGAGGTGAGGAGAGGTTACTGGTTTCCCCAAATGAGTCACTGATGAACGGGTACCACACGTCGAGCCAGCGCACGAACCCAAGGCCCGGTTCATTCATTCATTGTTCTGTTTGAACGCCTATGTGGTCCACCTTGGATCGTCCCACTTTCAGAGAGTTAAGCCTGAATCCAGCTGAGGAGGGAAAGACTGACACAAAACGGTTGGCGTGCGCCAGAGTGCTTCTTTCTCTCTGTTTGCTTTTTTTTCTTACAGCCTGAATCAGCATTTTATTCGGAAATTTTCCAGAGAAAGCAGCAGAGAAGCCATTCTAGCCTGAATTGGTCATTTTGTGGCGAGGGGAGCGGTTTGAAGCCATAATCTGTGAAACCTTTAAGACATGCATAACTTGTGCAGCAGAATGCGCCAGCCAATAACTCATCCCACCATATAAACCGTGGAACAAGGCGATAAAAGCAGCCGCGGCTTTGATCGGGGACATATAGAGGGGACTTTCACAAAGGAAAATTATGATTAGACATAAAAAATATGAACCGGACAGAGGAGACTCGTTGTACTGTTGCACATTTAATGTATGCCCACGCGCTCATAAAGGCCCGATCACCCACAACATCACTCGGGACACCTGTGTCGTTCTATATTAGGAGCAAAACAAATAGCTCTTCGCTGCAGAGGGAGATCATCCCCCAGCCCAAAACACTCTGAGCAAAAGGATTAAAGGGGTTTCACATGAGTGCCCTTGGGTCACTGGAGCTCCAGTGCGACAAACAGGCCTCACACATACACACACACACACACACACACACACACACACACTCGTCTCTGAAACAACAGACGGGCTCAGTGAGCCTCATGCTATCTGTAATGGAGGCTGGAGGAGCCACAGACGCTGGCACACACACACACACACCCACAACAGACATTTCTTCCTCTTTTACAGAACATTTGTGTGGAACATCACTCCTAGCAGTCGGTCGCCAGAGAAAGAACAACTACAACGTTTAGCAACTTGGGGACAACCGATACAAAGACCATACTGTTCTAGGCCACTCCCCGGCTCCTCCCCTGAGTGGTCCGAATAGCAGGCCAGGAAGCTTATCGGTTAAAACCTCATGGCTTGGAGGATATGTCAACATGTGCAGTGCATTAACGTGAATACAATGTTGATCGATTGTGAGGGCTGAAGAAACCGGTGTATGTTTAAAGATGTTTTTGGCTGGTGCTAGAGCATGCAGCATTTAGGTTGTATCCCCGTAATAAACAGCTCGAAGCACAACGTGCTCCTCGACGACACAGCTTTAACACATCCGCTGCTGGTTTACAGCGTCAGGCTGCATATTGTCCTCCAGATTGCCATCGATGCCCTTCTGCCGAGAGCTGCAGGCTCTTCTCTGAGGCCCTCTGTGTGCTCGCCACGCACACATAAGTGGTATCTGTTCAGATCTGGGCTGACAGAGGGGCAAGTGTCCACCATTTGGACGAGCACTTCTGGGGATGGTGCTAAAAAAAAAGAAAAAAAAAAGAGACCAACGTCTGCACAAATGGGCAAAAGCTCATTAGCCGCCCTTCTGTGGGTTTAACACAAGCGGGTGAAGCCGCTTCGCCGACAAACGGTCAACAGACCTGCAGCCGAGCAAACACTCGCCAGAGCAAAGAAGGGATGCATTCCCTTTGCTGGAATCGGCCGAGCGCCACAGACGACTTGAAATACCTTCTCCGTCTCTACAGATTGTGGTTAAACTCTTTTAAAAAGCGTAAACATCGGAGGATAACATATTTCTTTTCCCCAACCCTCATGAAGCGCGCACATGCTCATTAACTCTTCCTTTCCGACAAAACGGCCCCAAGGAACACAGCTGGGGAGTAAGAAGAGAGAAAACGGCCACTTTAAGGGGATATTACCCCGAGTAATCTAATTGACCTCCATTACACGAGTGAAGCTGTAAAACTTTCCCCTCGCCTTTAACTCTCACACGGCGTTCATGCTACATCCACAACGGCTTAGGAACATAAAGTGCGTTCAAGGAGAGAGAGAGAGAGAAAAAATAAGAAGAAAAAAGAGACCACATTGTACATTGGGAGGCCTGATGCATTCATGCTGCATGAAAACAATGAAGGGGAATCTGTCGGAGCAGCAGAATGCTTAATCCTTTCCAGATTTACCCATCAGCATCGAAATCTATTATTAGGCGTCTTCTTGGCGTGTCTCATTTACCAAAGACACATTGTTCGGTGGTTCTGGTTGGTCGCTTCGTCTCAGAACATCATTTCCACATGTTGATAGAAAGTATAGCTGTAACTGTGGATTTTTTTGCCTCTCAACCATGAGCCTAACATGACGAACAGGAACAGAAGGCTTCCAACGCGAAGAAGCGATCGTCCTCTCTTATCAGCGCTGCATCGAGAGATTGTGTCTCCGACAACGCTGCCGGCCTTCAGAGGAGAGGACCTCGTACTTACACTCACAGCCGTGAGCTGTGAAGACTGTTTCCACACATAATCGGTGAAAATATTTCCAAAATGTAGGAAATACGGAATGAAAATACTACATTGCACAACGTCACAAGGAATGCTGCTGCAGTAAGAGCAGACAGTAAGAGAGACACTTTAACAGGTTCTTCTGCTTGCTGTGACGAACCTGACAGACTGCATTCTGTTCTTATGTCAAACCTGATGACGGCCAGTGATTCAACGCTATGACTTTACAAACTAGCATGTCCCTTCTTTTCCTAATAAATCAGAACATTTGGCTTGGTCTATATACCAAGCCTGAACTAACAACACAGACTGAGAGCAGGTGTAGCCGGAGGTGGCGCTCATATAATTATACAATTAGCTCGCATACATATCCACGCATCTCAAATCCTCACCTCTGAATTATGTGCTTAGTAGGACTTTGCAGAGTATCACCGCTTGCTCTGTTTGTTGGCACGAAAGACAGAAGTAAAAAGGAAAGAATAGATAGATGGATTATAAAAAGATACTATTTTATAACTAAATTATAAATGTGTAATTCACAAATGTTTTTACTTAACGTTAAATGTTTGAGTCGGTCACGTAGTTCTTATGGCTTCAGAATTTCTTCTAAATTGACAAAAGTCTGACTGGATTTTTTTTTTGTGATCAGCTAATAAACTACTACCGGAGGTTTGGTATTTGTTAATAGTGACATAATAGCGGTGATGTAACAGAAATAATGTTGGGAATGCAGACGTGTAGTCACAGGTCTACACGCTGGCATCCCTTGATATTTGTCATTTGTTGGTGTATTTGTAAATCTGCTGATATTCTGTGGTTTTACCTTTACACTACCGAGTTCTGCGTCCATAAATAAAGTTTAAAGAATTGAATCCAAAACTATAGAATAGAGAAAATATATATATTTATTATCCATTAAATGAGTCTTAATAAACATGTCTGTTTCTAAAAGAGATGGAAATGTTGTAAAAATGGAAATGTATTTACTAAATTAAAATCTCATCAAAAACTAAAGAGAAAGAACATCTTCGTTGAGACAGATTATTTCATAATTATTATTTTTAGTTGTTGTAAAGGTGTCTTTCTCTTTGTCTGATAAATGCATGTGTGCTGTTAGAACAGGAGCACTTCCCCTTCACTTCACCATGCTGACAAATCCAGAAGTTGTCTTACCTTTTGGGATGCAGAGGTCCAAACCACACTGAAGTTGTATATTCCTCCAAATGGATGTGTGTGTGTGTGCGTGTGTGTCTCTCTCTCTCTCTGTTCCTGGAGGTAAAACTGTTGGATTCCTCTTGAGCAACAAGGCTGGAAGTGTCGGCTGGTCCAGGTATGAACTGAGCGGGACAGAAAAGAAACATATTGGCCCCACTTCTCTGCTGTCAAGAGGGACGCTACCGGTCGAAATATGATTGTACAGAGCCTGTCAAAGATATCCATGCACACTGGGAAAGTCAAACACAATACAGCCTCAATCTTCCCTCCCAACGCAGGGAGCTCCGCGGAAAAATGTAAAAAATGACAATGATCTGAAAACTTCAGCGAGACGAGCGGCATGAAAAAAACTCACCCCGAAAAGGGCTCTAAACAGAAAAGAGGGAAGATTAGTGGAGCACTTACCTTTTTATATCTATAATCTGGCAGTCACCTTCTTCTTCTCACTGAGAGCAGATGGTCACTTTTAGTTAGCTTCTTTTAATTTGGCGCCTTGTTTTTTTCCCGTAATATTTCTCAGAGGTTTGACAGTATAAGTGGAATGTTAAGTATGACTTTGGTATGAAATCAACGCACTACACTGGAAAACGAAGGGGGAGGGAAAAAAAAAAAAAAAAGAGTCGCGAGGAGGAGCCACTGGTGCGCGTCAATCAACAAGCTTGGGGGGCAGGGACTTCCCTCCAGGCCCCGCCCACCAAAGCCCTGCAGATCGAGATGCAGCTTCCTGTCCCAAAGCCAGCCTCTCAATACACAAACACCACCAGCCTGTATATCCCTGCAACTAAATGCATCTGCTGAAGTACTTACGAGCAGTTTTTAAATACTGGTACTGTCATGAATTTTACACTTTTGCAGTGGTGGACGAAGTGCTCAGATCTTTTATTTAAGTGAAAGTGAAAGTGTGTAGAAGTACTCTGTTACAAATAAAAGTCCTGCATTCAGAACTTTACTTAAGAGCTAAAACATGAGAATCAAAATAAACTTAAAGTACCAAAAATAAGATGATCCATCATGCAGAATGACCCATTTCAGAATAATCTTTATCACTGACCATAATTATTTATGTATTTATGAGTACATCTATTTAATGTTGCAGCTGGTAAAGATGGGGCTTGTCTTAACAAATGTATATACTGCTGTTTAAACCATAATAATAATAATAATAATAATAATATAATTAATTTGTTTATTATATTTTGTATTACTAATCTGAATCTGCAAAATATCTAAAGATATCAGATAAATGTAGTGGAGTAAAAAGTAACAGTAATTCACACTCAAATGTAGTAGAAGTATGAAGTAGTACTTTCCACCACTGCATGGTTTCTTACACACATTGGTCAAAACTTTATTTTAGATTATAATGGTGATCACATACCAAATATGTCGTGCTGCATTTAGGGTAATGTGTATGAAATGCATTGGTGGAAGATTTACTTAGATTCTTAAATAAATAGTAAACCCGCAGTGTTAACATTTTTAAATTATCAGTGAAAGAAAAGTTATTAATTAGCAAATTGTGCTGTGCATATGGAAAGTAAAAGATACATATATATATATATATATATATATATATACATACATCTATAAAGCATTCTATAAAGTAGCATTCATTTGGATTATAATTACCTTAACAGTTTACCTAAGTACAGTATTTGAGTAAATGTACTTCGTTAATGATGTTCAGGATATCTCCAAATGACCATCCACATCTCAGACCTGTTCAGTGATTCAATAACTTAAATTAAATGGTGATTAAGTCTGATTCTCCAGCTGCAAGGCATCTAACATATTTGCATTTAATGGAATAGCGCAGCAATAAAAATACATTCAGTGTAAACATCATATAGCTTCAATAAGTGCTGGAACAAGAGAACAGACACTGTCAGACAGTGTGGAATACAATGTTTTTTTTCCAACCTTAGAGCTACTTAAATGGAAATAAAAGGGTCACGATGTTAAGGTTATCTGGGGTGTAGATACTAATTAATATACATGATTTTATTAAAAAATGAAAAGTCGGTGCTGTGCTGTAGGTAAAATCCAAAGTCGATGGAGTAGCATCATTGACTGCTGAAATATTTGCATAATCAAGCACTCTGAAAGGTGACTTGACACCACAAAGGTGACTCACCTACATCACAAAGGTGACTCACCTACATCACAAAGGTGACTCATTTTTGCTAATGTAGTACATTAAAATGACAGGTATTTCACTGAAGTAAACATTTCACTGACTAACTTTAAATGGAGCGTTTCTCTATACGAACACTGATACTTGAATCTATTTTCCAGCACTGCGCATGTACGACTCAATACTGAGCTCACTGTGGGATTATTGAATAGAATAAATATGGTAAATACTGTATTTATTGTTATTTCGTTTATGGAGGGAACATCTTTAATGACTGAGAATGCCTTCGTCAGTGTGAACAATATAAACTTAGAACCTTGAACACATGTCCATCCTGCAACAGCTCCTTCTGTTGGTCAACAGCATGGTTGCAACATTTGAATAGTCGGCTATTCATCCCCCACTGAGACACTAAAGCAGAGCTGCTGTACGTGCAGATGGTGTGGAAATGACTCACTGGCACAGTAGATGCACTAAGTGTATGAGCGTCTAAGAATGACAACAGTGTTTCTTGGCAGTTGTTTAGCCGGAATGCACGTTACAGGAAAAAGACAATGAGGGAAGAAGAACTCACCGTGCAGCATCTGTCCAGAAGAGCCGCCAGCTTCAGGCTTCGTTTAATCTGCGAGTCTGGACAACTGCCTGAGCAGGTTCAGGCAGAATACACACCTCTCACTTGCTGTCGAGGCCCTCGGCTCAAACAGGTTTTTCATCCTGAGTGAAGCTCTCCTCGCAACATGTCAGACAACTGCAGAACAGCGTGGGTGTCTCTCAAAACCTGCAACTGGAAGGAGTCTTTCTGATTATCTGCCAGCTCAGAGGATGATACAGTGCTGTTGTAAAACATATTTTAAAGCTGTTTACAACAGATGACCAAAGCCTACAGTGTAGTATGGGGCTTTATCCAGGAATTGTGGGTGTTTTTTCTCTTAAGTTTGTCATTTAGCACTGACTGTCTACAAAATCCATGATTTTTTTTTGTCTTTATTTGAAAGGGACACTAGAGATACGGACAGGACATGCAGGGGGAGAGAGGGAGAGGGATGAAGTGCAACAGTCTGTGGCTGGATTCAAACTGTGGACGTTGTGGTATGTGTCTTAACCGGTCGGCCGCTGGAAATCTAAAATTCATAAATTAGCAGCTGCGGCATCAACGTTGGTACCGTCTTATTGTGAGTGAGTCATTATGGCAAAATGTGGTCCTGGAGAAACCAACTGAGAAACCTGCTGAGGAGGTTTTGACTACTTTGCCAGGTGTTTTATGTCTGTCGACAAATATTGTCACCGCAATAGCATCACAACCGTGCAAGATACAGTTGTGACACTTCACAGGTGCGTAGTTGAGATCAAAATGAAGGATATGTTTGAATGTGTGTGGTCCAAGCAAGTGTGCCGGAAGTAGGGGTGTAGGAAGTAAAGAAGTGGGGAAGGGGCCCCTGGCCTGATTTGGCATCACAACTGGTGTGATCCCATCGCAAGATGGTCTCTAGTTTCTATTACTGTAACATTTAAGCATTTTGTAACACTTACTAAGTGCAACAAGGAAAGGTTGGCAGAACATGTATGTGTACAATGAATGTTGACTTCAAGAAAATGAATTGGTTAAGATTATTACATTTATTTGACCATGTACAAAAACAATCTAGGAGAAGAGATGTACAACACATTCAGCTGCAAGCTAATTTCCATCTGCGGTGCCTGGGCAGGTGGACACAAACACTAACTACTAACGCAGTTAAAGGTGCAGTATGTAAGATTTGGCGGCATCTAGCGGTGAGGTAGCAGATTGCAACCGACTGAAACTTCCTCCGTGTGCTGAGCATGTAAGAGACGCCAAAACACGAAAAAAACTAAAACACGAAAACGTATATGGTCCTATCTAGAGCCATGGATTGGTTTGTCCGTTCTGGGCTACTGTAGAAACATGTCAACCAGCTCCTCGAGGAGGACCTGCTCCGTATTTAGATAGAATATAATTATAATATACTTATTAATAGTATATTCTATCTCAGTCAATAGATCCTCCCAAATGCGACACACTGCACCTTTAATACAAATACAAGTTTGAAAGTCCACGTGCTTTAAGCCTAGAAATGCAACAAAGGCAGTGTATAGAAAAAAAAAATACATTTTATAAAATTTTGGAACCAAAAAATAAATAGAAAATCCTACAGGAGCTGAAATCATCTGAGATAGCAGAGAAATCTTCTCTATTTCGTCAAAATATCACATTAACAACAGATATAAGAACTAAAGACACTCCTATTCTTAAATATTAAACTTCTGTGTATGTCACTCTAACAATACCTGGAATTTATGTTTCAATGATAAACAATGAACAGTTGTTTAAGACCGCTGACTTGAGACTGTTGTCCTGAAGTTTGACTCTTCAAATAAAATCAGATTTGTGCCTTAAAGTAACAAGACATTCTCATCCTGACTTAATCTTTGGTGTGCTTTGCCTCTCACAGTCACATGTACACAGCAATACAATACAGCACAAAAAACAAAACACAGTTTAACATCGTTTAATGATGTTAGGAACCTTCATAATCCAGGTGTAGCATCATCCCCTTAAAAACCCTTAACTCTTCAGTCACTGGGGTCCTTTGAAGTGGAGTGTGTCTTTCTGTGATTCACAGAAATCCTGACGTTTCCACTGAAGTTACCGAGACAAGATCGTCGGAACCATCATTCGCTATCGCCGCCAATCACAGGAAGCGTTAAAGGCGAGTCCAAAGAGTTGTTGTGACGTGGGCGTGTTGCATACTGGTTTCAGTGTGAGAAGACAACTGGGAATCTTTTTATTATTCGCAGGCGATTTTGCCGTCAAAGCTGGAGAGTGCGATGGCAAAGGCCTGCGTGGCACACATCGGGTAGTTGAAGTCCAGCGTGAAAATGTCATCCGCTATTCGTCCAAACTGCATCACAATGTAGTCCACTGAAAAAGGCAAGGAATTATTACAGGATCATATCAAGTGTAAGACGACTGAGAGTCCACAGCCATGCCGGCAGCTCTGTGAGGCTGTACTTAGGCACATCACTGGTTACATCAAAACGAACTCAGACACAAGAATAATAATCACACAAATACTTGGTTAGGTTTAGTAAACAAAACTAAAGAGGAAGTACATCCACCTGATCAATCTTTGTTATTTTACAAGGTTTTAAATCGTTGTGAGGTTCTGTGACTTGGCTGTTTTCTTTGTATTTCTTGGTCTACTAACATCTAGTTGTGAAGACAGACAGATAGAAACTGTGGACACTCACAGTCTTTGCTATGGACTATCTGGAAGTTCTTGATGGAGGCCTGGGTGACCCTGCCGTTGAAGTTGAGCACATGAGATGCAGTTTCGTCACTCCACACCGGCGTCTTGTTGTGAAGCTCGATCAGATTTTCCGTCCTTCTATTCTGGTGCTTTGACAACAAGCCGTCACAATCCTGAGAGGATGTGGACAAAACATGAATACCAAATTATGAATTGTAACACACAGTAAGACCCCGGTGAGCTGGTCTGTTCGGTATGTCATTCTGTTCGTTTTATGTTCTACTCCAAGCAATACAAATAAAGTGAAATTCTTACATTTCTTGGTCGTAGAGGTACTCGCTCGTTGTTCTTGTCCATTCCTGGAATGATAATCATCATCCTTCTGGGTCCCTTCATTCCTAAGACATTTGTTTCCTGATGCCAGAAATGAGGAAAATCAGGATTGTACCACTTTTTTTTTCAAACCAAATGTACACCTAAACTGTATTCATTTAATTCACCGAAGATCATTTCTGATGAGCTGTGTAATAACTTACATAGATGATGCCTGCTAGCTCCTGCCGTGCATTAGACATGTCTGGAAGAGCTCTCTCTGGATTCAGAGCGTTGTCAAATACGGTGAACTTAGTCCCCATTAAATTGGACCTAGACAATATAAAAAAACAAAGAAGTAAAAGAGTCCTTACACATTTGGTACGTTGCTTTTTGAAGGTAATTAATGATTTTCGAGATGTACCTCAGCTTTCCGACAAAATTCTCTCCACCTCTTGATAAATCTGTGGCATCAATGGAGATGAGGTAATTTGAAGTTGCGCATTTCTTTCTTTTCCTGCCGGCCAACAGGAATATCTACAAAGAAAAGACGAGAAGACGAGTATAGTTAGATTTTTTAAAAATAAAACAATGTGATGTATACAAATCCCTGAATGTCCACACGGGGACTCCTCATCGTCTGACCTTCTTTGCGTTGTCGAGGTGAAGGTAATACGTTGGGTAGAGGCTCTTGTCCATCCCTCTCTGGTCTCGAGTCACTCTGCATTTGATGGTCACGCCCTGCGGAGCCGGCTCCATCACAAACTTCTCCAAGTTGTCAAACTCAATCTCAGGTGACGGAGATCTCTCCTGGCCAAAGAGCAGTAATAAGTTCAAGCTTACTCTGTCACACTGAAGTTAAATGTTGTCACTAAAATGTCTTTTTTATTTAAAGGGAGGTTTGAGATACCTTTTTCTTCTTCCCTTTGCCCTTTTTCTTCTTAGATTTTCCTTCCTTTTCTGAGTCGGAATCATCGCTCTCTTCTGCCTTTGCTTAAATATACAACAAAGATAGTTAGATACTTGCCAGTGACTCAAAAGTAGAATTAATGTACTGGTAAACATGCCTTTCTTCTTTGTTTTCTTCTCTTTGTCCTTGTCTCCTGATGTTTGGAACAGGGATGCTGAGCCGGCGGCCGATTTCTTCTTGGATTTGGTTGACTTGGTCTCCTCTTCACTGTCATCGCTGTCTGATTTGGCAGCTGCTCAGGAGACACACGTCAAGATAGGATTTTCATAAATCTGTGAGAACTGTACAATTAAGAAGGTTAAACAGCTCAGGAAAGAGCCAACCATAACGTTTTGACAGTTCAACATGTAATCACCTTTCTTCTTGCTTTTTGAGTCTTTTTCTTCAGTTATCTGGAACATTGACGCTGGTTCTTTCTTCTTGTCTTTCTCCTTTGACTTTGACTTTTTTTCTTTTCCATCAGAGTCTTTGTCCTCTGAAAATTGAGAATTCAAAAGATGTTATCCGTCCTTGAATGCAATACCAAACATGAAGAATTATGTGAGCACGCACTAAGGAATTTAATCTATTTTATTTTTCAAAGGCAAATAATGTAAATCTCATTCCTTTGTGTAGTAGACAGTGATACCGGGAGTGTAAGAGCAGCATTCAGTGTGTGCTCAGTTTGAAATTTGCTCTCCCAGTTTCTTCCTGCTGTTTTCTAAAATTCTGAGCACTTGAGAAAGTGAGAGGGATTCAAACTTCCCCAGGACCGGCCCACATCGGACTGCTAGGTTTACGTTTGGGTCATAGTGTTTTAAACCAAGGGGAAAGCTGATGAAGCACACTGGAAGGTAGACTGACATCACTGGCAGATATTTGCTCTGCTATCACTCTGTGTTTACGTGCACAGGGTAGAAAATAACAGAGAGCACTTAACTTGGACGATATTGAGGCAAAAGATGACAAATTCTTCACTCGCGTCCTCAAAACCTCGATTACACTCACGATACTGTCAACGCTCACTCTTTAAACCTCAAAGACGAATCTGCCCAAACATCAACTCATATCTTGACTTGCTAACTGATCGCTGCTCAAAGTGGTGCCTGTATAGTTTTGGGATAAATGGACTTAAGGAATTGAAGACATGTGGTTAAATATCTGCTTAGGTAAGCACTTAATCCTGGCACTAATTTCTCAAAATATGTCAAGTCACTGGTTAAAATAGCCTTGGTTTAGTCTAAATGTTAACTAGTCATACTTTTTCACCTTCAGCTAAATATACAGTGACTAAAACACAATAATTCACAAACATAAATACTGTTATTGTAAAAGAGACTTACTAATAAAAAAGATATTACCATAGCTACCATAAAATAGGCTTCTAATATAATAAAATCCATTTCCATGGTGACAAAAAACTCGAGCACCTGGCTTTCTTTTACTCTACAAAAGTAGCAAGAAGCCACAAGCTCAAGTTGGAGCAAGTATTACTGAAATGACTGACGGCTGATCTGAAGTGAAGAAAGGTTAAGTTCAGCTCAGAGGCAAAAGCTCTGGAGACGATCCAACCACAGTAATAGCAAAGAGCAGCAACACTCTGGGCTCTATCATGTAGTAAGGCAGTGTTGAAGTGACAATCAAGTTGTATCCCTGCACTGATAAGCAGTTGATTTTAGCTCAAGCCTCGAGTTCGGCATTTTAGCCGTGGTCATCTTGGTTTATTGCAACCAGAAGTGAAACGAGAGGGTGGAGCCAAGTACAACTGAACGCCGAATAAGACATTTTTAGGCAAACAAAATGTTACAATTAACTTTCATGAACTACAAATAACACTGTGAAAGGGTAAAAGTTGTAGGAATGAAAACACAAACAACTCCCAGACAGGACAACGCCCGACAGCAGACCCTGCTTTATGGTCGATTTACTCTAAATGGGACCATAAATTACTAAAGGAACATCCAGCTCTATTGAGAAGACTTGGACTCGTGACTGAGACCACAAACTCATCTTCAGAATGTTTTCTGAGGTAATAAATCAAGTGAGAAGTCGAGTCATTTTCTCATAGACTTCTATACAAAGAGATGTATTTTTGCAAGTCGCCCCCAGATGACAATTAGAAAGAAGGCACTTCCCATTGGCTTCACTTCTCAGACCCAGAGGTTACCGCGTGAGCCACCGCACTGCTTTGAGCTAAATGCTAATGTTAACATACTAATGTTGGTGATTTTTAACAGATTCAATGTTGACCATGTTCACCATCTCAGTTTATCGTGTTAGCATGCTAACATTTTGTAATTAGCACTAAACACAAAGAACCGCTGAGCATGACCGGCGTGTCATCAGTTTGGAAGATATTTGGTCATAAATCAAAGTATTGGACAAATTAAAAATGTTGACCGGGATGATGCCAGTTGATGAAAACTCAGAGGTTATCACCAAAGTTATCAACATTCCCCCTAATGGGAAACATTGATATTAAACCAAATATCAACCTCGTGGTGGAGCTAGAGGAAAGCTCAGGGAAGAACTCATCCTCTGGGGACCACGAATGTCTGTACTAAATTTCATGGCAATTTATTGTAAAGAGCTTAAGAAATGCTGTTGGGCCCGACAGAACAGCCGCTGTGTGTAGCACAACGTTAAGTCCTCTTTCAACTCCAACTGACACTAAAGTGGAGAAAACCACGGCTTCACATCTCAGCTGAAAAAAGCCTCACGGTTCACTGAGACGTTCACAATTATTCCTTGCCAGAGTTATAAGTTCGCAAGTTTGTTGGCAAATCGGTGTTTTCTAATTACGTTTTACTACTCAACAATTTGGAAAAATAACTATAACTTTCTCCAGATCTCCTGCACAGTAAAATTGTTACAAAAGGCCACAGGAGTCTGGTCAAACACCATTGTTTGTCCATTGTTAACTAAAGCAGAGTAGAGTAATTAAAAAGATTGTCAGGATTTGACCGTTATAGCAATATTTTCCCCAGCTGATCGCTTCAGGGCGAGATAGTCACTTGATTAAAGTGTTTTGTTGCCTCTGCTATGAAGTCAGTGTTTCCACTCACTCTCCATTACACGATAAAATCATTTAATCCTCTTAACAACATTAGGCTGGTCTCATAACTGCTGTTTAGATCACGCTGCTAATGCCTTTACAGAACTCTTTTCCTGCTTCTTGCCTTACCTTTAGATTTGGATTTCTTTTCTTTGGCAGAAGTTGTAGATGGAGAGCTGTCCTTTGTTGTCTTTTTCTTAGCCTTTTTTTTGGAGGTGTCTTCATCATTGTCATCGTCGTCGTCGTTATCGGAGCCTGAACCTGCAGCGATGTAAAACATATTCAGTAGTAACCAAAACATATTTGATTAATCGTCTCACAGGTTTTCACATGCCACCAATGACGTACCTTTCTTCTTTTTTGGAGCACTTTTGGCTTTCTTCTTTGGCTCTTTCTCTTTCTCTTTTTCCTTTTCTGGTTCGTCTTTATCTTTTTCTGGTTTCTTTTTCTTCACCTTCTTTCCATCTATAATGTGGATAAGGAAACAACAGTTAACCAATGTGGTAGGATCAGAGTAGAGATAGAGACGTTGGTATCTGCTTTCTTCGTAGTCATTTTAAAGTTCCTCACTTTGGATGGCAGGACTCTCCTCGTCGGATACATCTTCATGTTTCTTCATCTTTGTTTTTTTGGGCTTGGCTTCTTTCACAGTCTGCTTGGCTTCTGTTGTGCCATTTGTCTCCTCTTTCTTCTTTTTTAGCTTCTAAAGATTTCCTTTAAAAATAAAAAATAAACTGATTAGAGGCTCATGGAAGAAGGACATGAGAGCAGAGAAAAGATGACATGGACTGGAGACAAAATAAAAACTGGGGAAAAAAGGAAATATCTTCGAAAAATAGATCCATTCAATGATCTTCATAATGATAACTCACCATTTCAAAGACAGATGTGCAGAGGAGCGAGGGGCCGAAAGCAAAGAAAAGAAGAACTGTATTGTTACAACTTCTACAGCTATTAATATAGTTGTTCTAGTATAACATAGAACTTCTTTTTTTTTTTCTCCAATGGTTCACATTAAATATCATAAAGAATATCCTCACATCAGTGCAATAAGACATTCATAGTGTCACAGCGAATGTAGTAATAAGAGCAGCTACAGGTAGGAACAATGATGAGTACCATCTTTGATAACACAGTTTCGTAACACATGCAAAAAAACAAGTTACATAACTTTTTAATGGAATTTGCTCAAGCCTCCTCCTGATTACTAAGAAAACAAATCCATCACAATCACAGTGAATCAAAAAACACACTTTACATCACACATATTAGAGGACACAAAATGACAGGTCAATCACTTTATGAAAGAAATCAATGAGGTGCAGCCGGGGAGGAGGATGTATGAATAAATGAGTTAACCACTGAGAAAAATACAAGGAGAGTCAGAAAATGTATCGATTGAATCTTTCTCAGAGCTCTTTCTGTTATTCTGTTTCTAAAATAAACTGTATTCTGTGCATATTCTGTCTAAATGTAAAACCTTCTCTCCAGGTTGCTCTTCTTTCTTCATCGCCTGCTATATAAGCTTTCATCTTGGCCGTCTAGACACAAGCTTAAGGTGAAGTCTAAAGGGGCTCAAACCCCTGAACCTTAGTCCACCTACATGTATTTGTCTGTATGAGGATTTTTATGAAATAATCGAATGTATCCATGTTAGAAGTGTGAGGACAGGGACAACGTGTCACTGAGCCGAGACACGGGGAAGGAGGTCAGTGTGATTGCGTACAGCAGAGACAGCAAAGGTAATCCGATTAGATGTATGTACATGGACGTCTATTTGTGTTCTCACACAATCCACAACTCACACTTATGGCAGCACATTTGGCATTTGTCACATCGTAAGGAATTGTTGTGTTAAAGTTGTCAAATGCCATTTTTCACTCTACCCAAAGGAGCGATTGAACATTGATCATTTTTTGTAGAATCCTTCAAAGACAACAAAAAAATGTTACAGAGCCACATACGGAGCAGAATGTGGGTCAGATATTGTCAACATAATCATTCCTCTAAATGTCTTTGTTTCGGATATAGAGCACTGAAGTATTCTACATCACAACCTGAACACATCAACTCGTGGATGCTTTGTACCCCAAGTCTAAATTCTGCATTTGTAGTCCAACTGTAAATATTGAAATAAATAAAGACATAAATATCGTTGTATGAAAAAAAGTAAAAGTGTTATTCAACTCTTATTAAAAGTAACATTTATCCCATGGCTCTCTCTCTAAATATAATGTTATGTCATGACACATGTAATCACATCCTATTTGAAAGTTAATAAAAGAAGAATCTACAAAACCACAACCCCACCCTTTTACCTTCTCTGCAGACATGGCGAGGCCTCTGGCTTCAGCTCTATACCACCGCTTTTCTTTGTAGGTTAGAAAATTAAAAAAGCAGGCTTCTCAGCGGAGATAATGAAAGAGTAAGAAAGCCCTGTATTCACTGAGTCTCCATCAGCAGAAAGTTGTTAATAGGATTTATGTGTAACGCCATCTGCTCGGTAGAAACACGTCAACGGGAGAAACCAACAAAGGCTCTGGAGGAGGGAGAGGACGTGTTTATCATGCGTGGCCACTATCCACAGACCAAAAACTCATGTCTGCATCGTGGATACTCATGTAACAAGTTGTTTGTCCTTTTGTCTTTTCCGCCTCATTTAAATAAAAGATTTACCTGAACTTGCAGCTGCTGGGCCGGCGCAGAATCCTCAAGCTCATGAACCCTGAGGCACAAACGAAAGACGACAAATGACAAAAGGAAATGTGTTTGTTAGTAATGAAATGTAATGATAATAGTAACTTAGCTGTTGTTGTTTATCACAACAATTCCATTATTTACAGAAATTGTGTCATTTTGGTGTCGATAGAATACTTAATGTAGGTAAAGGAGGGCGTTAACTTGCTATATGTGATCACATGTGTGATTCCGGAAAAGGAAAAGGTCAATTCTTCTGTCAATTTTCTTGAGTCATCGATTAATCGCTTGCTGCATAAAAGGTAATATTCATATTCAATCAACAATACCTAATTTCATTCCATAAAACAAAGAAAACAGCAAATCTTTTCTTTATAGAGAGGCTGGAATATGTGAACTTTAGGCCTATTTGCTTAAAAACAATTAATCGATTGTAATAAAAAAAAGATGCTGATTGATTTTCTGAAGCAGGGCTGCCTAACAACAAGTAGAGCTTTCCCGTGACATTTATTGGTTTAGAACTATTGGCTATTCCAGCGGAAAGTGGGTGTGGTCAAGCAGTAATAACCATTCAGAAAGTCGCAGGGCTTCAGATAGGAGTAATATGAGGAGCATATCCAACGCATACATGGCCTCATATGAAAAATGCTTGGACAACACATACATTTGCAAAGTTGTGTGATGTTGTGCGTTAATGTTGACATACCCGTCTTGCGTCCAGGCCTCTTTCACGATGTGATGGTGGAGGGGCATGGCTGACGTGTAAAGAGGTTACAGCACATCCAGGTTTTGGTCTTTACGAGCAAACAGGAGAAACAGGCGTCAGACAGAAGAACATCCAACGCAAACCACTGCATTTCAACCTGCATGTATTAGTAGGAACATAAAAAAACATGCATGAAAACAATCCCTCACCACGTATGTTGTGGTTTTTCTTGGCAGCAGTGTGATTGTCTCTATCCAGCTTGAGAATGTCCACAAGGCTCCATGCACGCCCTGTAGCCCACAGAGGGGTCACATGACCCGACTTCTAAGAGGCTTTTTAACAAAGCAACAGGTCCCCCCCCCCCCATCAGCCACACAACCAGGACGCCCGACCCTTCAACTGGGATTACTGTAATCAGCCACTCACCATCTGTAAGCATTTCTGTGGAGGTTCCTCAAGAAAGACAAATACTGGGGGAAAGGAAAACAGATTCAGGTTAAATAAAAACGGTAAAGTGTTCATTTAGGTGTGTGTAACTAAACAAAGCACAAATAGCCTTGAAATTAAATGTGGTTCATGGCTAAAATGTCAATATTTGGATTCCAGACAAGCTGGGAAAGTTCAGGCAGAAAAAGGTGAAAAACAGTGTGAGTGGATGGCAGGATGATGATACAAAAGTGTGATTTCCTCAGTCAACCACTAGATGCAGCTGTGCCTCAAGAGACAAGAGAAAAGCAAGGCCAGAAGCCGCTGTGAGACACCAGGGGGCACATGGAGGTACATGACTGGCTAAGCTTCAACAGTAATATTCCAAAACAGCTCAGAAAACACCGTTTGCTGTCGTGAAAGGTGGTTCACTACAACCTCAAACTCTATCTCAGTCCTGCCTGGTTGCAGCCTCAGAGCTCACAAGAGGAGTTGGAGGAGAGTATGAAGTGAACAACAACACATGTGATAGGAAATACAGAAGGAAAAGCGATGTGCGTTGTAGTTTTAGAAGGCCGGGCCTTGTGTTTCTCCACATCACTGTGCTGCTCACGCTGTCCAGTCTGCTGACTGTTGAAAAGGCTCTAGACTAATGGCTTTGCTGGCATTTCTGCAAACTCTTGACAGTAACATAGCAGTTGGCAGGCGGCCTAAGGAAGGCCAGCGACCTCAAGGAAGCAGCAGAGAAGCCATCGAGATCTTAAAGAGACAGAAACCACAGTGTGTTTCTCACCATGCGTTGCCTTTCCGATCCACTTTCGTGTCACATGTGTTTTATTACAGCGAGCAAGATGGTAAACACCGCAGAAGCGACGAGAAGCAGCAGGAGTATACCGGAGAGGCCGTAAAAGCAGCTCTTACACCAACAACTGTAACAATAAGCCTGAATGAAAGGGAAACACATTAATCAAAGTCACGGTGAAACGGGGACCATTCAAAGCAGTTGTACAAACACTAAACCAGGAAGAATTATGTTAAATACATAAAAAGGTAGAGCTTTCAGTGGCGCGGCCTGTGTTTGAGAAAGGGGCCGGTGTGACGATGATATTTTAGTTCGCCCGATGGGTTGAGTGCTGAAACAGCACGTTGTTGAGGACGTGAACCCGGTGGCACTGCAAAGCCAGGTGAATCATCAACTCAGAGCGGGCCCGTATCTCAGGAAGGACAAACAATGCGGACGAAACAGGAAAGTCTGGGTTAAATGAGTCTATCCCCAGTGGAGGGATTGTTCGAGGAAGGTTGAGGGGTGCAACAGAAGACAATGGCAGGAGGTGTCGTCCAGTCATTATAAATGGAGAGATGCTTGGCAGGAGTCTCTTGGGTTGAAGATAAAATGAAACTCTCAAATCTCAAACTGTTGATTCAACAAGGTCACATCCTGAAAAATGGAGAGACAGGGTTTACTATTCTTAGATTCTTAAAGATGCTGTATTAAATATTCTTAACATTAATGTAGCAGCAAACAACTATGTGCTATGTAAAGATATAGTAGAGTGATGTCTACATGATCGGAGGATGAAGTTGGTCTCCCTCTCTCAGCACTTTTGCCGTAGTTTGCACTGTTAGCGCTGTTAGCACAGTGAGCTATGAGCCGCCAGCTCGGCGTTGACATGTTGAGAGCCGTTGGTAGGCAGTCGAGATGATCACAATCTCGGCTCTTGCACCTTTAAACACTGGTGCCTAAAACGGCATACATTGGGACCTGAAGGTGACGTTAGCGAGAAGGCCCGAATCAAAATAGTTCAAAATAAGCTCGTCAGGCTCAGCTCTGACCTGTCAGACTTGGCTAAGTTTTAATAAGCGATAAGCTTTGTCAGCTAAGATACTGGAAATGTTGATAATGTCAATAACTCTTCTCTAACAGTAATTTATCTTGCATATTGTTGTCACTACAGTGGACAGCTATTCAAAATCCGTTTCTTGTATATGCACCGGTTTTGATGGCACCGTTGCACCTCAGCCACCACAGTGGACCGTAGTGCATCATGACACACACTGCCACCCACTGGCCAGCCATTGTAAGGGCACACAAATTTCAAGATGGCAGCTGGACGGCCAGAAAAGCTGAGCAGCTCGGGAATACCTTGCCAATCCTTCTATAGTATATAATTGTATTCAAACTCTTGCTATTATAGCATGCATATAGTGGGTTAATATGAATTTGAATGCCTTGTGGATAAGTACTTTTGTTGATTTATACTGTTTCAGCATGCTGCATGTAAGTATCAATCTCAAAATACAGAGGCTGATTCGGTCATTTGTTTTAGAGGTACCCTTTGATACACTGAGCTGTTAAACTAGGGGGAATTTTAACCTGTTGGTGACTCTAGATGACAAGACCAAAGTCTTCTGGGGAGCATGCATGTCTGAACCATTTTGCATGGCTACTTGACATGACAAAAGAAAAAAAGAAGTTGTACTAGGCCAGGGTTTCCTAAATATTTGCACATTTAAGGCCTCAGAACTGTACTTCATACAGTTTAGTTATGGGATGTAGTTTGGTAAAAACAAAACTTAACAATTGTACTTTCTCTGTAAGCTGGTCAAGTGAACTGTCTAATCTAAACTGCACATAAACATAACACTGAAACTAAACGACTCCTATACTTGTGAGTACAGTCCCCCTGAAGGGTCCCCCTGGGTTTCCAACTTTGTTAACTGTATTAGAAGTTTCTGCTGCTGTCTCGGGGACCAAGATATCACGTTTCTATGCCTCTCAACACAAAATTATCTCTTTACTTGTACACATGTGGCTTTCACTGGACCGAAGGGTTGGCTTGGTAAGAAGATAGGAGACAGCAGTGAAACAAAAAGTTCCCCATGAAGGCTCGAGCAGCAACGTCCCGAATCTAATAAAGAGCAAATTGAGAACATCCCTTCACTCACTTTGTTCCTCGTTAATAAAATCCTATCAGCAACATAATAGGGGATCATATTATGGCTGTGCATTGCTTGCCCTTTCTGACCCATAAGAGAGAAACATTGGAGGGCCAGTGAAATACGTGAGGGCTGTATATACATTTTCTTTTTACCTTTTGTAGGATTTTAAAGTTTATCAATTTGGTGCACTTTGAGAGCAAAATTAAAAGGCTATAGATCTACGACGAACGTTGTGTTCTTGAAAACAAACTTGTTGTTAGAAACACAATGGTTGTATAGGTATGAATGGTGACGACGCGGCTAAAAAAGTCCCACTCACAAAGCCTGGTAAACGAGATGGGGGTCCGTGCGTCATATTGGAAGCAGGCTCTCAGCTGGACGGTCCCAGTGAAGAGACGGAGACCTTAGACCCTGGTGCTCATCCACAGAGACTGTTAAAGGCAGCTCGATCCTCAAAAGTACACCAACATGGATGCAGACGCATACAGACATGTGAGTGAATGCACGTATGCAAGTACACTGTCACCCATTGTGATGTATGGGCCTTTATGGACTAATTACATATAATATTTTATGTACTAAACAGCTGGGTGATGTTTTCAGTGTGTTTGGCAGTGCCCTGCATGTAACTTGTAACCTTGTACAGTATGTTTACTGAGAACTGTATTTTAACGACCTCTGAGAATGAGCAGTTGTTTCTTATCGTTTTCACATCTTACAATAGGTCACGTGATCTTCACACCCTTCTGATTGTGTGGATAGCTGTGTGAAGGGTCAGTGGGTTTGTGAAGTACAGACAACAGTCGTCTAAAACTTTGTAGTCGAGCAGCAACCAGAGAGGAAAGTTCAAATTATGTTTGCTGTTGCATGATTTCTGTTTGTACAGTCCTGTCATTATTTAACTTTTGGGCACACTGGGGGGGGGGGCATGTGTGTTGACAAGTATTATTTCAAACAGATCTCCTTCCGGCCTGCTCTTGGTGGTGCACAGCGCTCAGAGATCTGGGTCCTCCATGTGATACCTGCACAGAGAGGCTTTACAGTAAAGTGAGAGGGAGAGCTTACCCTTGTAACATGAGAATAACACTAGGGAGGCTTGAATACAATGTGAAACCATGGGGTTGCGTTAACACAAACCTACTTTTGTGCACGTTCTACGGTTGAGTGCATTATTCTTTTCAGTAAATGTTGCAAGGAAAAACATGGCGAAAGAAATAAAACGCACTTTTGGAGTGCCATTAAAGTGTCTGGAAGGGAGCAGCATGGAAGGTCAGATGATATTCCCTGAGCCACACATGAACAGAAAAGCAGCCAGAACCTTGTGCGAACTGTAACACAAGCACCACTGAGCCTCGTGAGAGCTTGACACGCATTCTGAAACGGAGGACAAAGTATCCAGGAAATAGTGCTGTAGCTTGCATTTCCTATTCTCTGGGCGTCTGTGATGGAGACCAGCAAGCGGATACCTAACAGACCAACAGATGCCCCAACGGCTGAGCTGGCACGAGGTGGCATTACCCTGAGAGGAGAGAGTAAAAGTCCTGGGAGCGGTCACTGCTCCAAGTCCCAGAGAGAGAGAGAGAGAGAGAGAGAGAGAGAGGGTGACAGGAGAGGGAGTACAAAGAGCCAGCACTCCTCTCTCAGACTTGTCCCCTCTGGGTTTTTTTCTAAAACAGGCAGTGCTCTTTTGAAACAGTGCCAATAGAGGCTGACCCAAATCCTTGCAGCTGAAACTTTTACAAGCTCGGTGTTCGTGAGCAGGAAGAGAAAGACAGAGTAAAGATTTGTTTGCAGCTCCTCTCCTCTCTTCTCTCCTTCGAGCTGCCTGAGATGTCAGCACAACGATTCCTGCTTGGGTTTTTTTTTTTTGTTGCACTTAAAACTGACACGGAACATGTCCTGAAAAGAAGACGGCACGGGGAGGGAAAGGATTTAAAGTATATGCATGGACATAATTGCTTTTTTTCTTTTTTTAAAGAAAAGAGGAGTTAGTGACGTCACACAGGAAGCTGTCTTGGATATTGCCTGAGGAAAGATACCAATGAGCGTCTGTGGCATGGAAACATTTGAACATTTCAGTGTTGCGCTCTATTCAGGACTCGCACATTGGATTATTTGAGTGTTTTTCCTGTGTTTCTTAGTGATGGCCCACGCTAAACATCGTCTTTGGATTTGCTTTTTGCCCAGAGACCCTTTTCCTCCCCTTTCTTTTCACTTCAGAGCTCCATGACACAGTTTGCTACTTGAGGATGCACATCCCACACCACTCGTTTGGTCTGCTGTGTTGACAGCAAACACTGGTTTCCTTTCACTGCAACAGTCAAAATTAAATCACAACCTCAGTGGGGTTTTTGTTCTTCTCTATGGAAGGAACAGCAACACAGGCAGGTGCCGAAACAACTAAAGACGTCCGGAGTGACTTCCGAAAATGGGAACTATGAGGCATGTACCACCTGGGAACGATGCCAAGTGCTGACAAAAGGCTTTACTGCACGATTCTGAGAGAAGCCTTTAACTAATTTGCTCTGGGTTAGGGTTAGATGCTTCGGGAATATCTGGCACCGAGTTGTTTGGCCAACCCTTGGATAAATCTGTCAAAGTAAGTACTCACTTCTGATTTCTTTACCCTTTCCTGGGCTCATCATCCCCCCCCCCAGCTCTTAATCCTACTATCAAGTGAGATGTCTATTTGATGACACACAATCTACAGCTCGTGTGACTGGTTAAGCGGCGAGCTGACTCTGTCAACTTCAGAACTCGAGTGTGTACTTTCAAACACCATCCCCGGCAGATTTGGTATTCTTAGTGGGACGGCGTGAGCACAGTTGTGTGACTTTGTGATTTCTTTTCCTGCCTCCCTTTCTCCTTGCCGTCTCTCTCTCTCTCTCTCCCTCTTGGCAGCGGGGTGAAAGTGGGCAGGGAGAGAGGAGGGCATGGCCTACAAACGGCTCTCAAGCCCCAGCCCCTGTTCAAGTGGGGCTGCTCGCTGGTAGAACTACTCAGCCTGCAGGAAGAAAGAGAGGGATGTGGAAAGGCATTCTTGTCTCCTTTTCTGATCCGCCTTTTTTTTTTTTTCGCCTCCACCATGGCCTAATTCTCTGCGGGTGAACACTAGCCTGACCTGTACAAAAAAAAACCTCACCTCCAGGTATTTCTAATGTTTGATTCTGCTTCTGTTTGGGCCTTGATGTTCCTCTTTGTGCTGAAGTCTCCCTTTATGCATTTCTTTTGCACTTTTACACCCTCCACACTGTCTGCTTTGCTCGCACCGAACACGATGCCTAAATCTCCACCATTTGTTGGATCGACACACGCCGGGATTTAGTTTTTGAAATGATGTCGTTTCTTGGGTTGAATGCATTAAGAAATAATGACCAAAGCTTGTATATAGTTACCGTAATGAGCAGTCTATTTACATAGCTCGGAACGACTAAACACATTCCCTGAATAAAAAGACATTTTAGTGGTTGTGTAACTGCCTCTTAAAAGTACTAGTAAAAAGCAACATGTAATTAGAATTTACTGCAAGTCGGAGCCTAAAGACACTCGATCAAACAAATTTCCCCCCCATCAAAAGTGATAATTACCTCTAAGTTTCAAAACAGGAAAATGTCGGAGATAAAAGGCATTTCGCCCTTTTAATCAAACATTTTGTGTTCCGTCTTTCACGGTTGCAACGAAGGTGCGAGAAAATCTGCACCAGAGGCACCACAAAATAACCTTCAGCTGTATTGTGGCTGTTGTTCGCCCGTTATTTGACCACAAAATGTTAAAAAAAAAGTATCCGACATAGGTGGAATAAGCATCTTGAACAATATGTGCTTTCATATGTGCTAGCATACAGGCAAACCGTAGCATTTTCTGACGTGTTCTCGAACGCTGCGGTTCGATGGACCTGTTCACAAACCAGTCTGAACCGGATCCCCCTGTTGCAAGCATTGTTCCATACATACTAGCGTCGTGAGATTGCAGGGTCTCGGTTTTAGATCCAGCCTCATCGGTTTGTGTTGCAAACGCAAGAAGCACGAAAGCTATAAAAACATGGTACGTTTACAAAAATAACGTGTTTTTTTGTCTTTACAGATTACTCTCCTTTATGAACCAAACTTATTGCGAACTGACTGTTTGAACTGTGTGAACATTTTGGCACATGCTCCTCGGTGTGCAGCTGTGTGAGGTTTTGTTTGCATACTGTAATCTGTCGTGATAACGACAGTCGTACATAAAGGGTGAATGAAGAAAAGAGGCGGGGAGGGCTCAGCGATGATGGGCAGCAAGAGAGAAAATGAACTTATTCCCCTCCCTCGGCTCTCCTCAGATGAACTTGCTTGATGACATGTTGTTTGGAAAGCCATATCCTCCGCTATTTGCGTTTCTCTTCTGTGGTTACCAGGATCAAAGTCTGCCTTCTTTTGGTTGTTGCCTTTGGCAGGTCATACTGCATACACACACTCGGGTCTTCCTGTTTGTTAGCAAACATCTCTTGGGCTATAAACAGCATTTGATCGGATTCTTTAGACTACGGACGTTTTACATAAACTACCACTGTAGAACTGTTCTGGTTTTGAGCAACAAGCCACGACACATCCATCTTGAGATTAACATCTGGAAGGTCCAGATGTTCAACCAGTGTCCTTGCATTTGTTTTAATGTGTGGAATATTGGATTGGCAGGTTTCCCCCGTCACGAGACAGAGCCACGTACGACAACTAAATTTCCCTCTCACTCTCCTGAGATCGTCTAAACATTCAGCCGCTCGCTGTATTGACATCAAGCTGCTAACTTTGAATACAACAAACCGCTTCTTTTTTTTTCACCCTGGTCTCTTGAGAGAGTCATTGTGTGAATAGTAAAGATCCATCTGTGGCACTTGAGTGGTAAACACAGCAGCATATGGATGTGACAAACACGCCCAGAGACAGTTTCCACAGCTCGAAACAGCATACACACCACGAATAAAACACCAAAGTACATACCTCAAAAATACACAGTGGCATTGCCCTTCTGATACTTTGTACTTTGATCAGAATATAATGAAGTTATAAAGATAGTTTCAATAATAAACTGTTATATTAATAGCAATTTAGATAAAAAATAGTGTACTGTGGCAGACACAGTACAGTACAGCGGCGCCAACCATTTAAAAAGTATTTTTGTCAAGCTGCATCACACTTAAATAAATGAAAAGGATATTTCTAATGCCCAGCACCTTTGGTTTGCACATTGCCCTTTATTCAACGAGCATGAGGTAGAAGTGGCAGTAGTACACACACATATATACATATATATATATATATATATATATATATGTCATCGTAGAAGTGGCATGGTACCTCAAGACTAAAATCAAAGTCTGCACCAAATGCACTTCATGTCCAGCCACATGCCAGTTCTACAGACTCATTCTCTTGTGCCCACTGAGGTTTGACCTGAGGCCCCAAAGCCAACGCCAGTCCCTCTAATGACATCCTGACTAAATATAAGGGGCTATTTTCTTTCTAATTGGGACCAGATATAAAATAGTGCATTGGTTCCCAGCCCGGGGTCTGGACCCCCAAAAGGGTCGTAAGATTAGAATCTCAGAGAAACAGAAGTTAGAGCGTCTTTAGCTTCTGTACTGCCGTGTAACCGTGTACGCTTACAAGAGGGATTTAAATCAAACGTCCTGCCTCCGGGTTGGACCGCTAAAAAGTGGACGAGCTTCAAATGTAGTGCGATACGGAGCTACAGAGGTCTGTATGTGTATTGGTGGATGAATGTCATGATATTATTGGTTTAAACTGGTTGGTACTAATTTACGTTCGCACGCGTCTTGCTTTGTTTCTCAGGAAGAAAAGATGTGCGTGTACTTTTGTAAGAAAATATATAGTACTATAGTTCAGTTATTTTATGCTCCATTGAAACTACAGCTGTGGTGGTATCGATTAGCGTGGCCAAAATAATTCACAATAACGATATTATCGTGATATCTATAGAAAATGTACAAACAAACAAAGAATGGCATCAGTTCAATTTCGCTTTAACTTTGTATGTTGTGCATTTTGTCCCATTTCCAGCAAATGGATTATACTCAAAATAATAATATAATATATACTCAAAAGTGTGAGGAGGTGGAGAGAGAGAGTCTGTAATCATAACTGTACAAAAAGAACAATTACACTAACGGACAGTGAAAAGGCCACCATAGCGACTGATGAACAAAAACATCCACAAAGCCTAACATCTGCCACCATTACATCGTCGTTAAGTCATTAAGGGATGGATTATTTACATAGTATTAACATATTTAAATTAATAAATATCACTGTTATAGTCAATAAGGGTATATTGCCACACCCCTTATTGAAAGTATAATTAATTTGTAAATGATGTTCTGAATAAGGACGTCGGCCTGCTAGCCGGCGGTAAACTCCTGCTGACCTGAGTGTATTGAACAGGCTGCATCACAGATGAAGAGATTCAAGTGAAACCTCGGGCTCGTACAAAACATAACCAGTTACCCAACATATGGACAAAGTGTGCTTTGGGAACAAAGGACCTTTCTCAAGATGTGCGAACACCTAGCTCACGTTGCACTGAGCATGTGGCGGCAGGCTATGCCACCATACCTTATTGTGTGGTATCATAGCCCCTTTCTGACATGGCATCCTCTCATTGCTCGGCTGCCAACACTCTCCTCCCCCCTCGGTGGTGGGTTCTGCAATGCTGCATCCACGGCATCACCCCCTTTTTTTTTGTCTCATTGAGATTCAGCTTGGCACGCAGACAATGCCCATTTCTTGGCACCAAATATTGGAGAGAGCCGCTCAAGAGAACCAACCTCAGTCTTTTCCCCTCACAGTCGTTACTCCGCCGATCATCATGGACCGACGCCAACTTGTGATGGGTATATTTTTTTGTGCCTTCATCTACTAAATTCGCAGTTTCTTCGCCATCTGGCCATTTAACAACATGGATATCTTTGATAAGTTCAACCTTCGCCATTAAGACGAGTTGCCCTCGGCTCTGAAGCAGCGGTGAACGACCGTGTTGACTGTTCTGAGTGAGTCTTACATGAACGTCACGGATTGATAACATTACTCCTTTGTTATACTCTGCAACAGAGCAGCCATTTTCTTATCATCAGCAGCTTACGGATATAGCGAGAAAGTCAAACCATCACTTCCGGGTGTTAAAAAAAAGAAAAGCATTTGCTTTAGTTCTACCAACCCACCCACCGGATCATAACGGAGATACTGATTGGTGTTTACCTCTAGGACAGTTTTTGGTAAAATGCACAATCACGAACAGGATATTTGGAAACAATCAAGGTAAGAACGGACGCTTGAATCAGACGGACTGCTGATAATTTAATGAAACAATGCAAAACCTACTTGTGTGTATTTATTTTTAGCGGTTTAATTACTTAACATGGATAAGCAGGTATCAATCCACTAAACTAAATTTAGTTTGAAGTCCACACAACTTCTTTTTGTACAAAAAGTTGAATCCACTCCCGCTTCACTCCATCCCCTCTGCGTTGGCCAGCCAGTTAGAGTAGTTTGATACCATTTACCGTCTAATTAATTCAACATCTCAATTAAGGCCTCCCACTCTCTGATGCCCTTGTGCCTTTTTCATTCTGCCCAAATGAGCATGCCCTGGCACCGCAGGCCGCACAGCCGGCCAAAACATTTCAATCACTGTCGGCATTAATTAGGCCAAAGAGGAATTCAGAATGTTAACGAACTGCCCAGCTGCTTTTCAGCCACCGTGGTGGTTCACATGCTAATTTATGCAAAGCGGCCCAGCCTTTGCATGGGTCGACCATCGTCGTCTACCATAACAGTGTCTGGGGCCAAAGTGAGGCTCTGTCGGGGCCCAGACAGCTCTGCCCAGCTTGTGTCCCAGACTCTAGCTGGCACGGCACACTTTTTTTTTTTTTCAATGGACTTGAAGTGGCTTTCACACCGAGCTAAAAGGGCAATAATCTGAAGTCAAACCTGCAGCAACAACCACCTCTCTGAAATAAATGATGAAGACGCAATTCCTTCAGCCACTCGTAGCATTATTTGGAGGTCAACAAACAAGTCTATTTTATGGATTGGGATTGGAAGGAGGAGGCAGAAGTTAACAGGTTGCACCACAGATGTTGGGTTCGGGTGCCAAACGACTCCCTAAAATGGCCGAGGTACTGCCATTTTTCCATCTTTCTCCCTTCGCTCTCTGGTTGTTGAGACAGAAGGGACTGAACTAGGGGGGGGGGCGGTGCTTAAACCAAGCAACTTTTTCAGTCTGTTGGGAAGTTTAAGAGTGAAATAGGTACTAGTTCTTGGCACAGCTGTCCTTCTTTATGAGCCAGTTTCCATGAAACTAAGCTCTCTGCGGTGACAAATAGTATTTCTTCGTCAATGTCATTGAGAAAGCAGCATTGTGTGCAGTATATCCATCACCTGTAGTTCTTCAACACCGGCCAGATATATTCACACAGACCAGTGTAAGTGATCAGATACTGAAGAACACTTACATTAACACGGTAGCACAGTCAGGCTGGTGAGAGTCTGCTTAACCAAACCTTGATTTTACAACTCAGGCTACGATGTGGTGAGTCTGGAGAGGAAATTGCTCCTAGAAGGTAATTCCTGATAAAACTGTTACCAGACTACCTGATTTCATGGGGGGGGGTCTTCTGAATAATGTTGTTTACCAGTGTACATGTGCATGCTAGTATTATCAAAGCAATTCCAGTAGCTTTCTACAAAAAGTCACAGGAAATTCTTTGAAAGTCTACTTTCTGTGAAGTGCTGCTACTACATATAATCTAAGATGATACCATGCTTCACATCTTGGTCCCGACACAACAAAAAAAAAAGTTCAACTGTTGTTTGCCCCAGGTGGAATAAAACCTCACCTAATTGCTCTCTATTTGTGTCTCACAGTTGGACCGACAAGCTTCCACTGCTCCCTGCAAAAGCGTCTGTCCTTAAGGCTGAGGTAGTAGATTGAATAGTTGTGGGGTCCCTGTCCTCCCTCTGAGATAACTATACAGTCTACTGTCTTTCCTAAGGAGACAGGTTGATCTGCTGTGGAGATGTGCTCTGGATGCACTCGGGAGGCTCCAGGAACAGGAACTCACCAACACATGGAGTAAAGTAGATTAAGAGAGAACCCGATCCCTCCTTTTTGAATAGTTTTTAGTCTGCAGTAACTATCTGGTTATTGGTTATTATATGTCACTGCTGTTATTGTTGTTAGGTTGTTGTAGTCATTTTTCTTCAGAAACCAATAAAAAGCATGCTTATTAAAAAAAAAAAAATAAGCAATGATCCGTGCCTCACCTCTGAGGAGAAGACTGTGGACACAACGACTTTACGAGACAATGATGGACTGGCCTCTTCTAAGATGTACTGAAGTTGGCACATATTGAGTCATTTATTGGTGCCTGAAGTTGAGCCTAGCAAGGTGAGGTAGTAGGTTGTATAGTTTGTGGGATGGAGTGAATCCTACTCAGGGGTTAACTATACAGCCAATTACCTTCCTTGAGAGGTACAATGAGTGCTTGGAATGAAGCTCACTCACACTGGACGAGTGGTGTCGGAGCCACTCTGATGCCATCTTGTGGCCAAAGACTACCATCACTCTGGAAATTGGAGAAATAAAAATCACTCTGGAAGTTTTGGGAACTGTGTATCTGCGACCATATTATTCACAAGACATCCTTGTGATGAATTGTGGCGATTGTGGCTAGCAGGAAGTGGATAGCAGGGCCGTCTTTCAATCAGAGGGTCGGCGGTTCGAACTCTGGCTCCGCTAGTCGCATGTCGATGTGTCCTTGAGCAAGACACTTAACCCCAAAATTGCTCCCGTAGCTGTGCCTACGGTGTAGAAATGTGATAGACTCTGAATTGTAAGTCGCTTTGGATAAAAGCGTCTGCTAAATGACTGTAATGTAATGAAAGAAGCTCCGAGCTGGTAGAGTTAGGAGAAACCCCGAAATTTAAGAGCTGTGTCAGTCTTAACTGCAGGACTAAAGTTTTGACTTAGAGAAGTTTGAGGCAGTCCATAGGACAAAGACCTAATGTCATTAATGTGCTGCTAGTAAAGTGTTTTGCAAAAACAGGATAATAATTAAGTTTGAATGCATATTTAAAGATGGTATTTGATGGTGGCAATTTGATAAGGATATACTTTGATGCAACAACACACGGGATGACTGTGCACAACTCTATGCTAGTTGGACAAGTATCAAACTTCCAACAGGCCGTACCAGTTTACTGCTTTACCTATTTATTGTTGGGTATTTTATTCCATTTTATTTTTGTAATATTTTATTTATCAGTTCTAAATTATTATAGTCTTGGTTCAAGCATGTAAAGCACTGTATAACTTTGTTTTTAAAAAGTTCTGCATAAATAAAGAGACATGGAAATGGGGATTCTAACTTTATGAAACTTTATGATTGTAACTGTATGAAAATCAATAAAACTGTATGTAACCTTCACAAATGTGGGAGTAGCATTTTATTAAGTATTTAATTTCTTATTAACTGGACAGCAAGAGATACCGGTCAAGGTAGTTTGGAATTATGACTGAGGTTATAAAAGGATATAAAATGAATCACTCTATAAACCAAAAGAAGTCAGATTAAAGGATTAATATTAGATTGATATCAGTTTATTTTCTGTTAGACAGCTGTGTCAAACACACGCAGAAATGGAAAAGGAAGTTGTGGTGTAAGATCTTCCAAATAATATACTGTTATTGAGCTAAATTATGCAAACAGAGTTTGAATGTGCACCAGTGTACTGTAGTTTAAAGAAATTCATTTTTACATACGATGGCTGATAATAGTGGCTTGTACATAAACTACATAAAACTATTTACGGCAGGCAAGTAAATGCTCACTAAAAGACTGTATTCATTCACAATAAACAAGTTTAATTTGACTTCAGATTCATGACATGCTGCATGTAGGCTTACAGAAGAAAATAAAGTGGTATATACAATAGATTCTGAGGCTGCTTTATTTGGTCCGGCTCAACTGATCCCTGAAGCTTTTACCCCCTTGGTGCGGTTTGCACGACTCGGACTCCAGCTTGGACCAAACAAACGCTCTCTGGGCCGCGTCAAAGAGGTGGTCTCGGACCGCTATCAAATGAACTCTGGAGCAGTTCATTTCTGGTGTGAAAACCACTCCAACCAATCACAGGAAGCATACCATTTATATGTAATTTTATTGTAAAAGAAATGTTTGCTTTCTTGTTTTGGTGAGTGTTGAACTAGTAGCCTATTTGCACATTTGTTCCCACTGAATTTCATACATTTACTGTTTATCAGACCACAAATGAGAAAATATTTAGCTAGCTAGCGCACCTCATTGTTCCTCCGCATCACTACCCACAGCTAGGAAGCAGCAGGGAGGGACGGACGGACTGTTTTGAGACAGCAGCCAGCTGCTCGCTGTTTGGCTCATTCTCTGTAACTGGTGTAGCATGAAAGCATGGTGGACTTAGAAAGCTAGCTAGCTAACTCGCTATCCGCTAAAGGAGGCAAATTTAACAACTTTGCTTCATCCACGCACTCAGTGTAATACATCGCAAGCATCGAGGAAACTGTTGAGTCGCACAAACAGCAAACTACTGTATATCACCAATAATTGACATTTCTGCAAACACGACCAGTTGGAACATTTAAATAGAGTTGTGCAGGAATGTGTTGGCATTTTTGCAAAGTCGAAGGGCTTTTTGAATGGGTTTTTGGTTAGAGGCTTGAAATAAGGTCCAGATTGTACTTGGGTTTGAAGTGTACACGCAGCACAACGAATGTTAGCTAAGTGACAATCATGTTTAAATTGACCTCTAGTGTCGAGGTTATTTTCTATTTTTAGTGAAGGTGATTTCCAACAGTTTTTGTTCTGTTGAAAAGGACATGAAGAACTGAAACAGAAAAAAACAACAGTGATATGAAACTAAACCAAAGCTTTAAAGACAAGTGGAAGTTGCTCCATTACTCTGCAAGACAGCTTTTTCACAACAGTCACACATGCATGCTCACCCTCATTCCTGAGCCAAAGATAACAATAAAGATAGCCAGATAACAGAACTTTCAGCTGTGCTTACTGTATGAACACACAGAACATCATCCTCATCAATACACTTCACATACTGTAACTGCCTTCATAAACTTTCACACAATGTTAATATGTTTAAATGTTTCATTGTGCACGAGAGTTAATCAAACCTGCTCCTTAAACAAACAAACAAGGAAAACTTCCGTCACTCATTTTTGGCCACGCTGTTGCCGTTGCTGTTACTGAGATTGTTGTCTGTTGTCTGGCTTGTCTGAGTTCCTTGTTTTTCTTCTCCACATGCGATAAACTCCCTCCAGAGCTTCAGGTACGCCGTCTTGATCTTTTGTATTTTGAACGCATACACGACTGGGTTTACAGCCGAGTTAGCGTGAGAAAGCAGGATGCCAACATAGAAAGCTTTGTCTGGTACATCTTTCAGCTCACCAAAGTAAACGATGCAGTTCATAATGTGGAGAGGGAGCCAGGACAGCGCAAACAGAGCCAAGACCAGAGACAGAGACCCGGCCAGCTGCTTCTCTTTCTTCAGGTAGTTCTGAGACTGTTTTTGGGGACCGTTGCCTGGTTTCAATCGAAGGTTTCCTCGTATGGTGCAAAAAATGTAGCCGTACAACACAGTCATCACCAACAGCGGTGTGAGGGTGCAGAAAAAGAAGTTGAAGTAAACCAGGTATGACATGGGGATCACAGCTGTAAACTGGCAGACAATAGTAGAGTTGACTGAATTGGACAAGGTTTCGTGGTTGTACCATCCGAACATGGGAGCAAAACTCAGTGGTATTGCAACAAGCCAACACGCTGCTACCACAAGCCGAGAATGCCTCTGCGTTACTGTCCTTTTGTACCTAAAAAGAAAAACACTAAATTACTGATATAACTAATTCTTTAAAAAAATGCACGGTGCAATTACAAACTAATTTATATAAAACCGTCATGAAGTCATTGTTGCAATGTACAGTAGATCAGTGCCTTTATAGTGTAGGCCATGCAAGAAAAATGTCAGAAATTAAGATTAAGATAACACGGATGAAAATATAAACCTTGTGATTCAAAGCCATACTTAGCAGCACTATTTCACGTTTCTCTGCACAATAAACAATCCAGAAAAAGTCTCACCTGAGCGGGACATACACCCGGAGGAAGCGGTCCACTGCAATAGCCGTGAGACACAATACTGAGACGAGGGTCAACAGGACGACCACGCAGCTGATGAAGAGACAGCCGTGGAACGAAGTCGTCACTTGTCCGTTCCCCATCACAGCCAGCGGTATGGCCACACAGCCAACCATGAAGTCGACCACAGCCAGACAGACAATGAGGCAGAAGGTGGGCTGTTGAAGGCTTTTACTGGTCCACAGCGCCAAAACAACCAGCACATTACCAAGACAGCAGCTGACAGCGACGAGCACCTCCAACAACGTGTAGATCAATGCTCCCACATCCATTGTGCTTCCTCTCTGGTGGATGTTTGATAGTGAATGGTGCTCAACGAGTCTGAGCCTGAATGTGCTGCGCTGTGACATTTATCATTCATCTCGGTATTGTGAAACCATTGAGGAAGTCCTTGGTCATCCTGTTTTGTTTTTTTCATTTCAAGTTGTGATGACACTCCAAGATACTTTGTCTGCAAGCTATGCGTCTAGATTTTTTGTGCAGGCTTGTGTAATTATACTTGTTTGTCATTATATATGGCAGCCTGATATAGAATCATATTTTGTTGCATTACAACCAGGAATTAAAATTGATTTTTTTTTTGGGGGGGGGGGGGGGGGGGGGATTTTATGTGATGGAACTACAAGAAAATTGTCAAAAGGAAAAAATAAAATTCTAAGAAATAAAAAACTGAAAAGTGGTGTGTGCAAATGCCTTTGCTATGAAGCCCCTAAACTCAGATCTCCAGTGGTCACATAATCGGTTAAATGAAGTCCACCTGTGTGCAATTTAGCTGTTTAGCCAAAAAGCATTTTGGAGATGTCAAACATGTCTTATTTTTTTTTAAAGCAATGTCTTTTTTTTTCTGCCCACTCCTCCATAAAGCCCACGGCTAACAGTGGTCCTATATACAGATACTCTAATCTCCCCTGTGGAGCTTTGCAGCTCCTTCAGGGTTGTCTTTGGTCTCTGATTAATGTCCTGCTTGCCTGCTCCGTGAGTATTTGGTCCTCTCTTGGCAGGTTTGTTGTGATGCCATAGTCTTTCCATTTTGTAATAGTAGTTTTAATGGTGCTTTTTGAGATTATGTCACATAGCTTGCATACATGTGGACTTTATTTAACAATTTATATAACTTCTGATTTTGTAGCACCAGATCTTATTTAGGGGCTTCACACCAAAGGGAGATGAATCATGGACTAATCCCCTTTTGGTGTGAAGCCCCTAAATAAGATCAAGCACCACTTTTTATGTCCTTATTTTCTAGACTTTTTGAAAACGTTTTTTTTTTCACTTCACCAATTTGTAGTATTGAAAAATGATATTGGATTTTTATTTGCATTTTATGTAATGGACCTACATTACATAAAATGCAAATAAAAATCCAATATCATTTTAGGTTATAATGCAACAACATACAGACAAGGTGAGTACTTTTGCAAGGCACTGTTCTTTTGTCAGGAGGAAATGATGCACAGAGTGTTAGAAACTACCACTCTGAAGCCAGATTAACCACAATCACATCCTGAAAACATCAAGGTCCACACAAACTACTTTCTTACAGGGGCAGCAGCACAGCTATAAGACCAACTGTGCTGCATTGCAGTCATCTGTCATGCTGCTTTGCCCCTCAGTTACAGTTAGATATAGCATATAGCATCATATCTTGTATATCAACATGACATTTAGTCAGCTTTCTTATAAGCACCGGATACAGTCTCTGAGAAATAGCCGTTGCTTCTGTCACCCTGATCCTATCTCATGTAGTGTCTTTGTGCTGTTGGTTGCAGTGTGGTGGTACACGCATCATCTAATTACTCTTACTATGAATATTTTTAATTACATTTAGTAGTTTCTCTCTTTTTTTGCCTGCTTTTCCTTCTTTTCTTTTCTATATTGTAAGAATGAGGATTTAGGGAGGACAGACATTTAAAAAAAATATATATATATAAATGTCATAGTGCAGTCTCTTTATAGTATCGGACCGATCAGGTGATGACAAAAGGTTGTTTACAACTGGCATGTTTAAGAGAGTGGCATGTTATGATTTTGTGACGTAATTGCCCCTGTTGACTGCTGGTAGGCCTAAACCTCTGCTGGCATAAATTACATTTAGGCCTATCGGCTACACCGCGTTATGCCTATTCAACAAGGGGTTTAGCCACCATGCCAATACTAGTGAGAACGAAAGTTGAGAGTTAAGAATAATGTGGCCATTACCAAAATCATACAATCAAAATTGCAAACCCTCCAGAGATAATAAACTGCCCAAGTTACTCAGTGAGACAATTACTGCAGCAAACGATGTGTATGAAGTGCATTTCATCTGTTCAGCTCGACAAAATGGAACCACAATTGTTATTTTCACAAACACAGTTTATTCTAAATTTTTTGACCCGCTTTTAGCTTGAACTTGAGTTTTTCGTGGCGGGAAAGGCATGCAGCTAACGCTAGCATCTTGTCTGTTTTAGCATCACGTTAGACATTGGTGGGAGTTAACGTTAGCTACAACTTAGCAACAGAGCATTCCGTTAAAAGAGTGTTTTCCGAGTACTTGTAAGAGATGAATGCTTGTCAGACACAGACACTGTATATAGTCTGGACTGTATACTGTTGAAGTATTACAGAACAATATATGGAGCGTGTTACTGGGAAAAGTCCCCTCTCCCTTCTTGGACCACATTAATTTAGGTTAAACAGTTGAGTACCCAAATAGCAGTCGACACCGGGGCGGATCCGCCCTCAGGTCGGTAGATCCGCCGTACTGTCGGACTCAGTTCGGCCATGCACACAGGATACGGGCCGCCCACGGATCGCGCTACGTCAAACAGCGGACTCGCTGCGGACACCAGGCGGATCCGCACATCGAACGCGCCCTTTTACCCCGTTCAAATACTGCAGGCAGGTAACAGGCAGCCTACCATTAGGACCCACGCAACAGGGGGCATACAATACAATGGGGTGGGACGGTCACCTGGGCTTTCCCTCCTGAACTCAAACAAACCTGAGAGAGCAGCTGATCCGCCTCAAGGCCAGCCTTTGTTTGGTGACTGATTTGGTAGTCTCTCTTCTTTCCTTTTTTAAATATGTTTAAAAGCATGATTTTAAAAATGTGTTATCTGCTAGAGGGGACGGTGGCCAGTCTAGAAAGGTGGATAATTACTTTTACATTGCATGATCAAATGTTTGTGTAGAGGTTCCTTTTTTAAACAAAGACACTAGAGGAGCCAACCACTGTTTTTCCCATGCTTATTAGATTTAGTGTGTTTTGTTTTTAAACAATTCAATTGACTGGGCCATTTTCTGTTTAATTTATTGTGGGGCTGCTGTGCCGAAGGGGGATGGTAGATTTGGCTTCTTGCATACATATCTTATTGTGTTGTTTGAGTCACCTTAAAAAAGAAACTGTCTGTTTCCATATTTTTTGTGAAATCTGTCTTAGTCCAGTTGTCCAAAGAATTTTTTAACCTAATTCTAATGTTCTTTTTTTAACAGCTGCTGAAGTTCATATATGAGCTTACTGGAGAACATTAAACACCAGCAAGACCAATTAATCACGAGAGTAAACTATCTCACCAACAAGCTACACACAACTGGCCAAGAAGTCGAAGTGACAGACTGACCCAGTACAGTTTCCATTTAACTCAATGGAGGAAGTGGAACATTTTCAGGACCGCCTTAAAGATCCTCCAACTCTCAGCTGAAGAAGAGTGGTGAGTTTTTTTGTTTTCTTAAGCAGCTGCTGAAAGGACAGTTTTTTTTTTTTTTTTTAATAGAGGATCTTGTTGTTACTTGCAGAGCCCACTGTTGGATATAAATGCACATGGGATTTTACACATGCATTTATGTTCTCCAGCGTAACTGTAGATTTTAAATCTTGAATAAATTCAACATTTTATTATTAATAGAGTATTCACACTTGTATAGAGCAATCTAGATGTTGGTCAGCTTGATTTGATATATTCCTGTAGTTTTGAGTAAGGGATCCGCTTCATGAACGGGCCAAATGAGCCGCTTTATGAACGGGTCCATATCGGATCTGGAACGGATACGCGTCAAAGATCCAGACCAGATCCTGGGCACCGTCCCGCTGTGCAAGTGGACTCCGATCCGGACCCTTTTTGCGGATCTGTTCCGGAGCCTATGATACCTCCAGGGCGGATCTGGAGCGGAGTCAGTTTGCTATCTGGGTATGGAGCCTATTTTTTACATTAAAAAAAATGTAAACTCCAGCCAGCTCAAGTAAAACCAAACATCAACAATATAGTTAATTAATTAGCCAACAGAAAATGTTTACTGACACAATCCTTAAAACTCCTTAATAACGTTAAATCAAAACTGACTCACCAATTTACAGAGAGACAGCGAGATCCTTCTTGTGGCACTGGCACCTCTGTGGCACTCTGTGGCACTCAGCGGCAGTCTGTTTTATTGCCATTGAGATATAGAAAGTTTGACTCTAGAATATTCAAAAAATTCCTAATCCCTCTGACTGCTGGCGGCACCCTCTGGCACTCTCTGGCACCCTGTGGCACCCTCTGGCACTCTCTGGCACCCTGTGGCACCCTCTGGCACTCTCTGGCACTCTGTGGCACCCTCTGGCACTCTCTGGCACCCTGTGGCACTCTCTGGCACCCCGCGGCACCCCCTGGCACCCCCTGGCACCCTCTGGCAGCTTGTGGCACCTACTGACATACATATATAAGCAGAGGAAGAGTGAAGATATTTTCAGACATGTATTTTTGGATTGGACATTTTATGTGTTTTAATTTTAAATTTAAATGTTTTATATATATACTTTTAAATGATAATAAAACGGATGATTTATTTTCATTATTTTAGCCGATTGTTGTAAATGACTATAAAAGTAATAATTTGGAAAGAGTGTATTATGTTCCCTTTTGTTGCAAAACCAGCAAAATCATACTTAAATAAAATGAATGAGAAACAAAAAAGTACAACGTAATTACTCTAAGGATGCATACAGAGAACGGGTGGCTCCGGTGACTCAACTAAAATCATAAAAGTGATTTACGGAAGCTGACCTGTTGGAACAACAATGTGTGTTCTCAGGAAATGTCTCAGGAAATGTGGCTCCGCCCCCTCAGCTCCGCAGCTTCTTGACGGGTGCCGAACTAGTACCCCTCGCCTGCCGCTGAGTGCCACAGAGTACCACAGAGGTGCCAGTGCCACAAGAAGGATCTCGGCCCTGCACAATTTACATTGATTTGAGGAGAACAGACAACAAAACGCTGAAAGTGTCTCCAAAACACGCCTTCAACTGGGCAAAACCCGATCACCGTGTCTCCAGATCTTCATCAGTAGTAACATCCTCAAATATTCTCCAGAAATTTGAAAAACTGGCGAGTGCTAAACCGGTTTCCGTGGTGTGTTTGTCTATGCATCTCCATGAGTAAACAGGTGAGCCGCTGGATCAGCGTCACTCTGGTGCACGTTGGTGCACGTTGGTGCAGGAGTGCAGGGGGGAGGGGCCATGGAGGTATTCAGTGTGATACCACCCTGTAAAAAAAATACTTCATTACAAGTATGGCCCTGCATTAAAAAATGTCACTTAGTAAACATATAAGTGTAATCGAGAAAATATACAAGTTTAAGTAGTTGATTAAGGTGTAACTAATTTGTGTATATTCTATATAGGACTGCAATTAGTAGCCTACATATTTAATGATGTATTCATCTGCTAATTAATTTCTTGGTTAAGCAACTGATTATTTGGTTTGTAGAGATTAAGAAAAGTTGTGAGAAATAAAATCCATTTCCATCTGAGGTGTCCTGACAGAAACAATGGAGCGTATGCAGGAAACAGTTTTGCATTGTGTAAATCTTCAGCCCTACTTTTTTTTTTTATCATCTATCATTTACCTATCATTTGCCTATCATTTGCCATGTCTTATTTCATCAGAATGTCCGTCCACCTGTCCATTAAAGCCGAGCTATTTCCAGCACACAGGCTGACCGATGATGCTGAAAGACTTTGAAGAGACCAAACCAGAGCTAAAAAAACAGTTTCTTTTAGTTTGTTATGGAGTCATCCTGTCCCCAAATCGTCAAAAGTCATTTAGAATAAACTTGCAACAGCACTGTTTAAACATAAATGAAAAAAAACACACACACACAGGTGACATAAAAGTGACTTTCCACGGTTACCCTCACTTCATGCAGTTCCTGTCTGACATCATGTGACCAAATACAAGTTGCACCTCCAATCAGCTTATTAATTTGAACACTTATATCCTTCTGGAGGTTGATCGATTAATATCGACACAAAGGGAGACAAAGTAGCAGCGGACTCATTATGTCAGAGTGAAATTAATTCTGCGGTAAACTGGGATGCTCTGTGAGGATGTTGAGAATTATTTTGTTAATTGGAACCGGTAATAGAAGTCATGTAATCCCGTGGCACAATGCGCCAGCGGATCCCTGCGAGGCCATAATCGAATGCATTACATCTGTTTGTAGATAATGTTGTGTGGTGCTACTAAAGGGAGTCTTCTGTCGAGGAATATCAGCGGGAGAAATGATGATGGTAATCTATGATGGCATATGTCTAATGCAGGGGTAGGCACGCGGTAGTTTTACCAATGGCGCTAAGAGCGCTAGATGCATTCTCATCCACATGGCAAATTACCTCTTTTACATTGGCAGTGTGCGCGGTCTGTTATTAACATTAGTTTGATTGATTTGTTTTCCCAGCCGCATTCTACGAATGCTCTGCCTCTAAATGACTTCTTTGCAGAATTTTTTGTTCGGTTTATTGCCGATGAACAGGATTGTTGGAAGCTTGTTAGGGTTCATGATTTCAACCCAGATGTGAATGTTTTTATAAGCTGTCACATATAATAACAATGTCCTGATTATGGGAGGAAAATGTTTTTTCTTAGAAATATTGCTCTGCAAGTTGTCTATATTGGTGGAATAAATTTGGTTTGGTGTCATAATTAAACTCAATGCTAACCTTAATGATGACATGGCACAGTGATTAAGAGAAACTATTAAACTACTAAAATGGCACTTTATATCAAAAAGGTAAATGTCTTTTCTTTCATTTTACAGGTCAAAATAACCCTTATATTGTGTGGCATATTGAAACCATACAAGTGTGTATTAACATGTTTCTATCTGTAGCAACATCAAAGGGTTATGCCGATAATTGAGCATCAATAATTTCTCAGTAATGTTACATTCATTGTTAATATGTAACCACAGGACTACAAAAGAGACCTTTTACATTACTGGATCGATCCGAGAGGGGAAGAAAACGAACAAACTGCGACGAAGAATAGGCTGCAATAACAATAGAAGTGCAAAAAATGCAGTGTATAGTTTTCGAGTGCTGAACCAATATGTTTGATGCAGCAGTACTTTTTGACATATATAGCCATTGCGTCTTCAGATTAGAAGTGATAATGCATGCCGCTGGCGCTAATGAGTGCAGAGCCCTAATACAACTGATTCAGTGTCAGCTCATGAACCCTCTAATGCTTGGACCAGAGCCTGAGATCATATGTCCTAAAACAACATCCTGAGTCATCGCTATCTTTATAAAAAAAAACGTCAGACTGTATCAGACGGAGTAGATTTACTGGCAGACATTGAATTTGCTTCCCTGAGCGACTGAAGACCATCTCATTGATTGCCTTCTCAGTGATACTTGCTGCCAAACTCTTTTCGTTCTCCGACAGTTAATTAGATTACATTTTTATTTAAGTAATCAAACATTTGGATCAAATTCCTACCTGCAGTTTACTCTGCAGTGTTCAAGTTAGAGAACTAAAGAAGATAAAATGCAACAATAATTGACGTGAGAAAGAGCAAACAAACATTCATAGTGTGATGAAACACACAGATTACTTCATTTTAAAGCAGTGGTTTGACATTTTTTCTTGACAAGAGTTAGATTAGAGGATTAATACCGCTGTCATATACGTCCATCAAATACAAGGCTACCCAGCAACTGCTTAGCTTAGCTTAGCATAAGCAGGGGGACACAGCTAGCCTGGCTCTGTCCACAGGTGACAAAATCAGTCAGTAAGTCTCGTAAAACTTACATTCCCATTCAACGAAACTGCGTTGTGAATTACATTTCGAGGGAAATGTGTTTTGGCGTGCATTACCTTTGCTTTTGAGTTATCACAAGTACGTTTGAAATGAGTCAGCCTATAAGGAGGAGGTCAAGGTGGTGGATGGGTAAAAAACACAAGTCTTTCACCGAGGAGACTGCTGCATAAGAGCCCATATGTTTGTGGCTCTTCACATTGTGTTGCCTAATCATAACCAAGTTCTTTTGTTGTGTTTTTGTTTTGTTTCAATTTTGTGGTAATTTAAAGCCAAACCATATTTCTTTTTACGAAACCTAACAATTTTCAATTTCCATGTCAACCACGTGTTTCAAAATGTTTTCTAACCCTAACCCATAATCCCGGGAGGTTTCCCTCTAAGCAAAATGAAATGCAGTTTAGTTGTGTGGGGACGTAAGGTCGTAGGGGTACGTCCCCATTACAAACAAACGTTTTTTTAATGGATCTCTTAAGTTTGGTTCATGACAAATTGTGACAAGGACGAGCAGGACATTTTAGTTGAAAATTAAACTGGTCAGTGCAGTCAGTTTTACAAACTGAACTTTCATCTACTAACTTGCATGCTGACACCAACAAATATGCAATAAGATAAAATGTAGCTTTAGTGCACATCGATCTTCAGGTGAGAGCTTTTTATTATCAACACCCGTTTTAAAATGCATCCTGTCATTTATTACGTAGACCACAGCATGCTCTCAGAAACCACACACACATACAAATGCTTAATGTGAGCAAAGCTATTGCTGCAGAGTACTGCAGAAAGCAGAGTCCCTCCCCTCGATTTTATGAAGCATTTTTTACGACTAGTGAGAGAGAGAGAGAGAGAGAGAGAGAGAGAGAGAGAGAGAGAGAGAGAGAGAGAGAGAGAGAGAGAGAGAGAGAGAGAGAGAGAGAGAGAGAGAGAGAGAGAGAGAGAGCAGAAATGATGGGCTGGAATCCAGTCTTGCGCAAAGCTTGAACAACATGCTAAGGATTAATTGTCCAACATCCCTTCAGGACCACAAGAACAACACATTGTGTAAATGTGGCAAAGAGGATAAGCACTTCTTTCAGCTAACAGCATACATAATGGAAGATGTTTTTTGCTGAAAAAAAACCCCAAAGTGGAGGCAAGAAGTTTTAACAACCAATTTAGATTTTTTCTTTTTACAATCTGAGCTAAGGTAAGCTGTGAATCATAAAAATGTCTTCTTTTCCTGGTATCAAGCGTCAGGAACATGTGGACATGATGTACATCTCCATTGAGACAGCTATTGCCCTGGCCTCTGTAGTTGGGAACGTGTTGGTGGTGCTGGCTGTGTGTGTGAACCGGGCTCTCCGCAACACCACCTTCTGTTTCATTGTGTCTCTGGCCGTGGCTGATATCGCTGTGGGGGTTTTGGTCATCCCTCTGGCTATTATCCTTAGTCAGGGATTTAAAACTCAGTTCTACACATGCCTCTTCCTGTCCTGCCTGCTGCTGATCATCACCCAGAGCTCCATCCTTTCCCTGCTGGCCATCGCCATCGACCGATACCTGCGTGTCATGATTCCCACCAGGTGAGGAACTTTTGTTAAACCAGTCGGTTATACTTTCACTTTAAAGGGGTGTAATATAGTTTTCTCAGGATTTAGACATATTGACAGAAAGTATAGAGGTTAGTTTGGTTAGGGTTGTGTGGGATGATGAATGTGGTGATGATATTGTTCCGAAAAGTAGGACAGTATCAATTTGCTGTAATTAGTGACGGTAAGAACAATAAAATATTCATGAGTGAGAGCAATGGGAAGCGGATGTCATTTTTGTGCACAGTATCTATGATTGGTTGGATTGCCTGTTCCAGTACGTTGCAGCTTTCATCATAAAAAATAGCCTCTGAAATATATTACTGGCATAAGTGATATTCATCCACAAGCCTGTTTTTACGAGAATTCTATTAACACCTCATTACACGGCATGTATCACTGCCATACAAGTCAAATTGAGTATTTTACTTTTTTGACCCACAATTACAAAATTGTCTCTCAGAATCAATATATTGGTAAATTGAATTCCTTCCTTAAACAGCAAAAGCCCTCAATTTCCTGATAATCCTTCTATATCTAAAGTTACCCTAATAGTAGTGACAGTTTCTTTTGTTATCGCTTTTAGCATCAGAGAGCTAAGTGTGTGCTTTCACAAGAGAGAGTCGATCAGGAGGAGGCTAGATCCTTGTCTGGTTTAATGCAAATCAATGGGCTGGACATCAAAAGCTTTTAAGCAAATGAAAACGTCCCTGTCTGCCTAAATAACTGACGTAGGCACAGTTTGTTAAACGAGTTTGGCAGTCACCCATACTACTTTTTGTTTGCTGATGTTAAAAGCTGGCACTTGAGAAACATCCTTCCGAACAATAATTTATGGACGGGCGTACTAAAAAAAACAAAAAATCGAATGTAGAAGGAAAGTATGCATGTATGCATTTAAGTTATAAAAAACTTGTCTCCATTTGTGTTCCAATAACTCTGTCCAGGTACAACACCATAGTGACCCAGAGGAGGGCATGTGTGGCAGTTTGTCTGTGTTGGATCCTCTCCTTCCTCACTGGATTGGTTCCAATGATTGGATGGAATAACCGCCATGCTCAAGGAAACTTCAGCAGTTCCAGCGACATTGTCTGTAAATTCACCACGGTCATGAGGATGGACTACATGGTGTACTTCAATTTCTTCGGCTGGGTGGTGGTGCCGCTGTCCATAATGATCGCCCTGTACGCCGAGATCTTTAGGGTGATCCGGCGGCAGCTTAATCGGCGCGCTGAGGCCACGTGTGACGGAGAAAGGTACTATCGGAAGGAGCTGAAGCTGGCCAAATCTCTGGCCTTGGTGGTCTTTCTCTTTGCTGTGTGCTGGCTGCCAATACACATCATGAACTGCATTGACTTCTTTTGCCCAAAGTGTTCCATACCCAAGTTTGCCTTGTACTTCGGCATTTTCATGTCCCATGTGAACTCAGCGCTCAACCCAATGGTTTATGCATTCAGGATAAAGCCGTTCCGTGTCACGCTGATCAAGTTCAGTCGCCGGTGCATGTTATGTAAGCCCACGGAGCCCACCCCGTGTCCCCCCAGCACACCGGCCCTGACGGAGAAAGTGGATGTACTCCTGTAACAAGGACTGGAACACCACTGTGGCTTACAGCGAGATGGTGCACCAATGACACTCATGGGATTGTGTGATATTTGGAATATCAACCCATTCACGAACACAAAAGCAGAGTCAATGGACAAGTTCATTTCTGACCTATTCTTAATTCATTGACACTGTTTGATTCTAAGAAAATTTGCCTGCAATCAAAGGAAAAATATTATCAACTTGAATTATTTGTTTTCACTTAAGTTTTCCGTAATTGATTCATATTGAATTCTAATAAATATGTCAACATAATAAGTGATGCAACAAACATTTCATGTTCAAAAAGCTTGTTGGGAAATACACCAGAATAAACATGCAACGTCTTCACTTAATATGTTTCATTTACAACAATTCAAATACATTTTAAACAAGACTAAGATTCTACAGCTATGCCAGCAGCTCTGAGAGGCTGTATGTAGGCACAACGGTGCTTTGAGCTAAATGCTAACATGCTGATGCTAAGCAGGTATAATGCAAGCAGTAACCTCCAGTGCTGAGAAATGAAGCCAACGCTAAAGTGCCAATAAATGCAGTTCATCAAATGGCAACTTGAGGCTGGCTCCAAAAACGAGCCCAAAAAAGCCAAACTTTCCAGCAGAAATGAACATGTTATTTGGGCTTAAAGTTAGGCATAATTAAGGCGTGGCTGCTCTGAGTGACAGGTGGGTGCTGTCTCAAGACGCTATCTGCTATCTGTCTGCTCTGCTGCGTCACTGAACCCGCCTCCACCCACAATCCACCCTTTTGCCCATTTTTAGAGTTAGGCTGTTTCATCACTGCCAAGATGGCGACGGCTAGAGACACCCACTTTGAGCTTCACAGTGGCTCCTTACAAACCTATGTGTGACGTCAAAGAGACTTCGTCCATATTTATTTAAGTCTATGGTATGATATTAACCATTAACCATCTTAGTTTAGCGTGTTAGCATGCTAACATTCGATAATTAGCACTAACTGACATCCGTTTTGCAAGAATTTGATCATAAGCCAAAGTAATGAAATTATTAAAATTAGAATTATTACAGTTCATACTGAGGGGAACATGAAGTTCTGTATCAAATTGCATGGCAACCCATCATGTTCAGAGAGATATTTCACTGGATAAGTGAAAACTTTGACCTGCCGGTGGCGCTACAAAAGCAATGTTAGGAGATCACCAAATTCGCTAGGATTCTCCCTCTGGGCGCCATATATGTCTGAGCTATTTATCATGACAATCCATCACACAGATACACAGATGTTGAGATATTTTTATTCGGATCAAGTGGTGGACTGAATGACGGAAAGACTGCTAGCATGGCTAAAAGTGAGTTTTGGCACAAAAACCTTTATAGGATGTTTGAGTCGTCACGTGAACAAAAGCAGAAGAGCCAAGAATGGAAATTTATTGGGTAAAATCAATAGAGAGGACAGTGTGTTCTGATGAGAAGTGGAAGGGCCCTGCCTAGAATGCAAAATAGCAATAAATTCATGAAACCAAATGGAACAGGACTCTGGCAACATTAAAAGCAATCCGGAAATGAGTCTTTATCCCAGGATGTCGGCATCCTTTCAGCTAATTCAGCTAGTTTCAGGCATATTTCAATAGCTGTGGCAGACATTTGAGTAAATTACCCAGAGAGCTTTATGCTGAAGTGATTTATTCCAACTCTAAAGCCAAAGCTTCGGCTAAAGCTGCGTCAGTTCTGCTTTTGTCATCGGTTTGACTTGTTTCTTGTTTCTGTCCATGTAACATCACTTCCGCTCACAGATTAATGGAAGACGAAGAAAATAAGGTCTAATCTGAATCTGGTTTAGAATATGCATGTGTGAATGTTTTTTGTCATTTGACATGTGGGTTTGGTGTGGATGTGGCAGTGAGGCCCTCGGAGATATTTATTTTTCTCATATTTATCCTGCGCCCACCTGAGACGTTCACACATGAACATGCTGGCGTCATATCAAAACCTATGTCACCATCTGTCGCCTTCATCCTTGATAAGGGATTTGAAACTGCTGAGTGTGGTCTAATCCCCAGCCCTCGTCTTAGTGAGGGAGCTGCTGCATAACCAACCGGCCTTTACCACCTTCGCAACATACACTCCCGTGGCTGGTGGCCTGTCGAACGCTGAAGGCGCACAAGCATGGTATAGCTGTGGAGACAAAAAAAGCCAAGAGTCTCAATTCTGTGTGAGCATCTTATCTTCTTCCTAAACTAATCTTCTTTGAGGTAAGACCCTTCACATTCATCCCAAAAAACAGCTGCAAAGCAAAGATTTTTGAAGCTTCATATATCTGTATTTTAGTCTCCAAAAGCAATATATTTTTTAAATCTTTTTGATATTCTCAGACAACCGAGGGAAAGTTGCAGCACCGAACCACAATCAAATGGCTGACACAGACGGAGCAGATGGGGGCCAAGACCTGGAGGCTCCGGATGAAGAGCTGGATAGCGAACACAGAGCCCTGATACACTTTGGTAAATACTATGAAGCCCAGCTTGCGCTACCTTGGGAGCAGTGGACCTTCAGACAAAAGGCAAACTTTTGTATGGACCGTATCTTCCTCGGGTTCTTGGCCATTTTTCTCATCATATTACTGGGAGAATTTGGCTTTAAAATGTGGTATGTGACAGACGTGAAGAAGATTGCAGAGTTTGTGTCAGATTTGGTGGTCTTTCTGTTCGACTGGCTCTTCACCCAGGAGAGACAGGAGGAGTTTTTTGAATTGTAGGTTGTGAATGAAGGGTGACCACTTCATGGTATAATCATGTTTTTGTGTTTTCTACATTGTGGCACTACTAATGCCCAGTAAATAATTACAGCTCCATCTTGGAAATACAGCAATGTATTGGGGATGATTTATAAACTATGTTTTAATGGAGAATTAATGGAAATAAATAACGCAATCAACTGAATCCTTGTTCTGTCATACAGTATACTGCACACACCACCATCTCCACCTGAGTGTGTCCTTGTGTATTAATACCATGGTTAGGACGTCCCGTTCAGGCTGAGGACATTGCAACATGTATTGTAAAATACTCAATCAGTGTCAAACTGTATGTGTGTTTCTAAAGAAAAAATGTTTAATTTAATTATAAAATCGTTATCAGAGTAGACACAGAATATATAATATTGGTATGCAATGTCCATTCCCATCATTATTTAAGTATTTCCATTATTTACTTTAAAGCTTTAGAGGCACATATTGTATTTACTCCATTACATTTGTTTTACACATAGTGACCACTTACTTATCATTTTACAATCAGACGCTATTATTTGCAAAAATATTATATATATCATAAATCATCCAACCCAAGTGTTATAACATCCATTTTGACCAGCTATAAAAATGCTACAAAATGCATCAGTAATAATAATGCTATAATATAATATAACATTCTGAAAGGGATCATACTGCCTAATGACTTATTATGTTACTTAAAGTACAATTTACCGGCAATACTACATCTGTACTTCAACAATATTATGAATGAAGATTTTTTACATTTAAAGTTGTATTTTTACATTGAGTTGTTGCTCTTTTCACTTTAGTAAAATATACTCTGGCACCACTGGCACCACTGTAACAGATGAAATACAGTTTCTCTTCAGGGATAGATTGTACTGTTAACATCAAATAATTATAAGATAAACTGTTGACATGCAGTATATTTTACATCATTCAACAAGCTGACAGAAAATGGATTTGTGACAATTTTGACATGTTGTTTACAAACATTTGACAGTTCCAGCTCCTCAAATGTGAGGATTGGATTGTCTTTTAATTTATCTGTTAAGTCCCACATTGAGTACTTTCACTTTTAATACTTATTTTCAATGCAAGACTGAAGGTATTCTACAGAATTACGAATTACAGTGTTTACCAACCTACTTAAAGTAAAGAATCTGAATAATTCATTAATTACTGCACACTCGAAGTACACACTTGTGGTATACAGTTTTACAGCTTATCATCGTGGCGGGTTATTTTATTGCATTATTTACAAAATTAATGCAAAAACTATCAATAATAATAATAAAATAAAGCAATGATTTTAATAACACACCATTTATATTCAGAAAGTTGTTATTTAAATACTTACAGTGAATAATGGGATAAATGGATACATTTCTTTAATTCATGTATTTACACTCGTTCATTGGTTTATCTAACTGATGACGTAAACGTCTGTGGACCAATGAAATCAACATGTTACTCTCTTCCATAACTTCCGGTTTCTCCTCTTCCTCTTTTCCGGATTTTTTCCTAGCGTGACCAACGTTTCGTGTCTGTTTAGACTTAAAGTAAGTCAGAATTTGAATAATCTAAAACGTGTGTGCAAATTAGTTGTCGTCAAACTGTGTGTTCAATGCGGCATGTACTCGGGGGTTGGTTTTAGTTCCAGTTCCTGAAATTCGTGGTGCTGCTGAACATGCAGCCGCTGTCACTAATGGAGGCCAGCTGTCGTTGTAAAAACACTGGCCGCCATGCTTTTTCTGTTCGCTCTAAATCACAAATACATCACAGCGGTACAGAGTGACACTGCTGCAGAAATAACGTTACAGCTCAAAACGGTGAAACTCTTAACACCGAGCGTTTGGTTATTGTCTTCCTGTCTGTGTTTGATGGAAGTCTAAGCATGGTTTCAATATACGAGCAGCTAAAGCTAAAAGCTAACAGCTATATTTAGCTAACGGTAGCTAAGCTAACGTCAACCTGGGCTCCCCCCAAGCGTTTCACTCGCTTATTACGCGCATGCATTTCATCACACTAGCGCTGATGCAAGAGTGGCCTGTATCAGGAATAACAACATGATAATACTACATTAGGGTACTTTTCAGAAAATATATTTGTATTCGTTCAAGAATCATTCAGTAACTTTCCATGATTAGGCCGCTGTCGTACATTATACCACAGTTGGACCTGAAGTGAATAGTCCATCACGTGGTGAATTAATTGGCAAACAATAATAAAAAATAAATGTGAATATTACTGTTCTCCCTTGTCTGCAGTGTAAGAAAACTGAATGTGTCTGATTTATTGACAATATAAGCAATCTGAATACAAACACTTGGGCTTTAGGAAAGTCTTGTGCATGTAATATTCCAAACTAGCCATAGGGGAAAATACTCAGCAGCTTCATTGATAATGGAATTATTAATTTCACAATTCATCGTTTAACAATGTCAGAAAATAGTGACAAATGTCCATCACATTTTCACTGATATTCATATTCACGCTTCCTATTTAGTCAACAGTCCAAAACCCTAAGATCATGACAATGATGTGAGACAGGGATGACAGCATCTCCTCATCCGCTTAATGATTTGAAAAGCTGGAACTAGGGAATGTTTGGCAACTTGGCTTGAAAGTCAATCATCAGATTTATGAATATAATCTAAAAATGTCTCTCCTAAATCACGGAATTGGCTGTTTAAGATGAAGGGAAATTCAGCAAAATTTATCTTTTCGTCTTTAGTTATTTGTGGTGTATTTTAACTAAATTTATTAGGATGGATGATAACGTTCCAGCCTGTATGTTGAGATGCGGGTCGTCTTTTTATTTTACACTCCGATTTGATGTCAGAGTTGCATAACCTGCATAGTCACAAGTTGTTGAATTTGTGCGTCTCGTCCGTCAATACAGAATGCGTTACGTGGCCGCTTACCTCCTGGCTGTGCTCGGTGGGAACACCAGCCCCTCTGCAAAGGACATCAAGGCCATCGTGGGCAGCGTAGGAATCGAGGCCGATGACGAACGCTTAAACAAGGTACGCCATTTAACGACGTCATATTATGCAATTCCAAAAAAAACAGTTGAGATTTTTGTGGCTGAATTTGAATCTTCTATTTCTCTGCAGGTCATTAGTGAGCTTAATGGGAAAAACATCAATGAAGTCATGAACTCAGGTAAAGGCCTCATGGTGAACATGCACTGAAGCTTTCAAGATGTTGTTCATGGAGGAGTGCTAAAATTAGTTTTTCTTTCCTTCGTCCACAGGCCTCTGTAAGTTAGCCTCCGTACCAGCAGGTGGTGCTGTGGCGGCTCCTGCCGCTGCTGCTGTTGCTGGTGGGGCCGCTGGGGCCGGGGCTGCGCCTGCTGTTGGTATGTGCACATCCTTCATTCTTAGCTTCCATTTGATGAATATTGATGATTTCAGTTTCTGGAGGAGAGTTGCTTGAAGTTCTAAATTGCATTATCATATTATTGCATCTTGATAGCCCCCGCAAATGACTCTGTGGCTGCATTTAGCAGTCAACTGCAACATTTGGCTAGATTGGACATAAGTGCTGCTCAATATTCTGTCCGTCTGAAGCATTGACTGTTGTCTTTCTCTGTCTCGTTTCCAGCGGAAGAGAAAAAGGAAGAGAAGAAAGAGGAATCAGAAGAGTCAGACGAAGATATGGGCTTTGGACTCTTTGATTAATCTGTGTTGTCTGTGTTTGAAAAGCAATAAAAATGTAAAGGGTTTACACTGATCACATTGTCCTTGTGTCTTCTGTGATAGGTTTCAAATAGCTCTCACAAATGATTTTGTTATTGTGAATATTATTCCAAAGACATTACCATGAAGGGTTCCAGAAATATATTGTCTGGCTTTCAGGGTTTGATGTTGAAAGTTATTTTGTCATCAGCTAAAAATAGTCCAGACAGGGCAACCTGTTGTCATTAGGCAATCTGGACCCTGCATGTGGTCAGCCTGTCCTGCTGTTGGCCAAAACCACATAATGGCTCCGGCTTAAAGGGACCAGCCATGATCCAACACACACAGGGTCCCACCACAATCCAAAAATCTGCTGCCGCTTTGCAGTTTATAGACAGTTTTGTCATTTCATGTATTTAACAGTCAATGTTAATGTATTGTAATGGCTTTAAAGTTGTTTTTTACATTGGCCTTGTTAGTGGACATCAGTAAAACCTTTTTAAATGAATCAGAAGAAATATGTGTAATTAAGTGGTTTGTCACTGTTGTGGCCAGACAATTCACAATTTCCTTATTTCCAGTCTTACAAAGGCTCACTTAGGCTGAAATGTATTTGCTAAGGTTATTGACAAAATGAAAATAGAGGTATGTAATCTCCATTAGGAGTTTCTCAGAGCTGTCATTAACGTTATTAATTACACCTGTGCTAATACTCAGTCTGCTTTGAAATAGGCCTATGATCCAGTATTTGAGCTGATATGATAGTCTGGATACGTGGTGTATAAATGATGTGAGTCATCATTCACATCACAATTCATCTTTTGTCATTTCATTTTAATTCAACTTTGAATGACAGCTTAGTCACTGAACTCGTCATCACTCTTGAGTAATCCTGAAATGTGACCATTATTTTTCCGCGAACTGTTCGCCTGCACTTCCTGTTTTTGTCTTACCTGACAGCCACCTGAATTTGTGTCAAAGTAAATAAGTTTAGGTGAAGACGTCACTTTTACTGTTATGAAAAGAAACAACTCTGAGCGTAAAGGAAAAAAAGACACGTGAATGTATTATGAATTTAAAGATCTAGCTTTTAACACATTCACACCAATTCGCATTCACGTGGCAGCGAATGAGGACGCGAGGATCATTGTGTTCATCGAGCGGTCTCTTCATCTTTTTCTCCATTTGCTTGTGCCCCCCCCCCTTTTCCCCTGACGTATGCAAGTACATGTGTTGCATAGCACTGTGCTGCCGAATGCACAAGAATCCCTTGTGAGCCCATTAGTTCTGGCTGGATATAAGCCTGTAGGGGAACCTGTTCCACAGATGAGAGCCAGCCATCACTGCGTGTGTAGTAAGACTACAGAGGTGTGGCAAAGTCAAGGTCTTTGGATTCCTTGGAATAAAAGTAAGTTTCAACTAGAAAGGTGTGTCTTTGACTGAATAGAACCCTGGGCTATAAGGCGTTGTATAACACACTTCTTTCAAACTCAAGCGGCGACATTTGCAAAGAACGGGCTCGAAGTTATTGCATAAGACACATCATATAATCTTGCCAAAAACTGAATTCAACTCACCAAGCAGTCTGTTGTGGCGATGAACTCTGTTAGCCAAACACACCGACTAAAACAAAACACTAAAAGTGAGCGAACTATTTTCCCCCACTGTGTCTTTCGGGCGCAAAGAAGCAGCTGGGGGGGGGGTCGGCGCTGCACTCAGCGGTGTTATCACTAGCGACCCTTACCGCCCGGGGGCCGGTTAGGAGAAGTGAGTCAGTAGGTAGCCGATGGCAGGATAAAACAGGTAATAAAAAGGTGTTTCGAGAAGGTGTGAGTCACCGCAACCATGAGAGGTCCTTGAGCATGCAGAATATTAATGCAACTTGCTGCAGCAGAATGGACAGACACAGAGGTGCACACTCGCTCACGGACACACACAAGTTATCACAGGATTCTCCTGGCGGAGATAATATTTACCAATGAACAAAGCCTGACATTGATGTATAGTTTGTTTCATAATGAGAAAAAAACAAACAAATTTGAGCATTAAATTAAACATATTTTATTTGAGTATGCAATATGAACGCCAGCATTCATATCAACAAACACAATTGTGTCACATTTCAGTGTAGCTTCTATTAACAATTCTAGAAATATATAATACAAATATTGCAGAGAGTCTAGCTTATATACAACGAAGGTTATTGCATTGCTTGTTTTTATCACCACAAATCAATGGAAATAACCCATCGAATTCAAGGGTGGATTTGTAAAATCAGCTTTTCTCAAATATTGCCACGTTGCTCTTTCAGTTAACACTTTTGAGAAGTAAACATTCAAATCTACCAAAGCCATTCAACTGTTTTTTTTGTTTTTTTTCAGAAAACATCCCGTTGCAGCAGAATTACACTGTTTTCTATCACAAAACAGTAAAAATCTTGCAAATGAATACAAGCTTAGAGTTTGTTAGGTTGTGTTTGTGTTCTTAAAAGGATAAATTCATGGTTGCAACACATCCTTAACCACATCTATGGTGCCGAGAAAAGTTGAGCGCTTCACTTGCAGCAGTGTATTCTTTTTTTTGTTTTCGCATGGTTGCCTCTCAGTCATCACTGTTAGACCCTGGATGATCTGAACACGCCTGGAAAAGACAAAAAAAAAGCATTTTAAGCCAAACCTCTTGGTGTGCCTCTTTGTTTGGGTGACTGTTTAAATGCTGCACCATTTTTACAGATATGCTGCACATTCTTTTTATATAAACTGAATCATTATGCGGATTAAATATGTTTTTAAAAAGAGCACCAAAGCTGTCTATCTCCAATGTTTAGTGTTGTCTCTTTTCAACAGGTCTGATTCTTACCTGTTGGTATTCAAATCGGTCGTGTAGATAACGGTTCCCCAGGCCAGTAATGTGACCTATGTGCTGTTTGGAGAGCCCGACTATTCTGGCTGTAAAGTCGAGCGTAAAGGCCAACTTGACCAGCTCCGGTGCCGTCGGTAGGACAGTGGGAGGATTGTGGGTCGGCGACGCTTCCGTCTCCAGATACGCGTCGGCCAACTTCTGGAAGGAAGAGTACGACATCCCTTTGAAGAAGTTGCTCAGGGTGGGGTTGTCTTTCAGCTGGAGGAGATGAGGAGAGGAAGGCCGTCAGTAAATACAGGAGGACACTTTGACCTATCGGGGATTTTACTGCTGATAAACACGCACTGTAAAAGGACAAACACATCATGGAATCGCCTGTAATATATTTGTATATTTCTATCATTCCAGCAGGTGATTGACCAAACACCTTTTTCTTTTCTTTTCAATTCATCTGCAGATTATTGTCTCGATCTTAAAAACGTTGAGAAATGGAGGCGAATCACAAGTTCCTTAAGCCCAAGGTGATGTCATCACATTGCGTGATTTGTCTGATCAACAGTCCATATTTACAACGCAAGTCACATGCAATACTGTGTTTTGATAGCAGGCCTCGTGACTCTCTCTGTCTCTTATCCCTGTTGCACACCCTCCCTCTGTCAAAACGGTGATGAATAATTTGACTCGAGCGAAGGTAAAGAGCAGAAAAGCTGTTGCACCAGAAAATGTCTCAGCCACTCACTTGTGTCATGGAGTTTGTACTTTTTATGATCTGGACTTTATGACACCGTTTATGGTTTATTGAAGTGCTTTTGCTTTCTGTAGAAACTGCTGAAGCCCCAAAATACTTCACACGTACATTAACTAATTATGTAATCTCACGAATAACCCCACTCTGTCCGAAGCATTTAAAGCAAATGATCATGTAAATATTCCCAAATTGTTAAACGCTACACAGAGTTTCATCGACTCAGAGCAGAAATGAATGCCAACCTTGTCATCTATGGCATCGCCCTCCTCCTTCGTCAAAGCAATGATCCTGTCGATTACCTCCTCTGAGAGAAATCAAAAACAAGGGGAAGTATAATCAATGCGCTGAACACTTTATGAAGTTATGGGGATTCATTTCATCTTGGAGTTATTATAGTCATGCAGAACTAAGACGCACAGCCAAGAGAAATAAACATTGATACAAAACTGTCACTGCTCATCACATTACACATTCATCAGAGAAATGCTGTTTATTGTCTAGTGTGCATTAAACCGCATGGCTTTGTTTTATCACAATGTTTTCTGTCAAATTAAAACAAAAGCCTCATAATGGCGCTTCGATCATGCACTTGAAATTGAAAGTGAAAATAAACTGTTCCTCACCATCAGAGAGAGGTGCAGCTTCCTCTTTTTCTTGGACCTCGTGTATAATTTTCTCCAGTTCCTCCGATACCTTCTCGTAGTAAAAGTACGTCGGTTCCACGCTGACGGCTGGAAAAAGAAACGATCAGTTTACTGTAAATGCACTTCTGCAGGAACAACATGCCATTTAAGCATCTTTACAAGAGATTTCCACTGATTCTGGTCAACAGGTGTTTTAGAATTGAATCATATTTGTCATTTCTTATACCACACAAATAAGGTCAATTTATCCAGACACGTGTAATCATTAAACTTACCTTCAACTCGAGTGATGTCATCATGGTTGAAATCTTTAGGTTTTTTCATAGATTGCCGCCTTTCGGAGAACCTTCTTCGAAGGGATTTACGTCTCTTGGACTTTCTTTTCTGTTTATTGACTGTAATTGTGGGCAGGCAGGTGGTGACAGCGTCAGAGGCGTCTGATGCCGAGGGGGACTTGGGTATCTCCGGTGGACTGTCCCGCTCTTGATCTTTCTCCTCGTTAACCTTCGGAGAGAAAATATCCAGGAAGCTTTTCCAAAGTGAGGGCTTCTTGTTTTTCTTTGGCTTTTTCACGGGTTTCTCGGATTCCTCCGGACGCGTCTCAGGCTGGTCTGCGATGGGTTCGACCGGAGAAAATGTACCAATCACCTCGTCGTTTGGCTCATCGGCCAAGTGAAAGGAAGGGTCGCTGGAATGTCGTCTCATCTTTCTCGGCATCGTCACCCACTTTTCTTTCCCCCCTGCCCTCTTACTCCCCAGTGCCCCGTCATTGAGGCTGAGGCTGCGCTTGACGTACACCTCCAGCAGACGTATTGTATCCTTGTGAGGCACGTAAATCAGCTGGCCATTGTTAGGCCTTTGTGTTTTTGTGTGCGTTTCCATGGTGGGACGACTACAAGAAAGAGAAAACACCACACATACGGTAGGTTAACAAGATTGTTTTGCATACCAATTCTGCCATTTTCAGTCAGAAAATACTTGAGCTCTTTGGAAGAAGCCTTTGAATCCAAAACAATTAGTTGATTAATCAATAAGTCAATCCTCAGAAAAATAGCTCTATCCCAGGATTTGCTGCTTTCACTTTCTTATGTGATGATAAAGTGAATACCTTTGGGATTTGGAAGGTTGGCCGGACAAAACATGCCATTTGAAGACGCCAATTCTGGCTTTTTTTTTTTTTTTACTATTTTCTGACATTGTATAGACCAAAAGATTAGTTGATAATAAAATAATAAAAATCATCAAGTTAATAATTAAACAAGTTAGTTAACAATAAAATAATAAAAAGAATCAGGAAAACAGTCAGCAGATTACTTGATAATCAAAGTAATGAGTCGCAGAGGTTGCATCTAAGTATTACTTTTTAATTATCAATTCACTTGCCAACTATCGTCTTGTTCAATCGATTCAGCATTTGGCTTAAAAAATAGTGAAAAACTCTTAAGCCCATGTCTACTTATTCAAATAGTTATAAAAACCCAAAAGGTATTCAGGTATGTATCACAAAACAATTATCAAAAAGGTTACCAACTAATTCAATTCAATTCAATTTATTTTTGTATAGCCCAAAATCACAAATTACAAATTTGCCTCAGAGGGTTTTACAATATGTACACATTTGACATCCTCTTGTCCCGGGACCCTCACATCGGAACAGGAAAAACTCCCCCAAAAAAACCCCTTTAACGGGGAGAAAAGAGGAAGAGACCTGTGGGAAAGCAACAGAGGAGGGATCCCTCTCCCAGGATGGACAGAAGTGCAATGATGTCATGTGTAGAACAGGATAAGTGAATTACAACACATTCAATGTATGACAGAACCACGGCAGGAGGCAAGACCTGGTCCAGGTATAACCCGGATACACAGGAGCCTGTGAGGCGAGAACTAATACAACTTGTTCATCAAGTGGAGCAGAAAGACTCCTGCATTGTATTCTATTAAATTGCTTGTCTTTGGACGTCGTAGCTCTGCAGAAACGTCTTCAAACTGCTCTAAAATCAGAGGAATATGAGGAACTGTAAAACGAATGCAATAAATAAATGTCTGTAGCCATGACATGTTTGTGGATGAAGCTGCTGTGTCTCTGAACTCACCTCGTCTCCTTCAGCAGCAGTAGAATGCTTTAGTTCCCCGCAGAGATCCGCTTACAGTAAGTACACAGACGTTATAACGCGTCTCATGAAGGGACTCTGCGCAGCGCGTCTACCTGCTCGCATTCTCCGCCCATGTATGGACACGCCTGGGGCCACCTGTCGTCAACGTAACTAAACGAGTGGGCGGAGGACGGGAAAGGAAAGCTCTTCCTGCTAAACTTGAGCTCACAGGCGTCATGTTGTTTTTTTACACTTGGGTTTGGTTTCGTCGGGGCTCTTTAGCTCTGCTGTAAAACTTCCCCTCCCTGTTGTTTGGCCACGTTTTACAGGAAGTAAAAGCTGCAGAGCAGAGCTAATATCCTCTTATGGGCTGGCTCTGTGTCTCTATGCCATTATAGACTGTTTGAATAACCCAGATATAGGGCTGCAACTAGTGATAATTGTCTCGATTAATCGACTACTTGTTTGGTCAATAAAATGTAAGAAAATAGGAAAGAATGCCGATCAGCGTTTCCCAAAGACCAAAGATGATGTCCTCAAGATGTCTTGTTTTACATATTCAGTTCATAGACGAGTAACAAAACCAGAAAATATTCACATTTGAGAAGCTCAAATCAGAGAATTGTTACTTTTTCTTTCTTTCTAAACTATTTGGCTATTCATTTAAAAGTTGGCAACTAATCAATTAATTATTGCTATGTACCTACATACAGTTAGGAGTTTGCTGTAACAACACAAGCTGCATACAATATTATCAATAAGCATACTCCGTAATAATATCCGTGTTCAGTTAACCATGGTAAATCGTCAACATTGATTGATTGATTGATTATCTTCCCAGGGGGAAATTGGTTTGCAGTACTACAAGAACATCACACAAACAGATGCCTTCAGTAAATAATGTAGCCAGAGGCTTTTTATTTTTTGGTGTTTTACTGAGGAAGAGGCTGAAGTTGACAAAAACAAACAAACAGCAGTACCTTCAGAGGTTAGAGCTTGTGTGGTAAGGTGTCAGGTTATAAATGAAATTGTAACTGAATTATTGATCTTCTTTTAATCTTTTGCATTAGCTGTATTGGTTTTACGTTGCATGTTTTATATCGGTCTTTCAACATCTTGTTGGACCATATTGGACATAATGTTTAGTGTTGAATATAGTTTTGCTTCACTCATTTCAACATCTTATCCCTTGGATCGCAGCGCTTTTGTAGATCCATAAATATATCAAATCAAAAGGCATTAATAACTAGAATAGGCTTAAGGTCTGAGAATAGAGCCAGACTGTGTGTTGAATAATTTTGTTTTGTTGTTTTCATTTCATGGTCAACTCAGATGCTGCAGTTCAACAGGGTTTCATTATGCTGGGAGGCATTTCCAATATGTTGTCCACCCTATTTATTTCAATGAGTGAAGACAAAATACAACACCACACAGTACACAATACAATGACGTACCTGTTTATACATATACAGGTAAAGAGAGAGAGACAGAGAGAGAGAGAGAAAGAGAGAGAGACAGAGACAGAGAGAGAGAGACAGAGACAGAGAGAGAAAGAGAGAGAGAGAGAGACAGAGAGAGAGAGAGAGACAGAGAGAGAGAGAAGAGAGAGAGACAGAGAGAGAGAGAGAGAGAGAGAGAGAGAAGAGAGAGAGACAGAGAGAGAGAGAGAGAGAGAGAGACAGAGAGAGAGAGAGAGAGAGAGACAGAGAGAGAGAGAAGAGAGAGAGACAGAGAGAGAGAGAAGAGAGAGAGACAGAGAGAGAGAGAGAGAGAGACAGAGAGAGAGAGAAGAGAGAGAGAGAGACAGAGACAGAGAGAAGAGCATGAGCAACATGCCAGTGGCTGAATGGACCAAGCTATTATGACTCAGACAGGTTTTACTGACATTTTGTAACCACTGTTCAGCCTTCAGAGATGAACTGGGATTCGCCGCGTACAGTTGTAGGCTGAGAGTTTCAGGCAGTGACTGTAAAACTCAGAGCAAAACTATTTTCACAGAAGGAAAACCTGATGTCTTATTTTCCTATCGATGAGTGATCCCTTATCTGACTTGTTGACTGGAAACACGAGACGTTTTCTGTAACCGAAAGCAACATTACCAGGTAGTCGCTCAGCTTGAGGCGCAGCTGGGTTTAGAGGTAACAAAGCCGCTTGTCTTTGTTTGTGCTGGTCTAGAGAGTCAACAGCAGACTGTGGTGTGATCAGTATGAGTGTGACCTTGTGACCCCTATCTGCCTGAACACTCTTCATCATATTTTTTCGGACAAATTCTGAACTATTTTTTTATATGTAACTGGCCTAGGAAAAAGAAAATCCTTTCCTGTATGTAAGCCAACAAAAGTACACAAAAGCAAACAAATTAGTGTACATTTTCCACCAGTTTGCCTATGTGTAGTACCACAATAACGCCACAAGGTGTCACGCTGAACACTGTGAAACAGTGTTGTCTCTGTGGAACAACAAATCCAATCCTGTCCCCATAAAATCAATATAGTGTATATTATCAAACATGTCACTTTCATAAGCAGGCGTGGACTGTAAACAAGTACATTTCACTGGAGTATTTATTTTTCATGCTACTTTATACTTCTACTCTACTATAGATGTTGTACTTTTTACTCTACTCTGATTGTTACTTTACAGATTCATATTTGTCATAGAAAACAAATGGTGAGCGTATCAAATTTGAAGCACTGTTATAGATCTAACTAGTTAAAATGACCTCCATCTCGACCAGCTACAACATAAAATGTCCCTTTCACATTGATGCATCACTAATAATATAATACTATAACAATGCTTATGTTATGTACGTTATGTACTTTTAGCTAATTGAGATTTTCAATGCAGGTCATGTCATCATTTATTTTCATGTTGCAGTATTGGTAGTTATACTGAAAGCTGCACACACAAGTTTTTGTAAACTAAAAGATATGATTGCAATTTGATAAAACACATCAATGCTGGTGTTGATAATGTCCCAATCCTGCAAGGCCAATTCTGAAATAGCGTTGAACATTTTGGACTAATCATGAAATTAAAGAATGTTAACGCTCTCTTGTCAGACCTCCCTCCTTCGCCTCCAACGACGCTAACAGCGCTAACAACGAAACAAACGGCAACAATGCTGACGGAGCTAACCGTGTATACCTGGATGGAAGGGGAACCAGAAGGTGGGTGCTACCCAGAGTTTTAAGCTGTTACCTGCTGTCTGAGCAAAGTGCAGAGCGGTGGCCATTAGGTAGCCAGCGGGGCACGCTAACATGCACTAACATACATGTGCGGCCGGCCCGGCTATGTCAGCAAAGAACGGAGAAACTCGGATTACAACACACACACACAGAGTGGCTTCATTCTCTGCTCAGGTAGACATTACTCCGCTTTATCTTTACAAATAGTTGTTTGATGCTTTATTAATGCTCTGAATATTAAATTTGGCACTTCTAAGTAAATTATCTGAATTCTTTACTTGCCTTGCTCTCTCAGTTAATTTTGAGATTTTAGATGAACCTTTACAGAAATTGTATACATGTTTACGTGAAATGTAAGTAAGATAACCCAGTTCATAACTTAGTATTTAAATGAATACATGTCTTCATTCTGGAAGCTTTGGTTTACGTACAGTCTTTTCCATTGTGAGAATAATGAAGGTAATAATTATCCAGATTCATCTTTGTAATGCACTGCAGCTGGATGACCCTCACTCACACTCATTTTTCTCTCTAAAATAGTCGTTGCAAACATTTTTGTCTGTCCCAGATGTGAAGGGCAGCCTGTGGTCACCTGAAGGCAACCCTGTCTGGTGCCGGCTGATACTTCAGGTCACCTTGTTCATTTTTCATGGGCGTTAAGCAGGACAAATGTGCGACTCACGTTTCGTCCCACAAAGTCTGGCCATTGACCTCCAGGGCTGGCGCACTGCAGCGGAGCAGTTGGCTGTCATAAATCTTTATCTCCTTGAATCATTACCCGCCCTCTCGTGGGACTCCCCTCTCCAATCTTAAAAAAAAAAAATAGATGGGAACTGGTGCATCCAGGCGGAGCAGAACTGAGCTGACAAATCATATTCAGACGGATACTGGAGAATACAATGGCTCCATTAATGTATGCACCCAAAATTATGAATGACTCAAAACGCTTAATTGATTTGCTATGATATTCATTATAATGGTGTATTTGACATATCGAGAGCTGGAGATCATAAATGTTACTTTAAGTCACTTTGAGTTATTAAAAACAGACCAAAATGTCTTTTGAATGATGGAAATTGTTAGGAACAAAGTCATTCTGCAACAAACTCTAAATTTAGCAGGAGTTCCTTGTTATGTCACCAAAAGGAGAGAATAAAAGATAATCTGTTAATGTGCAACATGGTTTTATATTTCCATATACATCCGAATCTCATAAAAGCAAAAAATGAACAGCTGGTGGAAATTTTAACTTAAAATGATGAGATAACACAAATACAGAAAATGCCTTTTATAACTGACATTAAATGATGAGGTTTGTAATAATCCTGCATTGGCTCCTACTACAATCGTATAAAATCAGGTCACCACAATATATAAAAACGCTAAATCATTTTCAAGAACAGCTGGGCACTGCCGTTTTTAGCAAAGGTTTGTCATACTAGTAAAGAGTGTATTTGTTGGAGACTATTTTCAGTCGTGGATCCGGCAGTATTCCCAGCAGCAAGATGGTGTGAATGAGTTCAAAAATAAACTACAGCGGTCATGTAACGAAAGAACATTGAGGCTGACTGGTCTTTTCGTTTTAAAATATAGTTTTTGGACAACAATAAACACCTGTAGCACAGAGGAATGAGGCGTTAGACAATAACCCTGTCTCGTCCATATCTATATATTTCTAAATGGTTTTCTCAATTATTTTGTGCTGGAAAACACAATAACTGCCTTACTTTAGTGGGATCAATTCATTTATGTTTTTTTGTCTTTTTATGGGATTTGTTGACAATAAGAGAAATAAAGAATGACACCAGCCTTATCCATTTAAGGAATAACGGAGGTAAAAGACGGATTTACCAGTTAATATTATAAGATATATTCAGAATCATTATCAGATTCCTTTGCCAAGTACATGTGCAATACAAGACATTTGACTCTGGTTTCATCTACAGAAATATAACAACAGCTAGGATGACAAAGCTAGACATAAGAAGATAAAGGATCGACACGACTAGTATGGTTATATTATATGAATGTATATAAAAAGCACCAATGACCAACTATAAAATAGAATGAAACGGTAACGTACAAGTCAAGTGTTCTGCAAGTTGTGAACAAATGTATTCTCTTAAAAACTGACACAGCAATAAATGAGAGCACGTGCTGGATGCCTCAGTGATATCCGGGATTTCCAGCATGTGTGAAGCAAATACAACTAAAAATAAGAAACAGAATGACTTCCCGAACATGAAGTGTTTTTTAATCACACTGTGTCAGGACACCTGATCCTCCATTACCCCCCCAGTAAGAAGCAAGGTGTGTCCACCTCTCTGAACTTCTTCCCATCGTCATCAAATCAGCCCTGCGGTCAATAAAGTAGCTATAGCAGTAATGCAAAACCCATGTCTGAATGTTCTTGGTCAGCAAAGTCAGGGCATAAAATCAATAGCTCAAGTAATACTGTAGGTGAGCACTGCTGAACTTTGATCAATGTTAAGCCCATGAGGGTTGCTCTGCCACTCAATGGTACACTTCTGTGCTCTGGAGCGGCACTGCGTTCGCTCTTTCATCAAAAATGTAATGGCAAGGTCACGACAGCGGTGATGGAGCCCGATGGCACCGTATAGCCCTGTCCTGCATCCAGGAGAGTTTCCGTCACTGGAAGAAACCGGAGACTTCAGAGGGATTTAATTCAAACACAAGCTGCCCAGTTCCAACTTTGACTTTGCCCTCTGCAGGGCGTGCATTACAGTACACAGCCTACTGTCCGTGCAGGTCTGAAATTGGCTTATAACGTGTCTGCTGACAAAACAGTAACCCGATCTGAGTCTGGCTGCCTGAGCTTTCGTGTGAGACCCATCCAAAGTTACTTTTCTGAAAGGGGTAAAGGGACAAACGGATTCATGCAACAAGGCTATTTTTGGATCCATTAAGGGTTGCATTGTACAGCCTGCTGTGTCACAGTGATTGGACACTCACATCGGTCGTTGGATGGATTTCTTGTGATGAATCTTTATCAAAGGCAGGATGGATGTGATCTCTTTGTGGAACACCCGATGAATTATTAATGACAGCCTCGCATTAGCTTTGACCTTGCCAGAGCTACCTGTCTGTGAAATGCTCAAATGCTATCGGACCTCGTCTTCGTGGTGTCGCCGCACGATCAGTGATCAGCAGGGCAGAAGGGCGCCGCCCGCTGACCTGACCTTTAACCAGCGGCAAGACGAACAGGCTGCAAAAAACACAGCCAGTATGGCTCAGCAGGAAATGACTTCTAACAGCTTTGTCTCGTTGAGGAAGGAATCAGCTCAGAGATCCTAAAATCACTAAATGAGCCCAGATCAAAATAAGACATTGCTTCAGAGTATTCACTGATAATATGTCCTTGATGGGACTGTTTGGGACAGTACAGCATCAAATGAAACAGCCAGCCCCCAGCCTTGAAGGCCAAGATAGATCATCTTATAAATGATTCATTTGGTCTGCATATTTAATTTGGTGCATTTGCTTTTGAAGGCATCCCAGTCAAAGGCATTGTCAAGCTCACGATACAAGATTTCCCCCACTTAATAGAAAGAAAACGCTAATTTGATCGATATCCCCAACAACAACAACAAACACAACTCAACATGTCAGCATGATTTGACAATCCTTTCTGATCTTTCCATCTATTTGCAGCCAGGTTTTACCCTCTTCATTTCTTAATTAGATGAGTCTTGTTACAGAAACACAGAGCGAGAAAACGTCTGCTCCTCCAGTCTGCCACCTACACCATGACACCAGAGATATATATTTATATAAATATAATTTAAAAAAAAACAGTATCCCTGCTGTTTTTCCCTCTTCCGACGAATTTTTGGATGAAGATGAAGAGAAACAGTGAGAGAAAGAGAGAGAACCAGCACGGAGAGGGCGTTTTAACAACTAACATGAGGTGATAATGAGTATTCAGCCCTGCGGCCATGCACACTGGAACCTCCATCCATCACTATTATTGTTGAGCAGAGAAGCAGTTTGGAAACTTTAAATTCACTTGATGTCACAAGTCCAATTTATCAGAGAAATCATGAGAGGGAAACGTCACAGTTAGGATACATGTTTAATGGAAGGCACTCTTTACAGGATAAATAGAACATTATGACACTGTATACTGGACAATGTTGACACGTACAGTAACAGTCCTCAAATATTAAGTGCTTCATAACATAGTAAAGTGCTGAGTACCAACGTGACTAACTGACGTCACCATATTGCATTTCATTTTAATTAATTAGTTATTGCTCTTTCCAGAGGTGAAAAACACATTTGTTTTTCCGTTATTGCATATTGTAGGATTATTTGAAAGGCATTGATTGTGTTACAACTACCCGCACTGCCATTCCTGTACAAGCTGTATTTATAGTTATAATAAACTCACATACAGTACATTTTTAAGATCAAAATGTGGCATGCATATATAGAACCAATTTCCTGATGAGAGACAAACCTCATCACTTGTTGTCATCATTTCACAAATCCAGTTTAGGTATTGGCTTTCCCTATCACATGGAATATATTGATCATCACAATACGATTGAAAGACTATATATTTAGGTACAATGAATATGTCAAACTTTCAGTTACTGATAATAGGAGTGAGAACTTTTCTCGGCACACTATGCCATGCAATACATATGAGCCTGGTGCTTTGTCTGATCATGAATATATACATATATATATATATATATATATGTATATATGTATCTCATCTCATGATGGTGTAAAGCTCCAAAAAAGTGCTCAAGAGATATTTGGAAAATAAGCTTCCATTGCAATGAATTGATATGGTTCTTAAAGGGTAAATTCACATTGTGATACAATGATAATCAGAAGGTGATAATCTGGTTACAAAATGCCAAATAATAGATTACATGAAAAAATAACATGTGACTTTAAAAGCTGCATGCAACTACTTAGTGCAGATTTATATTTTGCAGCTACAAGAGTAATAGCAGAAGTGCAAACGTGCCAACTACTTATTGCACAGATATTGTTATGCTGTGTCATAAGGAGAAGTATTGATTTGCTGATAAGACAATGTGTGCACTCATATCCTCTTGCCTTTCACAGGACGCATTCGCCTGCCCTTGAAAATCCAGCCAAGTGCTATCTAGGTTTTGCTGACTACGAAGAAGGGAAGACGAACTTTGAGCTCTGAGTATACTTCCAGTTTAGACCGTATTCTTTTTCATTTTCTCTTGTGGGATAAACGTGCCGTTATACAGACCCTCCAGGATAATTCTGGTCAACACTTACAGCTTGTTTACTCTCACCGTCTACATTTGAAATGCTAATAGCTCAAATGAGCCACCACCTTTTTCTTCAAATTGCACTGGATGAAAGATGATAATTATACAGTAGTTGCTGAGTTGTGTTAATTGCACTTTGACACATCCACAAGCAGACAGACAACTTGTGTCAAGGCTGTCTCACCACACGGGGCCTTTTAATACTGTCATAATACGCACAAATGCTGCCATTTTCGGAGTACAAAACAGTGAGAAAGATGAACTCACCACTGGATATGTTTTTCATGCCCTTGATACATATGAATGCTTTCTCTATTAGTGTGTGCCGTTTTTCTCATTCTGCCAGGTGCCGTTACTTTTGTTTAAAGAGGGTGTGCTTCCATACTTGTTCGCAGCTGACATTTTCAGGGCAGCCTCTGCCGCTGCATCCACCACCTGTTTCTCCTCCTGCTCGGTCTCACGGTGGTAGAAATAGTTAAAGTTGGAGACGATGACGGGGACGGGCAAAGCGATGGTCAGGACACCGGAAATGGCACAGAGGGTGCCGACCATTTTGCCTCCTATAGTGCTCGGGCACATGTCTCCGTACCCCACAGTGGTCATTGTCACCACAGCCCACCAGAAGCCGTCAGGGATGCTAACAAACTGCGTCTGGGGCTCATCCACTTCTGCAAAGTAGATAGCACTTGAGAATAGGATGACTCCTATAAAAAGGAAGAAGATGAGCAGCCCAAGTTCCCTCATACTGGCTTTCAATGTCTGCCCCAGGATCTGAAGCCCTTTCGAGTGTCGGGAGAGCTTAAAAATTCTGAAAACTCTCACCAGACGGATGATTCTTAGGATTGCCAGGGACATGTTCTGACTGGAGTTCAAATCCTCATCGGGGGTCGTAGCCAGCTCTGTTCCAAGGGTGACAAAGTAGGGAATTATGGAGACAATGTCAATGATGTTCATGATGTTATTGAAGAAATCCCTTTTGCTGGGGCACACCACAAAGCGGACACCAGCTTCAAAGCAGAACCAAATGATGCAAATAGTCTCCAGGATGAAAAATGGGTCTGTTAGATACGCAAACACGTCTTTAGTGGCGGGATGAGGGGCAGAACCGACTTGAGTACTGTTGATGAGTTGGGTTAAACCCGGGGTAAAGTTAGTGTCGTCCCTGAACTCTGGCAGAGTCTCTAGGCAGAAGATGACAATGGAAATGACGATGACGAACACAGAAACCAGAGCGACAGATTTGGCTGCACTGGAGCTTTCTGGGTATTCAAACAGGAGCCAGAATTGTCGTTTGATTTCGTTGGTGGGCAAAAGGACCTCCGGCTCTTTGACAAACCCTTCGTCTTCGCGGAACTGCTCCATCGCTTCATGACCCAACTGGTAGAAAACGATTTCATTTGCAAAAACATCTAAAGGAACGTTGGCTGGTCTGCGGATTCTCCCCCCTGACTGATAGTAGTACAGAATACCATCAAAAGTCGGGCGGTTTCTGTCAAAGAAGTACTCGTTTTTCATCGGGTCAAAGTAGTTTATCCTCTTCATGGGGTCACCTAGCAGCGTCTCTGGAAACTTATTCAGGGTGCTGAGCTGGGTCTCGAACATCAGGCCTGAAATATTGATGACAACTCTCTCGTCTTTTTCTTCAATGAAGTGCTTTTCAAACAAGTCCTCGTTGTCGTAGCAATCCCTCACCATTTTACTGTCGGCGGGGGACTCGCTGTTGATCAGGAGCTTCAGATTAGAGATCAAACTGCCGCTGCTGGAGTTCGCTTTAGCGGTCAGAGTCGGAGGAGAGGATGGCGACGGCCCTTCTTGACCAGAATGATGCCTACGTCGTCCCCTGCGTGGCGACTGGTGAGGAGAGCTCAGACGGTGGGTTAACAGATTCTGATCGGGGAGCTCTGACGGGGGTGACGTCGGGTACCCGGAGTCACTTGGGTCTCCCAGGTGGATGCCGACATCGTCCATGTTCTCAAAATTAACAAGCGGCACCTCCATCGCCTGTGTGGTCGCTAGCGCCGCCTATCAGCCTGGTTGGATAGCAGGAGACGGAGGGGACACCTCAACCAGTGCCACGCTGAAGATCCTGGCAGGGTCTCTCTCCTCCTGGTTATCATTCAGGCAGCTGTATGCTACGTTTGGATTCAGTTTGTAATCTGAGGAAGAGGGAAAAAAGCAGTTATATATTTTGTTATATAGTGCAATACAGTTTTGTGGGTGAAGAGATTTTTCTGTCAGCTCGTGTTTGCATCAGCACAGAACCTGCCATCTGGTACTGTGCTTCTACAGTTATTTTTTCCCCCCCCGACATTCTCTCCAATGAACTAAACAAAAACACAAGCTCTGCAGGTTCGGTTGTGAAAATGCTTACACAGGGTATTGGCATTATTGCTGATCATATGCTAAGAAACTGAACATGTTAAAAAGAAGAAAAAAAATTTCTGAGGTTTCACTTGTATGACTGGAAGCAGAAACTCATCAAAACCAAAAATACGACCTCTTTTTACGACCTCTTCTCATCAGCATTACGTTTAGTAACGGTTTATCATTCCATTTGTCTGGTTCAGAGAGGTAACCAAATCCCAACACACGCTTTCAAGCTGCAACGGTGTCCACTTGACACCGAGGGCCCTGCGCACTCAGAGAGACTCATCTTGTTCTATTTCCACTTGCATTGCCGCAGATAACGTAACAGTCCAGGATGTGGGAATGCATCTTCTTATCGAAGGATGTTGTGATGCGGCTCGTGCAAAAAATACATATTGATTGTGCCGTGTCAGCAAAGAAAGGTTACGCAGTCCAAGAGAAAGGACAGAGCAGTGCTAATAGATCTACCCTCTTAAGACACATTTAATTGTGTCTAAATGCAACTTCTTGCTGTTAAATAGCTACTCAAATCTTCCCACTGAACAACTTAGCCTCATCTTACACAGCATTGAAACACCCACTGGCATCACATCACTCTTATCACCCGCAATTACATGCAAATATATCTTTAAGTACGTGTAAAGTTTAAATCCAGCTGTGTGCAGATTTCCGCACCACTCACCAGGCTCTCCCCGGCTCTGCAGGAGTTGTTGTGCCCTCTCTACCTTGCCTTGCAGCTCCGCTTTGATCCCCCTTGCTCCCTTCAATCTCTCCCTCATCTCACAATCAAGAGTGCCTGTAGCTCTATTAAAGCTCCCATTGGGTAATTTAACACCCTATACGAAACCAGAGATGCCAGAGGTACCCGCACACAAACGTACACGTGTGCGCGCATACACACAAACAGAGACAAACACGCAGGAAACTCACTGTATTTAGAATGTGGGGGGGTTTCCTGGGCTTCGTTCTCCCTGCTCCCTCCTCCGCCAGTGGGGTAAAGTGAGGATGTTATAGGAAGCTCCCTGCAGGAGCCAATCGCTGCAGGAGCCAATCGCTGTTTGACGTGGCGGAGGGAGAGTGGGACCCACTCTTTCCCCCTCTTTCCTGCAGAGTAAGCATCCACATGCGGGATCATCCAATCCAGCCTCACCTTGGGGATTATAATGTATTCTTCCCCTGTTACAGCACTTGTCATATACTGTAGCTCTCAACACCTGCAGCAGCGCACATGTACCCAGGCGATTCAGCTTTCTCTTGTTTACATCCTCGGTGATTCACGCTGACGTGAAGTCTTATTCACATTAATATCCTATGAAAATGTTTAACTGTCAAAAATGTTTTCCAAATCTTTCCTCAAAATCTCAATCAAGCTTTTTTATTCTTTTAGAAATCAGCCCTGGACGGCAGTTCCTGTTTGGAAAAACAAGAATCAGGCACTGCACTAAAATCACTTTCATTGCCTGCCAGCTATTGAATGTTTGTCAGATTAATACAGTGGCTCTGTGGCTTTGGAAGTGTGACGAGCCTAATTAAAAGGTGCAATTCAAATTACAGAAAGGCTGCACCTCCTTTTTTTTTTAGTTCTGTTGAATTCTCTCGAGGAGCTCAAACTTTAATCAAAGTTAATCGAGTACTTTTCCAGAAGGGCGGCCAATTTGGCATCAAAGGTTGAATATTGTGTTACCTGATAAGAGAACCAGTTGCCTGAAGTCACAAATCATTCCCTCGTGTCACTCGCCTCCTGCTGCAGCCTGGAGTTGGCTGTAACATTGCGGCGTGAGCAGCGCCACTGCAGGCACAGGGCTTCAAGGTCACAGGAGACTGTTTTAGGACTTCGCAGTCTACTCTTCGCCATACATACACACAGTCACCTCCAACAATCTCATTATGTGTCCTCACGGGACCATCACGCTCATGTGCATCAGTGAATATAAAGATCACATGTTTGTACCTGAGATAAACGTCCAGGTTTTGTCCCATGAACGCAGAGAGTTCAGGGACGCAGGGAGGTGCATGCGCACACACAAACATCACTCAGCTGACTCAACATACTCCATATATATATATACAGTATACATATATATTGGGGCATTTTTCTTTTTCTCGTATGATGCTGCAATGTTCTGGACATGTTATTAGGAAGGCAGTCAGCTGAGGCATGACTCGTCACTTCGTAATGGAATTTGCTACAGGCGAAGAGACAGGAAGACGGACAGCGGGAGGGTGGGGGGGATCATAGATTAGAGTCAGACTGAGAGGGTAAAAAATCGATCCATTCCCCTGCTAAACGATTTGTGTCAGTAAAAGAGGGAGAGGGGTGAGATATGAGCTGCAAGATGAGGTGGACTGCAGCTACTGCAGTGTTACACGTCTCAGGACTCCTGACAGCGTGTACAGGGGGATAACGTTCCTCCTCCTTTTACGCAGCCCTCGATCCATCACCACTCCATCCCTCCCTCACTGCGTCCAGCCCCAGCCTCTATGACACTGTCACCTTACTCGTTAACAGAATGTGTCGACAAAGCAATTTCACCATCAGCACGCTTGTGTGTGAACTATACTGACGCTTTATTGGTACAAACCCCTCCTGCACACGTTTACAGAGCTCGACTTTGAGCCATGGACGCCTGATAAGAAAAAAACACTGAACTGCAGCGAAGGAAGTATTAAGTTAGTTTATTTAGTACCTGAACATGCAGTATTATTTTTTACTAATATTAATATCCTCCTCTCTTTTTAGTATTACTCGGCATGCTTATAAAACCCTGATATTTTTATATTTTATTCTTTTTTTAGCTTGACTTTAGAACATCTGTCCAGGGACAACAGATGAAAAGTAGACTTTTGGCCAGTTCTGGCATATTTACAGCAATGTTGATGAATGTGCACTAAACCAACCAACCAACCAACCAATCAATGAATGAATAAATGAACAGAAAGAGTCTAAAATAAACCCTTAAACAAAACATGATGTCTTTGGATTTTTGGGTGGTTTAATCTACAATTTTTATCATTTGTTTCTAATATCAACTTTAGTTTTCTATTTTTTTTTTCTTATTTTATTCAACAGCGATAGTAGAGAGATGAAATGAGGGAAGGAAGAGGAGGGATGACATGTGACAAAGATCGTAGTCAGCATGGTCAGCGTCTTAAAGGAACCAGTAACTCGTAATCTGTAAATGTGTAAACTAGTATCTAAAGCTGTAAAATACATGTAGTGGAGCAAAAAGTACAATACTCTCTGAAATGTAGCTGAGTAGTAGTATAAACGAACATCAAATGGAAACACTTCAATAAAGTACATGAGAATTTCTTTTTATGGGGGCCACTTGGAAACAAGTCGTGAACATACATCGACAGATTTTATGATATGGTGTACCGATTCAGCAGTTACAGAGAAACATTATCAATTATCTGGAGTCATGTTTCTGTCCACCTGGAAACTGTCTCCATGTACTCCTGAAGGAAATATCTGGTTATTGAGCTGCTAAATGCTTCACTTTGTTCAACAGCTTGTCGCTAACTGTGTAGCACGTACAGTGAGAGAGCCTAAAGCGACATTATGAGAGCAGTGAGAGTGAACTAAAACAGGAAAGTTGCAGGCTGGACAGCTAAACAATGAGTCGGAACTCTCCATAAGTTATAATTTCAATTCCATTCAATATGCTTTATTGGCACGAATGGCACAAGGACAATATTGCCAAAGCGTCAAGTAATAATTCTCTGTGGTTTAACGCGTTTAAAATGTTGTAGGTATCAATACAAATGGCCCATTGCCAGGTTGTACCTGCTTTTGTTTCAACCCTTTTGGGCAAGTCATTTATCATTCTCTCCTCTTTTTATGTATTTTTCCATATAGAAGTTAGTAGTAGATAATGTATGTGATTCCTACTTTACATTACCTTGACCTGATTTTTGTTGTATTAGATTTGATGTTGTTCTTTTACAATATTTTCTTCATGTTTATTTCTTTATTCTCCAGTATGAGTATCGCACAGTATCCAGCTCTGCTCTGATTGGTCCACTCACAGAGATCACGACCACCTGCGTGTTTGTGTATGTTGCTTTATGACTGCTGTTGGTTATAGTGATTGGTTATGGCAGATGATGAAGAGCTCTGTTGGATTAAATTAGCTGGCAGCTCTCAGTGCAGCGTGCAGATGTTTTTTCGGACTTTCTGATGCAGCACCTGTTGAGGTTTTCTGCATGTGCGTTCCCTACACTCTCTGTTTGTCTTCGCTAAAGACAAAGTAACAAAATATGTGCTCTACTCATCTTGTGCACATGATCTAAGTAATTCTACCTCAAAAGCCCATATGCTCATCCATTAAGGATGACAGGATTTCAAAGTGCATGTCAGGTAGCACGGATTAGATATTCCAGCCTGGTAATCTTATAGCAGTTGTAAAGGCAGCTGGTTATTCCAGTCTAGTAATCCTATATATTGCGGCAGAGGTTCTCCTCATTGCAAATAACATACACGGTTGGGTCAGTAGCACACAAGGGCAAAACAGCCACAGTATAGAAAACCCCCTTCAGCTCAAAACACTGGCATGTGTTCATCCAAAACCTCAAGAGTCAAGACAAGACAAGATTCAGTGTCAAACAAGTGATCGGGGGTTTCTCAATCACAGGCTCGGGATCCCCCTTGTATAATAAACATTTCTAATACAATCATGGAAGATATTTAATCCTACAAGCAACCTGCATGGCACCTTAAAACATCCAAAAATATCTAAGAGGGATCCAAAACAATAACTTATTCAGACAGATCAAGATTCTAACACCAGAACACGGGCAGCCAGAAGAGAAAGCAACCACTTCCTGTTTCTGTGACTACAATTCACCTTTGTTGCATCAGTGTAAATAACCATATATTCAGCCTTACTGCAACATAGTTGATCACATAATTACAAATCCCTGAAAAGGAAAAATACTCTGCTATGAATAATAGTTTGTGTCCGACATGTTTTTTTCACTAAAAGTTAGAAATTCTTAGAATTACATTTAGTAATTCTCCCTCATTGAATAAATATGCACTGGAGGTTTCAAGTCCTATTGGACCTGGTTAAACTTCCAGACTAGTTGTGGCAATTTATCATGTTGTTCGTTTTAGATGTAACTTGTATCGCTTAATTCTGAATATTGTGTGCATGTAGACGAACTCAGCAAACCAAAATAACAAATGTAGCTTATGTCTGACTTGCTGTAGTACCATCCTGACCTCACAACCTAACCCTCTTCCATGAAAACAGCATCACCTACCAAGGCCTGGTAATGAATTACAAAGACATTTGAGAGCTTTATCATTACGTTTATTTCTCACTATATTTACACTGGGTACTATGACAGTTTATAATCTACTGTTACTTAAAACACATCAATCTAGCCTCTCAAAGATGCTCTCAGAGATGCTCACAAGTCATTTTTTGCAAGTCCAAGTCAAGTCACTGTGTGTGCGACTGGAGTCCAAGTCACAAGTCCAAGTCTCCAACTCTGTTGTCATGTCACGAAGTCCTGCTCGTTTGTACACGTGTGAAATTCAGATTTGAAGTGATCACAGAGAAACTTTACCTCTTCAGCAGATAAATGGGAAAACTCAGCACATACGTCATTCTGCACAGTGAGGATCAACAAGCTGGTCAGCTGCTGTGTCAGTACATTTTTGATGGAATAATAATGATTGAAAACAGTTTGTCTTCTGCGAGTGCACACTTCTATTCACTGTTTGGACGGAGGATTTGCCCCGAAGCTGACTCCGAGGGCAGTTACTCCACTATGGAGATTATGCAACACAGGAGATCAGCCCGGAGAATCACAGTGTGGACTAAATACTACCGACTTAATAGAAATGTCTGGATTGTTGCCACAGCCTCACTAATCAAAAGACAAGTGCTAATCTTGGATGACTCTTTGGACCCGACACGGCAGGGGAGGAGGCGAGCACTCGCAAAAAAAAACAATCAGAGAGCGGCCGCAACGTTTAATACTGCAATGGTTTAAACTCACTGATTAAATTACACTTTTCTTTTTCCATTCTTTTTTTTTTCGGCCTACAGATGCTGTGACACACTGTAGACTCCTTCAGAGATTCCTTCCATCACAAGCACAATTCTCCATCCGGCAACAACACAGTGAGGATGAATGCCTGAATGCACCACCCACTGTTTTGACATCAACATTGCTCACCATTGGACGGGGAGGATCCGTGGCCGCAGGCGCTCCGAGCTCATCCAAAGCCTCCCGAGGTTCAGAGCCTCCTCCTCATGTTTCCACATGGCCTGTTGTTAGGTACAAAACAATATGATAGTGAGGAGTTATCGGTGAGATTCATCACATTTAAACTTAGCTGCTTTTTAACATTCAACTGTGATGATCAGATGAAGAAAGACTTAGTTGAACAATTGATCCACAACAAAGGACTTCAGCACTGAACTTAGGAAGTTTAGGAATATGACAACAACTATAATACTTAAGCAACTACTACTGGGACTACAAAATATAATAATCAGAGCATGCATAGCATGTATTAGCTTTACTGCTTACATTTAAAAGCATCTTTTAAATCAAGGTTTATAATTTGATTAAATGTGCTTATTCAAATATTAACAGTGTTTAAAAGCATCAAATTGAATTTACCTTGTTATTCAGCAGTGAAAGAAGCGTGTCTTAACTCACTCATGGATCCTCTTAGATTAAATATCCAAACAGGCAATGGCAGAGTCTTAAGGAGCAGTTGTAAATCTCTCCAAAGCGAGAGGTTTTGACAGAAGGCACGGCAGATACAGTTAAATCCATAAACAAGACAGATGTTTTGAACAACCATATGGTTTTTCAATCGATTCGGTCCGTCTGATTAACATGCAAATAAACAAATCCTCAACGAGCTCCCTGTTCACATGGTGTTTTTTAAACATGCAACCCCTTTTATTTTGAAATACCCTGCAATACTGTATTAATGCATCAACAGCAACACAATCCACACAACCTCCACATGAGGACAGTAGATGTCACTTGAAACCTCCAAGTTCTTTGTCATCTCTGAATAGAATCCCTGTTCCCTTCACCAGTCTGTTCCCCCCCCATCCCCCCACCATCAGTATCACGATTCACAAACTGAAGTAAACTTCTGTTTGTGCAGCACATGTCTCATTTTTCTCATCGCTAGTGCAGTCCTGAATCTGTCTGTCTGCCTGCCAGGTGCTCTTTCTTGGCTCTCTATCATATTTCACACGGGTGCGTAGGATTCACTGGTCACACGCCAGCTTTTCGGTGTGCGTGTTCACCTCCTTGCCCTCTCTCTTTTAGTCTTTGTTGAAAGTCAGTGGGGTTTGGTGGCCAAAAACACAACAATGAGAATGACATGTTTATGTGTTGAGGTGTCACAGAGCTTCACTTTGCTTTACTTCATCGTGACTTTTTTTCTGATTTGGTGGTCAACTGCTTTAATTGCGGTTTAAAATAAATGTAAACATTTGAATTGGAGATGGAATCTCAACAAATATTTCATGGATTACCATGAAGTATTGCCAGCAGCAGATCAAACTTTTCACGTAACCAGTGAAATATCTCTACATCTTCCAGATGGATCGGAACATAATTTGGTACAGAAATGTATGTCCCCATGATAAATAATAATATCTATGACGATTCCCCGATTTTTAATCCAGCGCCACCATCAGGTCAACATTTAAATTTGTCCAATACTGTACAACACTGTTTCTGACAAAATACCTGCAAAAAAAGACGTTGAGGCCAATATATGCCTTATCATCACAGTGCAGCTCTATTACCCACACAATAACCATCATGCAATCCCTTGCTGCGAGTAAACTCTCCTGGAACAACATTTCTTCTTGGCTTATAAAATATTTCTGCACCAAACGCTTGTGCTGAATACTCGTGAGGTCTCTGGTTGCCCCGTGTGGCCTCCGTGTGTTGGTATGTGCAGGAAATAGATGGCATGTGTGCTGGAAAAGCCCTGGTTACTGCCATGTCACTGGAGACAGATGGACAGGTACTGTATTCAACTCTGAACACCGGGTATCTTCTTATCCAGTGGAACATTGTCGGCCATTGTTGCCGTGCGGTGGCTCCATGGGCTGGGAGAATAGAAAAGCTATACATCTTTAAGATTGCAGAGGTGATGGCACTGGTTTTCACACACTGTAGTATGGGTCTAATGCAAAAATAAATGGGTCAAACATAGTTTATTGATAAGCAGGCATATTACCGCTGTGTTGCTGTATGAATCACTGCCCAACACATAATATTCACTGTTTTAGAAATAGTAGTAACACACATGACATAATTTCATCCATTCTGTTAAAGAGGCAATATTAAAGATTTTCATATAAATAAATGCTGTTAAGTCACTATCTATTGTAACAGGTAACACAATGGTGATTGAACCCATGACCCACTGACAAAAGTATTGTAATGCTTATATATATATATATTTGCAGTATGTGTCTGTTTTAACATTCCCGCAAAAAAACAATGCCATATTACAGTTTTCCTCCATTGTAAACAGATAAAATGGAATGATGCACACACTTCTAAATAGTGTGTGCATAAATAGCATGTTAGCGTGGTATATTTCGGACGCAGCCAAAGACTCCCGACTGCTAAACTCTGAGCTCAATTGCTTTGTTTTCACTCACATAGAAATCCTAAATCAACCAGGACTGAAATGCTAAGGATTGCCACTTAAGGGCTTTGTTCACCTCCAGGAGGTTTCTACTGCATCACTCTCTTTGATCAAACATGAATAATAAATGAAAGCAAGCTGCTAAACCTCCTTCACTATCTCTCCTCCCTGTTGCTTGCACCTGACATGAACGCTCCACCCAGGAACCCCATTATGCCAGCAGGCAACCGGCTCCAATTTCTTACATCATGATACAGACGTTCACTTTTTATTATTATATTTAAGGGTCAGGCAGTACAGAAAATATTTAGCTGCATTGCAAGAATTCATATCAACAATGGGTCAAATGTAATGTAAGAGGAGTCGCAAGAATAAACTTGGCAGTTCCCCTCTATCGAGTGTTTTAGAGTCTGGTGTTTTAGTTTTACGGCCTGTCACAGTTTTGGTTCATTCTCCGTTCTCAACAACCTCATTGACAGCGGCAACAGTTAGCAACCAGCTGGTGAACACAGTGCGGTATTTAACAGCTAAAGAGCCAGATTTTTACCTGGTTTTGGTGGAGACCAAAACAGAGCTAAAAAAGGAGATGGAATACTGGACATTTGACAGGTCGTAAAAAATTTCCTCCAATGAATGCTAAATTTACTCTGTATCTTCTGGAAGTGTAGAAGGCAACTGTTAGCCAACCCTTTCGCCGTAACAACATTATGCAGTGATAATAAGCCAGTGTTTATTTTACAATGCAGCTTGTTCTGCTGTTGGATGTTTACAGATGACATAGTTCAGGGAGGTTTCAGACAGAGGGTGAATACAGGTGTATATTCAGACCGATGGTATGAGAAAAATTATGTGTTTTTTGAGCATTAAAGCATGTGAACATATTGTAGTAGAAACCCAAAATACAAGTATATGAACCTGAAAATGAGTATGATATGTCCCCTTTAAGGCGTGTGCCTTTCTAGGGCCTCGGATGCAGGTTTTCCTCCAAACCCAAAATGGATTAGAAACACACACACTCACAGCTGGTCTTCTATCTTTGTGGATTTGGGCGAAGGAACAAAATCAGCGTCATCCACACAGTGATGACGACTCTGAGGCAAGCGGCTGACTCTTCATCAAGAGATCACTGCATACATAATGAATAAGCTTCGTGAGCGGAGTGGGACACATTCACCATAACACCCCCTTACACACACACACACACACACACACACACACACACACACACACACCATCACACACACACGAGGAGACGCTACCTTCCTTCTGCTGCTGAGCTCATTTTCTGTTTGTCATTTTAAATTGGACTGCTTATCGAGCACATTTGAATGTCCTCGTTTCATTAGGATTTCATTTTTCTCTAAACGATTCCTCTCTGTTCTAATCGTTCCGATAAGACAGTTTTTCACATTAGCCGTGGCGTTTTCTATAAAAGGGGAACATGCAGTACTGAACTGATAAGCAGAAAGAAGCCAAGTTATTTGCATAACAAGCAGCATACATGAGGTAGGACGAGGTGGATAGGGAAGTTAAACAAAATGCAGTTGAGGTGGTAAAGATTTCCCGTTTGTTCTCTGTGCACAATCTCAGAAGTGGAAGTGGAATGTAAGAGGGGGGAGGCCCTGGGACTGAGATGTTGATAAAATATTAACTCACACAGGATATTTAAAGCCTCTGACATTCTCTCCCTGGTCGACATGTTAGAAATGGCCTCCACCAGATGTAGCCAGCAGCAAGGATGCAGTTTTCACCTCAAGATAATTAGTGATCAAGAAAATAAATGACCCTGATCAAAGATTTACTCCAGTCATTTTCCCTCACTTCATCACAGATTGGGGTGACTGCAAGTTCAATGTTTGTACAGTTTAAAATGTAACTTGATAAGTGTCTTTTGGCCGTCACATTAATATCTGTCATTTTGAATACAATAGAGAGCTGACGAGCGTTTTCTTTAATGCTTTCAGGGGCTTTCACGTCTCCTCTCCGGTTTCATGGATATTCACTAAATTGCCTCTATTCATGAATGTTTTATGTTCGTGGTGTAAATGCCATTTCTAGGCGCTGTATTCTTGGTCAAGACACAATGTGGAAGTCCTTGTGACTACAGTGGTATTTCATTTAATTAATGCAAGTTCATTTTTCATATTATTTAGAATTTTTCGAACCACTTTCTCATAAGAACCATTTGTTAAGTGTTAATGTAACTAGTGGCTTTATCGTTAGTTACTAAATAAGCTGCTAATACTTTATACACTTAGAGGTTTCCCTATCGCTGTTGTTTATATTTGGTGATAGTGTAGTGGCTTCATACTGAACACACTGACACAAGAGTGGTATTGATCTTCTCAACAAGAAAGCACATATTTCCAAAAATGTATTACTTTTTCCTTCATCACGTTGTCTGGACGAAATGGATTTTAGTCCAGACACTGTTCAACGTCCTGAAGAAGAAGTAAAGAACTATCTGAAAAGAAAGTCAAGTGTAATGCTGTAGGAGGATGAACACCAGCTAGAAGGACTTTTCACAACCCAAAAATGAGTAATTTACCACGAACAAAGCCATTCCCTGCAATTTAGAAAGCAAGTAACAGAGTTACACCCTGTTCCACTTTTACAGCCCCAGGAGGTGGTTGTTGTATTGTATTGTTGTCCATTCATTATAATCTCTCTAACCCTCCAACAGTGGCACAAACAGCCCGGGGCTCCTAAACATGAACTCGCTTCATTTGTACTTCATATGTCGCTGCCTCAGATGACAGAGGATTGCCAAACCTCACCTCCATCACTGAGATTAAACTTCTACCACGAGGAAGGCCGCCGTGTACCCAGAGATGGGCAAAGATACATCAAAATGTATTTTGATACAAAATACAAAATACCCCTCAAATAAATGTATCAAAATAAAATACAAAATACTGGTGCCAGAAAATGTAACAAAATACAAAACATGTATTTTGTATTTAAAATATAGGAACTATTTTTTTTCTGGATTTTCCGTTTTCTCACAATTTGGTATAGCAGAGCATTCAGGTTTGGGCTATAATGTACACAAAGCTCTGGTGAAGCCCACAAAAAGGAAGAGCATTCACAGAATGTCAGTGTAACTAAGCACATCTGTGCTTGTTGATGGTCCTTCTTGAACATCATCTTGCTGGGACATGTTGTCCACTTGGCCAACTGTAGAATGTATGAAATAATAAAACTAAGAATACTTTCATAATATGCCTTTTAAATAAAATAAATTGGATATTTAATGTTTTTTTGTTTAACATCTACTGTCATAGCCTGGCTAACTCTGAACTATACTATCTGCCAGTAATTGATATGGCATTATGACATTCACATTGAGAAGATACAGCATAACTTGTAATACAGTGCAAGATTAGATGGTCAGACGTCTCTTGATAAGGTTATCATGAACACACAAGCTCCCAATCTCCCTCCTCCTATAGCTAGCTACTCGACTGATAAGTTAACTTGCTAAACACTGGCTATGCACTAGCCAAGACAGCATGCTAGTGTCATTAGCATGTTAGCATCGAGCTTGATATTATAACCATCACCATGTATATACAATAGGCTATGTAGCCAGACCCAGACATACATTATACATCAAGCTAGCACTCAGATAAACTATTTACCTTGACAGACAATCCGTTGAACTTGAAGATCTGAAGACGGAACTCGTGAACTGTTTTTTGATTCGTGGAGACAATATTTTGAGTATTTTAAATACAAAATTACTCCACTCTAAAGTATTTTGTTACAAATTACGTTCGATTTTTATCGGCCCTATCAAATACAAATTACAAAATACTCAAAAGTAATTGAAATACGTATTTCAAATACAAGTAATAGAAATACTGCCCATCTCTGTGTGTACCGCACAAACACCACACGTTGACACCTGCTAGTGAAGCTTATCGAAGTCCTGCCGCCTGATAATCACCGGGTTTCCTGTGACCATTCCCCACTTTGTTTATTCAGCCCACCTTGTCATTATGTAAAAGAGGATTTTCTCTACTCGACATACTGGTCTGGTGTTTCATATAACGCCATGTCTCCTGGTTTTGTGTGTGCTTATGAGCTTGGGAGCATCTGTCCAGTTTGTGCTCTCACAAGTTCACCATCCCCTATGAGAAAGGATGCATGTTGGCTGACCTTAACCCAGCCCATTGGTCATTAGTGTGTGTGTGTGTGTGTGTGTGTGTGTGTGTGTGTTAGTTCTCAATGGGGGCATCACACTATGTGAGTGTATCGATCCTCCGTATGACTCTGGAGGGAGCAGGCGTGGACATGTGTCCCATTGTGTCTGGAAACCCAACACTACTGTTACTTATCTCTCCACTAGAAGAGACTCAATTACTGGTCAGACCCATGAAAACATGCAGTGATTATGCAGAATAAATCCTGATTGTAGAAGGCAATCCTATAGTATATGTAAAATATTGCAGTTTTCATTGCAATTCTATTTGACTATAATTCCACCCTTTTTAAAATATATATAGTTTTACTTTTTTACTCTAATATGTTTATTTGACATCTGCAGCTTTTATACTTTTCAGATTGATCCAGTGATTCCCAACCTCTCTCTTTCTTTTGGCTTCTTACAAAAAAACCCTGCAGTGTCTAGTCGGGGGCCTCTTATCACATTTCAGATATCTATGAGTTGTTTTCCCAATAAACCTTCTCTGTTTTATGTAAGAGTTTGAAGCCCAAAGAGATATATTTATCGAGCATTTCACAAAAGTAGAAAAGATTAGAGAAATTGTACAAAAAGATATATAGTAGTTAAAACTTGCTCCACCTCGGGCAGCTTCAACAGAAAATTGCTATACTTACACATTGATGCATCATATTAACAATCTAGTATAATAGTATCCATTAATATATTCATATATACTCAGAGGGGGGCATTTATTTGCATAATGAGTACTTTTACTTTTATCACTTGAAGTATTCTTTGATAATACTTCTGTACCTTAACTTAAGTAAGGACTTTTACTTGTAATTGAGTATTTGTGGATCATTCTATTGGTAAAGATACAATTTAAATTTGCCTTTGAACAAAAATAACCTCTCTTAGTTTAACTGATGGACGACTGAGGTACATTGTGGCTTTTCTGCAACAACTCCCCTAGAGGGCAGTATTGTTGCTCTCTCCATTTTTCCTCATCACTGCACAAACAAGGTTCCACATACAACTGAACATCCATCTCCATTACTTTAATCTTCACCTCGAGCCAAACGACTAGGGCCCAGTCACAGCTAGTCTGCTAAAGAAGCAACCATTTCAACTGGCTGCAGGGCTCCTCGGGTGATGACTGGTGGCTGATATCATGGCAGAAGTTAACGAGTGTAAACATCTGAACACCTCCTAATAACGAGGTGTGGTCCGGTGACGGGGCAGCCCTGTGGATTAGCAGCAAGTCCCACTGCGCTTGGCTCCTAATTACCGGCTGGTGAGCACAGTGCAAGCCTGTATGTCTGCTCAACCGTTCCCCCGATGTGGGCATGCTACCATCCCTGACAAACAAAACACACACACACACACACACACACACACACACACACACACACACACACACACACACACACACACACACACACACACACACACACACACATACACATACACATACACACACACTCACACTCCTCCGTAACAATAACAACAACAACAGGCATTGTTGTGGCCATTTATCATTTAGTTCTTTTCTGTGCAGTGATAAGTGTGTTTCCTATCACAGGGAAATGAATAAGATACATGTTTCACCACAGGCATCAGAAGCCACCTGCAGCAGGCCTGTGTTCCTGCGGCCCCTGTCCTTGGTTTGGGCTGCTCCATCCCGCCTGCCTCTCTCCCCGAGCTGCAGAGTGCTGCACTGCATCGGCAGATCAAAGCAAGAATAATGACTACAGCAGAGATGTAGCTACAGCACCGAGGCCCCGAGTGTTCCCGCTCGCAATGCAGAGCTGTAGTTAAACCACGGGCGGACTAAAGATAGCAGGAAGCACAGAACATGACGGCAGTCACCTCGCAAAACCGTGCAGGTGTGGATGTGACCGTGAGGTGAGGAGAGGCGAAAAAGAAACCATAGGAAGAAAGCAGAAGATCACAAGAGACGTCTGCTTGTATCTCCAAATTGCAATTGCAGAATGTATGGATCTTAAAGAAATAAACATTTCCCCCCCCCATTGTGGCTTGTTACACATGGATGTAACTGTGCTGCCATGAAGAGTTCACTGTGAAGGATTTATTTTCCTCTGCCATCTCCTTTCCACCCCGTCTCCACCTCCGCTCACGTTCATCCTCCTGCTCCTCTCTCTTTCTCTAACAAAAACGCTATTAATAGAACACCCTGCTCTCTCTTTTAAACTGCAAGGAGCACACACCGTGCACTTAAAGGGAGGAAGGAGCTGAAGATACCAGGAGACGTTTTGAAAATGTCCACCACACTACCCGTGGCTACAAAGCTCTGGGTGTCCTAAAAATAACAACAAAGGGGCCCTTTAATCGATTCGTGGCATTTTGCATCAGCGCAGACGTTCTTCAGGCTAAAATTAGCTCCTCAGATCATTTGGCTGACTAAATAAATGCCTCGCGAAAAAATGTGAAGAAGGCTGCAGAAACATTTGATGAACACCTCTCATGTGCATCCTCTTCATAGTGAAGATCACTTGAGCAGTAAAAGGTGACACACAATAAACACACTGACCACAACATTTCAGTTGAATTATTATTGGCTTTATTACCGATATTACTTTGTCAGGGTTATGATCATTTGGAAGGAGTATATGCATCTTAGATTTCACATGTTTTTCTTGTCCATAGATTGTCCTTTTTGTCTTGTAAAGTGCAGATAATACTACTTTTTAAATCCAGACTTCACATACAGTATATAGTACATGGTTTTTGCTTCATCATCCATTGGTTCTTATTTACATTATTCTCTCACATTTCATTTCATAGAAAGAAAATCCATTATCCACTGTACCATTGTTGATGGATGTTTTCAGGCCTCTATGATATGGGGGGGATGGGGTGGGGAAGGGTGAAGAACTGTACATATTGTTTCAGTGGATGCCTCACTACCAGGCTCTGGAGGGGTCAAATGAAAACAACAACAACAGCAAAAAAACGTTCGTCCTCAAACGCACACATGCATACAGATTGCATATTGATCTTCTTGTTTCCCCACATGTATGAGTTTTTTTCTATGTGTGAGTTGTCTCAAAGAGCTGACATCGCAGTTTCAACAAACAGAAGGTCAGAAAAGCTCACATTCACATTCAGCCAACGTGTGAGTGTTTGACGTCCAGCAGCAGAATATTGCAAAGCGTTTCTCTTGTGGTTCGTTTTTCAAATGCGGCGTCAGCTCTCAGGGTCGGCTGTGTAATAAAACATAAAACATTCAGTATTTGAACCTTCTCAGCTACCAGCTAGCATACTCTGCATAGATGTCTCAGTGTATTCACTATTGGGCACCCTTCTCATGGAGTGGATTTGCTGGTGGGTCCCTCAGCAGGTGAGAGATGATTTTTTTATTTTTATTGTATTTTAGTTTTTTTTAGAGGCTGTGGTGCTCCTTCTAAAGCGATACAACATCTTTTGGATGGACTTTGTTTTCACTGAATAAAAACATTTCACAGATTAAATCTGCAGGTCTACAGATGAGGATGATTCTACTCGTCTTTGTGTTTTAAGCAGAAATGACCGTCGATACACAACTCGTGGGCTCCCGTGTGCGAGTTGCTACAATGAATTTGGCTGAGGTATAGTGACGTGCCCAATTTCAAACGTAACAGATAAATGTCGCATGTATCCGTAACATTTATCATTAATATATGTAAAGAAAAACAAAACAAATGGAATGCAGACAATAAAGATACAATGCATTTGCATGCATAGACAAATATTTTTGGTCAGACTGTGAGTGGTTGTTTTTCCCCACATAAACAAGTATATGCAAATGGCTGTTTCATAAATGCAGCTGTACAACCAGGCTAAGACGCTGACATTCAGTGGTTCTCTCTCTCTTTCTCGCCCATACACACTTGTACACATACACACACTCACCCATGCCCACCCACAGACAACTCCTACAGAGCTGTGCATCCACATACCCACAACAATACTCAACTGATGATCAACCAGATCTTGGTTGGACGGTGGAGGTCCGATAAGGTTCATTCTTTTAAAAAAACAACAACATCTTTGTTCTCCACACAGACCCATCCACCCAAAGGATTATAGGAATATTGCTAAATAACTATCTAATCTGGTCCTACCTCGAGTCACAGACCATTTTAACATCTCAATCCACCTTCATGCCACTCTCGGGAAAGTAACAAACAGAAGTGCTCCACAACCCTTTCAACATACATGACAGTAGACGTCAGCAGCCTCATGTCAGGCAGTTGGACGAGGCATCATGAGCACATATTGACAGCGATGGTGTCAAAACATTTTGCTACTGCAGGTTATAGACCCTAGAGAGCAGAATGAAACCCTAAGACTAAAGATGTACATCCTGGCATGACAGAATTTGTTTAGACAGTTGTTGCTACAGGCCTTCTCCTAATCCATCACCTTTCTCATTCCCTAGGACACGTCTGTGAAAAGATGAAGAAAGGCAAGAGACTCGCGAGTGAAGTCAGAGGACCCCCTCGGTTAGCCAATACCTGCTACACTGCTGCTAATTATCATTTCCCATATTGACGTTACTGCCTTTGACTGTTACCTTGGCAGTGTTGAGCGAACGGTGGATGAATCTCAGCTGGACACAATCCTAGACTCAGTACCTAGTTCACATTCGATGCCAACTTTTACAGACAGATTGAGCTTCTGGCATCATAAGACTTCTTAGAGGACAGCCAGTCTCCATTTCAATTCTGAACAATTTAACGCCAATACAAAATCTCTGACTCTGGTATGGGGTGATACCGTTTTGGACACCGACCTGCCTTTCAACAATTCATTCACAGAAGGCATTTTTATACAGAGTAAAGCAAACGTTTAGTATCTAAACGTATGTCAGGTTTGCTGGAAAACCCGCTAGCAAAGAATATGCTTTTAAATTGGCGAGTAAGAGTGTGTCTCTGGCACTCTGAACAGGCTCTGAAACAGGAGAACATAGAAACTGTGCTCAGAACAATTATTATTGTCATCGAAAATAAAAACATGGCAATGATCTGCGCATTGTGGAAAGGCTCTTGCTTTCTCTTAAACATTGCTATTTTAAGTTTTTTATTTCTCCGATAAAAGTATATGTGTACTGTTATATGTGTCTTGTCTGTATACATATATTTCATATAAGCAATAAATATTTCTATTGTATTAATTACACATTTTTTTGTGTGGCTTCTTCTTTGATCTTAATTGCATGCTTCTAGGAATGTTTTTGAGGTCATGCAACACTAGGAGATTAGCGTAAACCCAGATAAAAAGGCAGTTCGGGGGGGGGGAGCTTTGTTCTATACACAAATCCTAAAAAGTTGCTATTTTCATCATGAGGACACGATCGTGTGACAAACCTGTGAAAAAGAGAGCACTGCAAGTCTATCACAGGTGCAACTGGGATTGATGTCAAAAACTAGAGTGTGAGTTTGCGGCTGAAAGTTTAACGCAAGGCGAGGATACCGCATCCTGTTTAGGGGGGTATTTCGACTTATGATTATTCCTTAAGAAATCCTCTAACATACAGCTTTATGCGTGACCGCTACCTGCAGTCGGCCTTTTTTTAAAGTGTGGATTTGTATAGAAGGCAGTGTACAGACAAATACACAGTGGTGTGATGAAGCAAGTGGCAGTCGAGAAACAAGTGGAAATTCTCATTCAGATAAAAATGTCATGCAATAATCTACTGACTAACTGTTTACTACTAACAGCACCTATCTACCGGCTATCAGTTAAGTCACAGTTAACCTACTATTTGAATACGTACTGTGTGCGTGTGTGAAACTGTGAAAAACAAACAAAACAAGAAGAAACATTCAAGTTGTCCTCAAAGCTCTGCAGTAAGACCAGTTTAGGGTGAATGGAAGGGAGGAAAGCTTGCATTGCAATACATACAGTAAGACCAAAGCAGTGAAAAGTCAAGGCCATTCTCAGTCATTCATCAGATACTGATGTCTGCTGGGAAAAAAAGGTGTCGAACCATAAGCTACGCGCTGATGGCTGTCATTCATCCTTGAAATAACGTGGTGTGCTTAACCACCAACCTCGTCACAAGTCGCTCACAGGCTATATCAGCGCTGAAGGGAGCTTGCTTTATGCTCACACATCCTCTTATTTCTAAATGGTAGCGTAAGACAGTTCTCGTTTCATTGGCTCCAGGAAGCAGCATATGTAGCGCACAAGTAGGGCTCTTCAGAAAGCGCATGGCAGAGCAGCTTGCCTTGGGAAATGAGAGGCCGAGGGACGGGGGACGAAAGCAGGGCTGGTGTGGCTTTTTTTCTTTCTTTTTGAAAGCAATACTTCTTTTTTTTTTTTCTTGCCTTGTTCTCCCTTTTTCTTTTCTTTTTGTGCACTACTATTAGCTACTGTTGTGAGCAGGACATTTTTAGGCATTGTTATTTTTTTCAAAACAGCCACACACACACACACACAAAAAAGCAAACTCCATGCAGAAATGTAAAATTAGAAATTTCACTCTGTTTGACAGTTATCAGGAGTTTTAAGGGCAAGTTGTGAGGAGGGAAGACAGGATGAGCAAGGAGTGAGCGGATGGTCTTTGCATTTTTTTTCACTGTCTATCATCATCATCATCAACATCCTAAATTCTATTGCCTTTATTTTTTTCCAGCACACGTGAGATGGGAGCCTGTCCCGTCCAGTTGCTCAGCTCCACATTTCCCGCTGTGACGGGGAGGAAAAAAGCAGAAGACTACACGTCTGTGAGCATTTTGGTGATGTTTACATAGTTTGTGTTGGCCAGCGTGCAGTTGGCCGTCTTAAGGTTCTCCTCCTGAATGTCCTCGCGGCTGTTGTTCACCGCCTCCTGGATCTCCATATAGTCCGATTTACTAATGGTGGAGCCGCTCCGGCTCTTCTGCAGCTCCTCGGCCGAATCGGCTTTGGGCACGTTGACCTGCAGGTACTGCGCCTGTTCTTCGCCTTCAGTCTCGCGGTGATAGAAGTAGTTGAAGTTGGACACAATGACAGGCACGGGCAAGGCAATGGTCAGCACACCTGCAATGGCACAGAGGGAGCCCACGATCTTGCCACCGATCGTCGTTGGGACCATGTCGCCGTAGCCGACTGTTGTCATGGACACCACCGCCCACCAGAACGCATGCGGGATGCTTTCGAAGTGTGACTCGGGCTCGTCTGCTTCGGCGAAAAAGACGGCGCTCGAGAAAAGTATGACCCCTATGAAGAGGAAGAAAATGAGCAGGCCCAGCTCTCTCATGCTGGCTTTCAGGGTCTGACCCAAAATCTGAAGTCCCTTGGAGTGACGGGAGAGCTTGAAAATTCTGAAGACTCGCACCAAGCGGATGACCCTGAGAATGGCTAAAGACATGGCTTGCTGACCCGCCTGACCATCGTCTGGCTTTTCTGCGAGCTCTGTGCCAAGAGTGATGAAGTATGGGATGATGGCAACAATATCAATTATGTTCATTATATTACCAAAAAAGCCCGCTTTGCTGGGGCAGGCAAAGAAGCGCACTAGAAACTCAAAGGAGAACCATATGATGCAGAGAGTCTCCAGGATAAAGAAGGGGTCAGTGAAGTAGGTGGAATTATAGGTGAAGATTGTGGTGTTGGTCTCGGGTGAATAGACTTTCGTGTGAGACTTGTGCAAATCGTCATCGTCATTGCGAAAAATGGGGAGGGTCTCCAAGCAGAAACTGACAATAGATATCAGGATAACCATGACAGAGATTATGGCAATAATCCTAGCAGGACCTGAGCTCTCTGGATACTCAAACAGCAGCCATACCTGTCTCTGAAACTCATTATCTGGAAGAGGCCGCTCCTCCTCCTTGACGAACCCCTCGTCTTCTCTGAATATCTCGATGGCTTCGTCGCCGAGCTCGTAGAACCGAATCTCCTCTGAGAAAATATCAAGGGTGACGTTGACCGGCCTTCTTAGCCGGCCCCCTGACTGGTAATAATACAATATGGCGTCAAAGCTGAGTCTGTTCCTGTCGAAAAAGTACTCGTTCCTCAGCGGGTCAAAGTACCGCATCCTCTTTTTGGGGTCCCCCAGCAGAGTCTCAGGGAACTGGGAGAGGGTCTTGAGTTGAGTCTCAAAGCGCAGCCCTGAGATGTTGATGACCACCCTCTGACAACACTCATGGTCGGCCTCCGGGTCGTAGTCCTGCGGGTGTGCAGCCGCCTCGTCAGAGGTGTCGCCGGTGGCTACAGTCATTCTGCGGGGGGGGGGGGGCCTGCACTTTTCAGTGAGTCTGGGTCTTGCAGCCTGGAGAGCTGCAGGCAGGGGCCAGGAGAGGGAGGGGGCTCGACACCGTAAAGACCTGACGGCCACAGGATGTCACCTAGGACCTGACTGCATGCAGGACAGATAAAGCAAAGACAGACAACAAGGTCAGGTAAACCGGAGACATGATTCAGCACTCAATACTTCTGCCATTAAGTCCGGAGATGTCAGGAATGCTTTTAACAACTGAAAATAGGTGCAAATGAAGCCGCCCTCTGAAACAATGTCAGTAGATTTGATATGACTTATGTAAAGTTATACTGTCCTGAGAAGGCAATCGATGCAACAATGAATCAGCTCATGGAAACTTGAGGCTGACAGTCCTGCTCCTTACTCGGGCTAATGAATATGCAAATAAGCCATCCGCCTTGCATATAAATTGCTTCAATGCAGGTAAACTCTGGGGCTAACTGGCACATAAAAGCATACGGACACTCGTAAATTAGGACACTGATCTGCTGCAATGGACAAAACCCACTGAAATGAATGGAACTAGCTTTTCTGCAGTAAAGCCATGCATGGATATGGCAATGCAGCAGGCACCGAATTCATACAGACAGCATCCTGTCTAGAATATCATAGAAATCCACTGCGGTCTGAACACCAAATGTATGAGACGCTTTCGAGATGTACTGCTGTACCAAACAAAACACACACACACACACCTCATACTAACTGACTTCAGTTTTGTTTTGTTGGAGCATTTTAGTCTTGAAATGGTGCCCGTCTCTGAAATATTCAAAAACATCTATAAATAATTTATCCAAGAGAAAAAAAAAAATGTATCTCTTGCCTGCATCATCTCCACTCACAGAGTGGCAGCACCGTTTTCCAAAATAACATCCTTATGAAACATACAACAAATCTATAACTGCTTATGGCCTAATATCACAAAATGCCAAGACTTTAAAATATATATTTATATATATTTGAAATCAGAGATGATAAGCTGCTTTATCTTGATCTTCAACATACCTGCAGGCATCTTTTTCATATCTGGTGGGAGTTGATGCTCCCGGTACCAGGAAGGTGAATAACCAGCTGCGACAATCAGGTCTCCAAAGTGGGTAAAAAAAAAAATCCAATGTGGGGCAGTCGATGATAGTCACCTCATGTTGTCTGCAGCATCCTTGCAGTGTACACCGGGTACAGTATGTGCGGGTGTGTCCTCGCTTTCCCCTCCCAGACTCCTTTCCTCCGGGTAGGCTGTTGTGGGATGGCGATTGGCAAAAAAAAAAAGAAAGAAAAAAAAAAAGGGCGGAGGGAACCGATCAAGGAGGTGCTGGTGCTTCCCTTACTAACCAAAAGGTGCTGGGATCAGCAGAATGATTTGCCTCCGCTGTTGCCCTCCGCGCCAGCGTGACTGTCACGAGCTGTGGCTGCAGACAGCCGCAAAGGTAAATGGTCCTGATGAGGTGCTCGGAGAGGCAACATCTGCAAAGGGAGGGAGGACAAAGCAAGGCGCGGAGGAGGGAGAGGGCTTCAAAAAAAAAAAGAGGGCTATCTAATCTTATGACCAGGATTTAATAATTAGACGCGTTCTGGGACACGTGCATCAACAATGAGTTAATCTTTTCATGTCGGCGTGAGAATAAATCTGCAATCACCAATTTACATGTTTATTTCTTATTTAGGCATGCCACGTGAATCACCATCAAGACTCCCGTGTGTGCGCCGCAGATATACGCTCGTGCGAGTGCGTCCAAACGTTTAGAGCACGCGGACACAGTTCTGAGAGTATCCTAATAGCCGACACGGTGAACAGAGCGGCGTCTTCAGACACTGACTTGAAACGACATGCATGAAAGAATCGCCCAACGTATAGGGGGCTACGAGAATGCGCAATAACAGTGAGCCAGAGCCAGAACCCAGCGCGCGCGCGCGCGCGCGCGCACACACACACACACACACACACACACACACACACACACACACACACACACACACACACACACACACACGAATATAAAGTGTTCTTTTATTGATCCTGCATGGTCTCTGCTCGGCAGGAGGTGAGAGAGGTTGTTTTTTTTCTTCCGGTGAAAGACTTCTGGGTGAAACATATTTCTGTAGCAGTCAGCAGTGGCCGCTGCATGGTGTTTAAATGTTATATAGTGGAACCTGCATTCGGACACTGCTGTGCATACCAAGAGCCGTGCTGGTGATGGAGCAGGCAAGAGGAGAAAACACAAGGTGCTCTCCATCTGCACTGAAGCCTATAGCACCACTCCTTATCCCTTATCTGCAGTGTGGGCAGTTTAAAGCGGTACACATCTCCATCATTGTTCAGCAGCACTGCTGTTGGCCAGCTGGTTTCAATGCCAAATAGGCAAATAAGTATGTATTGTAGTTTATTTTAGCGAGATTAGACCCATATACAAGGTTGAGTTATAGGAGCTATTTTAATAACAAGTAAGCTGCAGCTGTTTATTTTGGAAACTACTTTGGAACGTTCATTGGCATTGTCCCACACACACAATGTTTTAGTGGGGTGTCTTCCTCACTCATGTCTTTTCCAGGGCTTTATTGCTGACATTATAATAACATCCAGAGGCAACAACATGAATTCAAGTTTGGTCTTGTTACTCTTGTTACAGCAGTTATATTCCCTTTCCTGGCGACAAGCGGCATCGATAATAGATAAGAGGGTGACGAAAATAGAGCAAAACCTCAACATTGTGCTCTGCTATATTCAAAACGAAGATCAAAAAGATCAATAGTGAATCTTTCCCCTGCTATCAATGCTGGAGCTGGGAATCAAAGCACCGTGGCCAGAAGGGACCTCCAGAGAAGCCAAAGGTCAGCGGGAATCCCTCGGATGTGAAGGGGAGGAGGTGAACGAGGTAAAACGGGGGTGGGGGGTGAGGCCAGCCGGATGATTTGTGTGAGACTCGGCTTTGCCAAGGTTACTCCTGGCAGATCCGAGACCACCACGGCTCATCCCTTCTGTCTGTCTGTCTGCCTGCTGCCACACATGTGCAGATATACCTCTTACTATCTTTTAATGGCTTTCCCAAGTTCCTCATGACAGCACGCAGCCATTATTTATGACCCGGGGCCCGTTACAAATACTGTTAATTCAGGCTCTAAAGCTCAGTTCACTTTGCATTAGCAGGGCTGCTTTAATTAAAAGCGAAGGGTCCCAGCACTCAAAATGCTGTGCTGTGTTTTTGTCATATGTGGGGACATGAGAATGGGTGCAATGGTTGGCAGAGAAGGTGTCAACGAGGAATTTGTTTCCAAGAGGTATTGATTTCAGGTCTCCATCAGATGCTGTTTTGGCGAAAGGAACAGAGGGCAGAGAACATGATCTTGAGGACTGAAGGGTCATTATCACTGAGCAACCAGTTGAACGCCATGTTGTCTTCACTCTGCTGTCGTTTGATTATTTTACGAATAAAGGCATTCGTTCTCAATTGTTGATCAGCCAAGGACCCCTTACAAGATAGAGTACACGCCAGTCGCAGAATAAGACGCAGGCTATTTTATTCCAGTCTTTATTTATGTGAAAGAACAACACAAGAGAAATGTGTTACAAATTTAAAAATATGAATTATTATTCATTGAACTATAAAGCCTTTTATACCAAAAATAATGAATCTGAACAGTTTTCCGACCCCCTGGCAGAGTGCCACAAACCCCAGACCCCACTTTGACATCACTGGTGTATATGGTACCAGAGTTTCCTTCTTACGTTGTGCCCACCCTCCGGTTCCCCCTCAGGTTACCTCTGCCAGCACTGTTGCTGTTGTGTGCACTGTTCGTGCTGTTAGCACCGTTAGCTGCTAGCCCCCGGCTCAGCCGTCTCCGTGTTGAAAGCGTTGAGTCAATATGCTTTGAATTCCTGAGACCCTTTAACTCGGGGGTATTCAATTAAAGTTCAACGATGTCCAGAGAATTTCCTCATGCGAAGGTCCGGAACATCACAATAATGTCTGATTTAGCCGAGTAGCATCACGTGAGTTTGTTTACAACGCATGTAATTGGTCGGTATGTTTCCTGGACCGCTGAACGAGTGCCTTAAAGGCTAAAAAATCTGCACCGGTTAAATAGAAGCGCTCCGTAAAAATGTAATAATTCTCAATTATCGATCAGTTATAGGTCCAGGTCCAGAGACAACTGCATCTGGGTCCGGACTCGGACCACGTTCCACCTATATCAGTGACCCCTGCTTTAACTTCTCAAATGTAAAACTCATAACAACTGTGTCAGCACTGCTCTGCCTCAGTGCTCTGGACTGCAGCGCACTTTTTAAGGTCTGTTGTAGCTCTTTGCTCCTTGACACTGCATTGCAGCAGCCACAGGTTTCAAGCACACACGCAGTATAAATATCCTGTGTATATTTCCTCATTAGAGAATTCCCATGCAAGAATCATCACCATATTTAATGAGAATCTTATGCTAAATAGATCCCATGTGTATTCTGACGAGAGACACTTAATCAATAAATAAAGAAGTGTGGCTCAGGTAAACAAATATATAGCGATGCAGCTCCTTCTCTGAGCCCCTGGAGCTAACAGTACATCTGAGGCAGAGACAGGAAGAGATGCAGATAAAGAAGGGAGGGATAGGGAAGAGAGAGAGCTTTGTACAAAGAGAGGGTGGAGAAGAAAAGTGAGGGAAAGGAGAGCGTCATGCTCATCAGATCGAGGCCCAGCAGGATGAGAGCACACACTGGAAAAGAGCCAGACACCAGGAGAGACACAAGGACACTGGTCCACTGCGGTATACTGCCAAGCTGCTTCTCTCACTTATACCCGGATAACCTCACAGAGGTCTGCACCCACCCGCTGCAAGAGCTAATTATCTACACTCACAGGTCTGCAGAATACCATGTGGACATTTTCCTCATAGTGACAGTGTGTGTGCAAACGCATGCTGCCGATCTGCAATTCAAAAGCTACAGCATGAAACATCGGGCTGAAACAAACACACGCGTTACTATACGGCTTCTTCATTTGTATCGACAGCTGCAAAATAACAAACAAAACATAATAATCGAGGCTTCATTGAATTCAGTGAACTATCCCGACGCTGAAGGACTGTGAGTCAGTCAGTGAGGGAGTGCCACTGCTGCAGGGATACCCTTATGCTGCAGGCCTTTCACACAATGTGTCTGCATGACTGAGCGAAATTCAATTCAAGGTAAGTGCTTGCTACAGGAACACTGCAGGTTGTATTACAGCAAGGTCACTGGACAGAAGATACCATTTATATGAGGGTGAGAGGACGAATATGAAACTGATTGTGTGTCTGTGACAATGAGCTTTTCACATGCACAGCGAGGCTCTGTAAAGGGAAGCGGCTGACTTTATGCATTGCATGCAGCAGTGACTTATTGCAGCATATTGCCCCCCCCCCCCGAGTATGTTTAGCAAATACTGGTTTTGCTCCCTTTTCTGGTTTTAGAAAGCGCACAAAATAATGTGGCATCAAAAGCATGAGCCCTATTCAGATCTGCTCATCATCATTTACCAGAGAATATAGGTTCGCTCTGTTTGTTTTGCCGCAGATGCACATTATGGGATTTGTGGGATGCACAGTGACAGCAACTGTGTCTCTCTCCTCTGCTTTTTTTATTTGCCAGTGACTCGAGGAACCAAAATATTTGCCTCAGCCTCGTGCGGCAGTCAATTATGCAGTCAACACTGCGAAGCAGCCGCTCTCTGTGAAGGATGAGCCGACCGGGGCTGCACGGTTTGGATCAACACCAAAACTTCACACACGTCTGACTTCTCCCTCCAATATTGACCTTGTCAAGGGTAAGGTGAACGGACTGCTGGAAAGCGCCTGAAAGCACCACAGAAAGTGCCCAAAGTCAGCATTGTCACTGTATCTGGGTGAATCTTGTACTCAGCCTCATTCGGTTGCTACGGAGACCATCTCCAGGGGCAGCGGTGGGAGGAGGCTGGGCGGTGACATCATGCTCACGGCGACTCCGGTGCCGATGGGATATCTCAGGTGAAGTTACAGCGCGATGATGAAGCACTTTTCATTTCCCTGCAGTCAGCTGCATTAGATGAAGATGAATTAGTGTGAAGGAGAAATGTAAAATATGTTTATGATTGTCCTATTTTCACAGTTCCACACCTGGGACATGTTTTCCAGCATATGTTGCTGATATGACACTTTTCATTGTCAGGTGCATCTTGTCTCTGGGGGGGGGAAATGCTCTCTATCTGACACACTTTCTAAGCTTTCCGTTCTCTCACTGAAAGCTCTGAAAGTCTTGATGCAGAAGAGTGAACTTCATGAATAGCCTCAAGAGTGACATTACATGTTCTCTGAAGAGCAGATGTAATGTCCAGAGAAATAATGGCAATATGTCTCATGGATTCTATTTTTGGCAGCACTGATTTACATTTTTAGGGCAAATACTGTAGCACATAAAAATATAAAAATATCAGAGCAGAAGGAAAAAAATAATATGTGCAGAGCTGTGAATAACTAGACCGGGCTTGCCCCCCCCCTCCCCCTCTTCTCTCCACCGATGCGTCACGAACAAGCTTTTGGTAAAGTTCAAGGATGACGAGTGGCTCCTCTCCTGGCAGACGCCGGGTATCTTTAGAGGAAGCACGCTGCTGCCAGGCATCACTCCTCTCATGTGGCGAATGCTGGCATGGGGAGGACAGTGAGGGGATGGGAGGAGAGGGGGAAGCCCGGGGTCCACTGTCTGTGCCCCCCCACCTGGACTGAACACGATCCTGGACTCCTCCTATCTGCCTGCAGCAGCAGTATCAGAAAGGAGCAGCTGCGGAGACGACTGTTTGCAGTTTCCTGCATCTGTGTGCATGCAAGCTCATGTCCGCTTTGACTCGGTGCAGTGTGTGCACATTCTCTCTGACCAGGATCCCACAGCACAGTGCACTTAGGCGTACCAGCTGTGACCGTCTTGCAGCTGTGCGGCACTCAAGCACGCTCATTCATACACACACAGGCAGGCATTCATGCAGGGACAGCCAGACAACTACACGTCAACACTTTTTAAAACTCGCAGACACACGTATTAAAGTCATCACTGTCCAGCCAAATCTCAAATCTCTTTTCTCAATGCTGCGTTCTGCATGTTCATCTCTATACATCTATAGTAAAATGTAAGTCTTATGTTATTACACAAAGAGGGTTGGGTAACATTTTATCAGAACAGATGAGAAAAATATACTCTTCCATTCTTTGGAAGTTCTATGAACTTTAACAAACTATCTTCAAACTAAAAGCCAATGTTGTCTAGACACAAGCAGCCGTTATCTAAATAAATGACTGCCGAAATATTGATTCAAATCAAGAACTATCTGAATGAGAGAAAGTAAACAAAATGACAAACAAACTGAGAGCTGCATTCATTGTTTGGCCACTTTACAGAGGTGGAAATGATCAGCTTCTAAAGTTGTTAAAGTAACATGTTAGTTGTTAGTTGTTTCTAGTGTTGAAATGAATGGAAGTCAGCTAATCACTCTCCTTTTAGCTCTTTTTGTCTCCACCAAGTTCTGAGGGAAAGATCCGGCTCTTTCATTATTAAATGCTCCAGTATGTTCACCAGCTAGCCACTAACTTCTGTCTGTCTGCTGTATTGATGCTTAACATGTTAGGTAACATCTGCTTAGCTCAGCTTTTTTCACTTACATTATAAGAGCAGAGTTTGGAGGCCAGAAAAGAGCTGAAAAGCTGAAAGACTCAGAAATCCTGACGGAAGCATGTCAAGAGAGAAATATGGATGAATGTAGCTTTCATGGCAGCTTCTGCTACTTTGATACTACAGTTTGATACCCAGTTCTATATGGAACAAAGGGGCAATTCAAGAAGAGTTTATTGAAAGAAATGATAATGTTCTATTTATTTAAATACTGTAAAAGCAACACTGATCTCCCCATGAGGCCACAACAGAGGGCACCTCTGATGGGACTCTTACCTCTCCACAAACCAGAATGAGACAGGCTGAACTGCAGCAGACGATTAACGACGCCGAATAACTTGCAGACACGTTTTCATTTCCCCTGGTTGAAAATACACTGAACAAGGACTTAAATTCCAGATGAGACAGAGGGAACAAAGCCACTCAGCAGTTCTGAGACAGAGCACCTGGAGCTGTGGGCCGCATGGCGTCTGTTCTGCAGGACTGAGGTCCTTAACGCCCGGAATGAGTGGACGAAGGGTTAAATCCGCATCACTTAAAAATGGTTTAAAATGTGGACGGTCATAATATATGTTGTAGCCTTCAGTGGCTCTTCTTCGAGAGTTGTGTTTATCTTCCTTAAATGTTTTTGTTAGTGTGGAGGCTTTGTGTACACAAATCAAATGCGAACCACGTCTTACTAAAACAGGGCATTTTTTGTCAAGGTGGAAACTTAACCAAACTAAATTCTGAACCTTAACTAAAGATAATTCCTTACATAGCAAAATATCAGTTACCTGTACAGTGTATTATAAATATAGGATAGAAAATCATGCAAGTTGTTTATTTCAGAGGGAATTTGTTCTTAAGTGCCTTCTATTATTCTTAGCTCTTTGTCTTTTGTGAAAATGTTGCTTTGTAAACAGACTTCATGAGCTTTCATGTGTTTCTACAACAACGGATGTTTCTGTGTGACAGCCGAGCATACTGCAAAGTGAATTTCAAGTAACCTTCACATCCACTTCTGAGGCTCGTTGATGTGCTTGTTCAAAGTCTAGTAGCACTCAGGCTCACTAACTGTTTTTCCTTTTGTCTCCTGGGAAACGTAAGAATTGTGGGTCAGACTAAAAGTCTCTCGGTGAAACTTTCAGGTAGTTTCCTGACCTGAATGATAAATCCCAGACAGCCGCATGGCCGAGGACAAAACACCGTTCCTCCCTGATTGTTTGTGGTCTCACAGACCAAAGTTTTCTTTTTCTTTCACCTGAAAAAACCCTAAATAAGTATTGACGTGGTAACTCTTTGCTACGCCACAAAGGGGCTTGCACATTTAATGACTAAATATGACCACGAGGCATTGTTAGTACACCAAAAGAAAATATAAATATGTTTTATATGTTACATGGGCTATACATGAACAAATATATAAATTTGACTGCAAAAAAAATTGTATTCACAGAGAAATAAAAGCACAGTTGGTTATCCTATCACAGATAGAGAACATAAGTCAAACAAAAGTAACGCGTCATTTTCTGTGGCGGACGTCTGAAACGTCATCAGCTCAAAATCGTCCTTATAGAAGGGCAAAGTATCAAGTTAATAAAACAATGATGATGTTTTTGAGTCGTGAAAGTGGGCTCAGGGAGTCTCACTACTAGGCAGTCAGAACAAAGTGTGTATGCACTAGCATGAGTATAAAGGCACAATAACAGATTCACTCTAATAACTAATAAGACAGGGCTAAATATCATCAGCACAAGCTCAATATTAAACTTCTTCCCAACAGTAATACCTCAGTAGATCCGCTAGAGGGCAGCACGGAGCTATTTTCAGAGTGATGAAGCCCTGTTTAAAAACAACAGTTAACTTGGCATGACTAAACCTACAGCTCAACGGCAATACAACATAATTTAAACTACTTAATGATGCAAAACAGTAGCTTATAAAAAACGTTGCTGTCTGTACTTTTGAATTATGAACAGCTTTGTCTTCTAATTGGCTTAATTGGCATTTTTGCTTGACTCAAAATTGTTGCCAAACATTGTGTGCATGCTGCCAGTTTCTGCAAAGTGAAGATGTTCTGCTTTTCTCCCTTTTATGTCATCGTCATCATAAACTGAGCACCTTTAGATTCTGGACTGTTAGTTGAACAAAACAAGACATTTGAAGACATCATTTCGGACTCTGAGAAACTATTACAGGCATTTTTCACTATTTTAAGGACATTTAAAAGGTGAAATGATAAAATAATCAACAGATTAGTCGACAATGAAAACAATCAAAGGCTGTAGCCCTAAGAACATGTGGAAGTAAAGTCAGAATTGCAATTTTGAAAAACCTATTGCAACACGAAGAGGAAGCCTTGTGATTAATGTAAACTCCATCGAGTTTGTTTGCGTCACTTCAGCCCTCACCTTGTACCAAAAGCACACGTGCAAATGTCTGCTGGAGGGGAAGAAAAGGTATATAGCTGACGTCAGACTATAGTTGGCATGCCAACTCAGAGAATGAGGCTCACGTCTGAAAAGCAGAGCAGCTGAGGCGGTGTGATGGGGAACAAGACAGAGGCTGCACAACAGCTTCTCATGATTCCCACTGTATTACATGTGTGCCAGCTCATTGCCGGAGACTAAGGCAACGGAGTAACGATTGATAATGAGTTATCCACCTTTAAGGAACCCGATATATTATTATGCGAGTCTCACATTCACCTGCAGTTGTCGCCCCCCCCCCCCCCCCCCCAAGGACACACAGGTGATAAACTGTTGAACAGTCTTTGTGAAAATGCAACACAAGGCCATGGTATCATCAGAGGGGGTTACCCGGGAAACCACCGTCGTCATGGAGACTGCATCACGAGGCGGGACGTTCTGCACGCTCTCCCTCCTTTCATCCAGTGCGCACATGGCCCCAAACACACTTTATATATTTCATATTCCCTTCGGCTCGCTTTGGACGGAAATTGCAATGATATGAAATATTTAGCGAAATGTTATAATGACATTTTGAGTCTGGGTCAGTTCATTTCCGTTTTATTTAGTATAGGCTATATAGGCAGCTCTGAATAAAAATACAATTTTATGAAAAGCTAGACTCATATCTCATTATAAGTGTTTCCATCTACACCACTCGGTGTTATTACCTGAATAAGCATGTGAACAAGACTCAGAGTCCAACATCTCGACAAGTTATGATATTAAATATAATCTAAGACAGACATTTGGCTGTATAAAGTACCATGGTCTATTCATTACATTAATGGACAATTAAACTCTTCTTTCCACGAAGCACAAAACGTCAATTTTCTTTGACTGGTGGGTAAATGCAATATAGTGAGTAGACAATATGCTACACGTGTCTCCCAATCATGAACACCAACAACGTTCGCACAGACATCAAGATATAGGCATCGAGTGGCACTGTAATGAAGAAATATCGCTTTTAACAAGCCGCTTACTTCATTAAATGCTCTTGTTGTCGTCGTTGCTGTTGTTTTTGACAGCTTGAGCCGAAACGACAAGGCTACTTTTCCAGTGCGATTCTTTCTGGTTCATATTAATACTTCTTGGTCTCTTGGAAATACTCAAAAACACATGAATCACATGGAACCAAAAAAAGATCTCGTTTGCTTATAGCCTAAAAAACAACATGACTCGTTAAAAATAAAAAATTACGCACGTTCATCCACAGATATGGACTGGCACATAATGGTCCTCTCTCTACATATACATATATAAATAAAATATATAATAAGCTATAAGTCTTAATGCTCCGTAAATGCTCCATTCTGGTGTTCATTTACACGTCCGTGAAGATCTTTTTGATATTCACGCAGTTCTGGTTGTTTTCGGTGGAGAAGTTGGGCTGTTTGAACGCGCTGTTTATGCCCTCCTCTATCACCATGTCCGACTTGCTCAGGGATGAGGAGCTGCACGACCTCCTCAGCTCCTCCGGGGGGAGGTGCTCGCAGCTGCTGGTGTGCACGTACTGTGGGAGCTCCTCTCCATCCGTCTCCCTGTGGTAAAAGTAGTTGAAGTTGGACACAATCACTGGCACGGGTAAGGCAATGGTCAGCACGCCCGCTATTGCGCACAGCGAACCCACGACTTTCCCACCAACAGTCACCGGGTGCATGTCTCCATATCCGACCGTGGTCATGGTGACCACCGCCCACCAAAACGCATCTGGGATGCTGGTGAAACTGGACGAGGGGTCGTCTGCTTCCGCAAAGTAAACCGCGCTGGAAAAGAGGATAACCCCGATGAAGAGGAAGAATATGAGCAAGCCGAGCTCCCTCATGCTGGCCTTCAGGGTCTGTCCCAAAATCTGAAGTCCCTTTGAGTGACGCGACAGCTTAAAAATGCGAAAGACCCTCACCAGTCGGATCACCCTCAGGATTGCGAGAGGATTGCGAGGGACATGGCCTGCTGGCCGCCGTTGGTCTCCGTCTCGGCCAGCTCGGTCCCCAGAGTGATGAAGTAGGGGAATATCGCAACGATGTCGATGATATTCATGATGTTTTTGGAGAAGTAAGTTTTGCTGGGACAGGAGAAAAACCTGACCAGTAACTCGAAAGAGAACCATATGATGCACAGGGTCTCGATCACAAAGAAGGGGTCTGTGAACGGGTTCGGCACGTAGGGGGCAGTGCCGTTGACAGTGGGTGCCACTGTGGCGTCTCTGTCGTCCCGGAATTCCGGCAGAGTCTCCATGCAGAAAATAACGATTGAAATCAAAATGACAAGCACTGAAACTATTGCTATCCCCCGCGCTGGTCCAGAGCTTTCAGGATACTCAAACAAAAGCCAAACCTGCTTTTGGAATTCTCTTTTGGGCAACACGCGCTCCTCTTCTTTTATAAACCCTTCATCATCGCGGAATTTCTCCATGGCCTCTTCTCCGAGTTGATAGAACCGGATCTCCTCGGAGAAAATATCAATGGGGACGTTAACGGGTCTCCGTATGCGCCCCCCTGACTGGTAGTAATACAGGATGGCATCGAAGCTCGGTCTGTTCCTGTCGAAGAAGTACTCGTTCCTCAGCGGGTCGAAGTAGCGCATCCTTTTCCTCGGGTCCCCCATCAGCGTGTCTGGGAACTGGTTGAAAGTTTTAAGTTGCGTCTCAAAGCGTAAGCCCGAAATGTTGATGACCACCCTCTCGCAGCATCCCTGCCGGCCGCGCTCGTATCGATCCACCGACAGGTGCGGCGCCGAGAGCACGGCGGGCTCCTCCAGCATGCTTTCCGCCGTCATGACGCCCTTCTCCTCCTCGGCATAACCCCGGCCGTCGGTCGCGTTGCTGCCCTTGTGCCTGGCGTTCACGCGGGGTTGGATCACGCCAGATGTCTGGTCATCCATACAGGTGGTTTTTCGGTCCGGAGGGGCAGAGTGCGCCACGCCTCTCCCAGCCAAAGCACTACAGCCTTGGAGAGCTGAGGCCGCCGACGCCACTTACATCCCTTCTAACCATCACCTTTCTCCGCGTATCCACGCACTGAAGCGCTGCGCTCCCCTCTGCCCCCCCCATCCTCTCTCTCTTTACAAACACGCCGACACCCGCACGGCGCGCATATGTCTGACATCCTACGTCCACCACCCGCCCAATCTGAAATTAACTTGACACATTCATTCATTCATTCATGTGGTGGAACAAAAACACTTGATGAAATCACACCTGTTTGAGCCAACTTATATTATTTATTATAGTGAGCTCGTTTAAACCTCGTGCATTCTTATATCAGCGTGTTTAAACGCAGACATGAACGTGTGATCAGCTCTGCTGTCGTAAAACATTCACAGGTTTCTGTTTGTGACATTTAAAGGGAGTTTACTTCATGAACAATCACAACACATAAGACCAACAATGTCCTCTTCCGCACTGGGTCTGCAATAAAGTCCGATATTACTTTCGACATCAGTCATTGCTTCACGTCTTCCGCAGAAACTGAGCTGATGTAATCGGGTTTGTCGGGAAAACTGCGGACCTCCAGATGTTCACTGTCCAAACCACATGAATGAAACTATTCATTTGCTTTTTCTTCGCGTCGCATTTCTCTTCTGGTTGAGGGGGTGCTGCTCTCCGTGGTGCTGAAAACACGCGCGCACCATGCTTGTGAATCGATGCGCGCACGAGCATTCAGTGGAGTTGTGCATGTGTGCACAGTCCACGTGTATTCGTCTAAATATGCTTTTCAGTAACAGATAGAAGGCCCTGCGATCAGTCGCCTCATTTCCACTCGGGGAAAAAAAAAGAAAATATCGTCCGCCATCGGGTGAGAGAATCGCCTCAAAGACGCGCCTCAGGTGTCAGTCTTTGTTACAGCTGATTCATAACGGAAATGCAAAATCAGTGTTGTTTTTAATTCATACTGACGAGCGTCATCAAAGGCGCCCGTCGCTGTCTGGGACTTCGGGAGGACGTGCACTGGGTTAAATGGGATTCGAGGCTAATTATACAATCTCCTCTTTTTTTATTTTCATTGGTCAACTCTGGGTTTTAATTTCAACATGTCAAACCCCAAAAGGAAAAGATGAGCCTCTATTCTGTGCAAACATGGCGGCAGCATCTTCTCGACATATGAGAAAATCTTCTTAAAGCCGATAACACTGATGTAAAAAACCTATTGACCTCTTGCCTGAAAATAAAGAGTTAGGAAAACCTCTCACTGTCTGGAGGAGTACTGCGTATAGAAGGAAAAGCACGCTGAAGTAATACATCAAAGCACATTAGCCCGTTTCAAAATAAAGGCTGAACAAATCTTACATGTTGGACCTTCCTTAGACACATTCAACCGACCCCCCCTGACAAAGACTTGCCACCATAAAAGCTTAAAAGTCCACATTCTGTATATTCTCTCCCTTCACAATGATCTCAATGCTATTTTTAAAGACCTCTTTGCCTTGCCAGACAGTAAACAAGAGGATTGAAAAATGAATCAGAAGACTTTCAAAACTCCACATGTATTCGTTCTGTAACTATAATGTTTACTCCTCAGGTTGTGTCACACCCTCAAACTCTCAGGCACAAGGCCATAATTATTATTAATTTCATTATTAATATCTGGTTCTAGTGTTGCAGTGTGCTGCAGTTCAGCGTGTTGTTTGTCCAAGTGGTGTTATCGTACCCCAGCAAAAGCAGCTGCTCAATTCCCCACATCACTATAGGACAGGTCGATTTTCTTTTTAGAAATATGATGACTTTATTCTCATTCAATTACAACTTTTATTGTAATATTACTTTTTTTTCTCAAAATATTACGACAGAAAGCCTGAGAGCCTAACTGCATTCTTTTAATATATTTTTAAATTTGTAATTGCAATCTGCCGCCTGAATTTTGTGTTTTCCTTTACATAAATAAAGACACTTATAAATTGGTGCATAAACATTCACCAGAATGCAGGACTCAACATTTGCTGGTGAAAGACCACTTAATATGTTGAAACAAAACCTAGGCTCTTGCTCAGGCACAATACCAAGGAGATGATATCAGTGTCCTCAGTTGTTTATTACCCTGTTACCAAGTCATCAAATGTATTGTTAAAGTGGCTAAAATTACCCTAAATTACCAGATCAAGTGTGGAGTGACTACACATACACAGAAAAACAAATCTGCCGAAACAAAATCTAACCTCAGACGTGTTGAATATCGTTATCACTTCAGTGTTGACAGCTGTTCTCACATCTCACGTCTTGTTTTAATTAACGCACGTTGTGATACAAAGACGCAATACCGAAGAAGTTGAACTTCAGAGTGACAGTGTTGCACTCCTCATCATTGACTTCAAAGATTGTTGAGTGAGAGCCTACAGGTGACGAACAGCACCACCACTCCTTCAAACGTATATTTCCCCTCTGTCCTTTGTCTCCTCTCTGCAGCTCTGAGGTGGATTGAATTGTCCCTCCTCAGTCAGATCTGAGTCGCTATATTTTCCACAGAGGCCGATACCTCTGCTGAGGACATCTTAGATAAACACATTCAATAAAGTAAATACAAGACTGCAGAAACACGGCCCTGTACAATACAACAGTCACGGATGAAAAAACACAAAGCTTATTTCCATTGTGGCTCTTAAGATAAGGGAGAGAAAGCTGGGAGGTCTTCAAGTGAGGAAAAACAGGTGGAAACATTACAAATAAAAACATACACAATAAGTAAAGTAGTAAGCCGATCACGCCTGATGCCATCTTAGTGAGAGGACCCCATGACCTCTGACCTCAACCCCTCCGACCCAACAGACCCAACCTGAACCAGGTTTCACATTCGAGCTGAAACAATCGATTAATCGAGTGACAGAAAATGAATCATTAATTATACTCATTTAAGTCATTTACGAAGCTCCAGAGTGATCGTTTTGCTGCTTTCTCAGTTTTAGATAATTGTGAACTGAATATCTTTTGGTTTTGGACAGTTAGTCGGACAGAAAAAGACATTTGAAGATGTCAGCTCCTGGAAACTGTGATGGGTATTTTACACTATTTTCCAAATTATTAATTGAGTTATCGAGAAACCAATGTACAGATTAATTGAAAATGAGTATAGTTGTTGTATGCGTTAATCATATCCATACATACAAAAGAGACACTTGTTAGTATTACATATTAAAATGCTGATAAGGCGGAGAGTACATCATCTTTCTTGATTCATGCTGTAGCTGCATTTTGTAATTGTTAATCTTGGGGTTAAAGACAGACTTGTTAATGTAAATATGTATTGTCACTGATTGTTTCATCTGTGTGATGAAACAGATTCATGTGGCTTAACTCATTTTTTAGTGGTACGGTAATTTTCAGATGACAGTTTCTTTCAGATAAACACAGTACAATCGCTGCATAGAAATGTGATGGCATGAAAAATGTGTCATCTGCAGCAAAACATCCTGCTGCTACTAACAACCTCCCAGTAGTTGCATCTCAGGAAGCACGGGATGTTTTTTGTTTTTTTTTGGTCTCCATGGCAACAAAACATCAAGTGTTTTTTAAAAGAGAAAAAGGAGTTAAATTGAAGAAGTTACATAATTTCCAGTCCAACTCGTGCAAAAGCCGGTAGACCAGAGACTATTTTTCACATTCCCGCTGAGGGATGAACACGTTACGTGTCAGGATTAAAAGGAACCAGGCTGTTGTGTTTTTGAGTGTCGACTACAAGGCCGCTTATCAAACACTGAAGAATCAGCTCAACAAAAAGTTAACAGACAGAAAGCTCCGACCCTACAGGAGACACACTTTCATTTTGTAACAACACTCATTATCGAACAGCCTTTGGCTAAAAAACCTCCCTTTTCCCTCTCCGTTTCTTTCATCCAAGTCACTCTCCAGTTAAATATGATAGCTGAAAACAAATGAAATGTAAAGTCCTCTGGGTCATGCTTGTAAAACACAGACTGGTTGAGAAAATACTGTTTTGATTTGATCTGTAGTTTGGATGAAACCTTTGAATAATAAGGTCGGGGATTGTGATGATTGACGGCCACAGCCGCTGACAGACTTCTACATGCCGTTAAAGTTCCTGAAAACATCGCTATGGGACTGAATGCATGTGTGGGTTTAACAACGACGTTGTTATGATGGAATTCCCATGCAGATAGCATCTATGTGAGAGCCGAGGTGTCAGACTTGATATCAAGTCTATCTTTTTTTTATGTCACAACATACAGGTGATTTATTGTCTTCGTAAACACGAGCCAAAGATTTCCCCTAGACACTGACCTCGTTGAGCACATGCATATTCTCAATCTCACATGCATTCATAACTGCTTAATAGAGGCTTTATTCCACAAGGTCATTCAGTTCATTTTCTAGCCTATTCTGCTAGCTGCCTGCTGAGGATTTAAAAAAGAAAAGGCCTATTATGTATCCAAACCTCTGGAGCTGAAGGCAGCTAAAGATAGACTTCTTTTATCATTCTGGTAAGTTATAAAATGACTTATTAACGCTGGCAGAAGCTGCAATTTTAAGCGACATTACAAATGACATTGTGCTTCTGGTCTGGAGGGAGGCGAGGGCATTTGATATAATAATCCCACTAAAAGATCTGAACTGCATTTTTCATTCTCTAACATTGTGGACAGTGTCAGGGAAAAGAGGACTGGTTTCCATCAAACATGACAACGCTTGGACTGCTCTTTGAGTAATGAGGAGCGAGGCTTTTTTTCTGTCTGTTCAGGCTGGCTCAGGCACACACACACACACACACACACTAGCTGATCAATAGAGGCAGAGAGAGAGAGAGAGAGAGAGAGAGAGAGAGAGAGAGAGAGACCAGCATCTATCGATCAGTCATGCACTGGCTGTGAGCCCTGCCAGTACAGAATCATTACACATTCACATTGTCCGCTGCCACAGCCATCAGGAGTCAGCGTGAAGGCCAAGGTCATAAATAACGCAACAACACTTTTTTTTGCCACAATGCGAAGCTGCCAGGCGAGGGGTTAAATGATGAGTAATGTAACAGTTTTTGAAAACGCCGTCAGTCGATATCCTGTAAAAGGCTGAAGGTGTCAAATTCAATCAACTCAATGTAATAAATGGCCTAATTAATCTGTCGGATAATTAGAAAAAGGCAACCGTGTGATAAAAATGATGTTTGTATTCTACTAATTTGTTTTGCACATTGAGCAAGTGTTATATGTGCATTGTCTGTGTTTGTTTTATAAGTGCTACCTTAATGTACTGAACACAAGTCGTAGGAAGGTGGTCGGGGGGGATGGTGAGCGTGCAAAGCACAGAACTTTTGTTTCAGATTTATCCCGTGTTTGTTTAACATTAAGAAAAGGTTAGTCTTGGCTAAACATTAATAAAGTAAACACAACAAGTCTTGTGCTTCAAGTCAGTGTTGGCTTCTCTGATCTTTCCCGAGCCTTAATGAGGTGCTTTGTGAGCTTAAACACAACCATAACACGCTAGCAGCCGAGCATGATGTCACAGTGATAGCGTGCAGATTTGTTTTGCGGGTAATATTTACCGGGATCAACATCTAGGTTTAGCCTATTAGCATGCTCACCAACTATTATCAAATTGCACTAAACACCATAAATTGTATATAGGAAGTGGACGTAGTCACCGTGGTGTCACAAGTATTGGATTCTAAAATGGTTGCACTGTGAAAAGGTAACGATCCACCAAGGTCATTTTGATTTATCCTCTAGGACTCTTGAATATCTGTAGCAAAGCTTTAACAGTTATCCATCTAATAGTTGTCAAGACATTACACTCAAAACCAAAAATGTCAACCTCATGGTGGCACTGAAGAAAAAGTCAGAGGAATACCAAAGTCAGTAGGACAAGTACAATATGTTCAGGTTTGTGTGTCAATCCTTCAGGAGATGTCAAACGATCTCACTGAAAAAGAGCAAACTTTGACTTGTGGGTGGCGCTAGGTGAAAAGTCAGGGATCACGAAAGTCAGAAGGATGCATCATTTGGGAACCATGACTGTACAACATTTCAAAGCAATGTATCCAATAGTTGAGCTATTTCAGTCTGGACCAAAGTGGTGGACTGACCATCCAACCAGTGGTGCCATTAGTAGAGCCATGGGGGCCCTACAAAAACAGCAACATTAAGCTTGTTTTAGTTGTTACAAGCAGATGTTTTAGGAAAATAATGAATACTTTGTCAGATATGTTCTGAAAAAACCTTTTGCCACTGAGCCAATAAGTTATGTTGAATAAAAACCTGGTTCAGGCGGCACCATGTTTCTGTAAGATTATATTTGCAGTTTTAAATTAAGTACATAAACAAAATATTTTGGAAACAGGGTTTGCAAAAGGAGATACAACAGTGGTTTTATTTGTATGGGTCACAATATTTGTTCTGTTTATGGTAAGATTCTGTATTTGAATTTCTGTACGCCTCGGGAAGTCTTTCACCACCAAGGAAATGCGAGCAGCTGCTGCCACAGCGATGCATAAAACAAGCGTGACACACATGGAAGACGACGAGGGAATTAAACTCTGCATCTCATCAACGTCTGTGCCTTAATGTTACGGTTGCACTTCAAAAAAAACAAACACACAAAACACAGAGCACAGACATTCCACTTACCAGTGCCTACTTAAATACAGTGCATAATTGTGTTTGCACATGTCACACAAAAACACACACAAAGGCAGAAACCAGACCACACAGACTTTCCAAGACAAACAATTGCCTGCAAATGTAGGCAGAGAATAAAAAAAATGAAATGTTTGTACTCAAACACAAACCCCATAACTGAATGATAAATACTTCTGATTAGCATCATCTGACCTTCAACAACCTGGGGAGCATCAAATAGCAATTTTTCCTCTCCACTCAAGGTGGGTAAAAAAAATTGGCATTTGAGGTATAGTCGCTCTCCTCGGGGGAATCACGTGACGCAAGTCGTGAGAATTACAGCGCCAGTTATGGCCTGCGACGCGGCGCATGTGTCGTTGCTATTCCAAACGACATCCCTGCAGTGAAATGTGAAGGTCGTTGGCAAGGAGGAGGGCGTATGTTGGGGAAAAGATGCAGCCTCCTGGATTAGAGATCCCTGGGGAGAACAAGCTCTCTGGCAACTGCATGACATGCTGTAAAAGATTGGTGGGGCTACGCAGGAAAAAAGACCCCCCTGAGCATTGGACCATTGCTTTATGTCTGACCTGAGAGGAGTTAGTTTCCAGTAGCAGAAAGAACGCAGGCATGGACCTGGATGCTAATAGAGTCTCTTCAATTGATTGTGGACTGAGTTTGGACGTGTATTTTGTCAAAAGGTTGACGGGCAGGGGGACACAGGGCTGAAGTCAAGAGAGGCCCTCTGTCATTCACTTCTAGGCTCGTCTAGTTTAACAGAATCAGAGTGAGAGTCAACACCTGAATAGCAATGAGTTTTAATCACCACGTCCACAAAATGTGTTCAGGAATCAAACCAGACTCTGATATACAGTGCAAGTTGATTAGTGCTGCAAACAAAAAAAGAAAATCCTCATTAAATAATATGTAGTGATCTCTTATTTGGCCAATAAAACCTCAGAAAATAGGGAGAAAAAAACCCATTACAATTTCCTGTAGCCCACGGTAATGTCATCAGATGTCTGATGATGATCTGAAAACCAAAAAGATTGTATTAATTATGATGTAAAACAAGTGAAAGCAACAAATTCTCACAATTGAGAGGCTGTCACAATCAAATTATTTGGCTTTTTTGCTGGATAAATGACGAAAACATATTATTGCAGATTTATTTTCTCTCAATCTACTAATCAATTAAACGACGAATGATTGCGGCTCCACAACTAAAGTGGGAAACACTCTACAACACTACACATTCAACAAGTGTTATTATTTAGTTATCAGCATTTTATCAACAGAATAAACAGTATGAATATAACCGGGGAGGAAAAAGTAAAACACATGTTATTCCTTCAACTCTTTTCTCGTCTTAGAAACGGCATCCTGCTGTATTATTTCTGCAAATTATCAGGCTTGCACCTTCCTAGAGTAGCCGGCTCGAGAGACATGTTTGAAGTGCGAACCACAGTTTATAAGGAGCAGATGGGCTGACGAATGTAACTCCTGAGTGGAGCTGTGAATGCCTCGCTGCCAAATCACAGTGAGAGATAGCAGAATGGCTCATTTGGGAACGCAGCAGGCTGCAGCAGGAATCACCAGGACGAAGAGGAGCAAGAACTCAATTAGAATGGTTATCACAATAAACAACACCAGACATATGCTTATTTAATTTCGGCTTTCTCGGCTGCTGTAGATGGTGGGAGTCTCCAAGTATCTCGGCACAAGAGAAGATACTCATGCCTAACATCATTTAAAAGAAGATATTTAGTTCGAGACGGGTTACGCATAATACACGTATTGCGCTGGCAAACCGTCAATTAGCGAGAAATTCTGTATTCCAGAGTAAAGTTCCCCGGAGGCACGCTGACCTTTCCCGGAAAATCCATATGCGAAGAATACACAATGTGTGTACTAGGAGGGATGTGCACAACGGGTCTATATATATTTCAAAGTCAGACTGTCAAGATCTGTCTTTAAATGTGAGGGAGCAGTTGATTTAGCGATGACAATTATGGTGTTTTCAAATGCTAAATATAGATGTATTTACTTGCTGCTACTACTACTACTACTACTACATAGCAGAAGGAATCTGCCATTCACTTTTTGACAGACAAAATATGTTCATGGTTAAACCATTGAATAGTAATACTGTAGAGGACGCATTCATCATATTAATGCATAAATCTACAGCCATGCTAGCAGCTCTGTGAGGCCGTCCTTTGGCACAGCGGTGCTTTCAATGACTCTTATGAAGAACTTTGTAGCTTTGCTCTGTGAAGAGTGCCATACTAAATACAGATGATGTTTAGTAGATATAATGTTTACAATGCTCACCAACTCATTTTAGCGTGATAGCATGCTAACAATTGCTAATTAGCATAAAACACAAAATACAGCTTAGACGGATGAGAATGTCATTAGTTTTGCAAGTGTATTAGACACATCTTTACCAAATATCATGATAATCCATTCAATAGCTGTATGTAGTTGTGAAATATTTCATTCAGATGTCAACCTCATGGTGGTGCTGGACAAGTCAGTGGATCACCAAAATCACTAGGGTATGACAAGTAGATGTTGAGCTATTTTACTGCAACACTAGCATGACTTAAAACCCAATAATGCCATCAGGCAGTCCGGCCTATCGACTCGCAACATTGCCCACAATACAGTATTAAAAAGGGATAGATACCAAGGTATACAAGACATGTCAAAGTTCATATAGACCTACATTTCAGTTAACGTTGCAAAGTCTCAACGATGATTTTGTGTAGAAACAAAATGAATCTGGATGGCTGCTATACTGTGTAGGGCCACCGTTAGAAGAAGGTGTCCCATATAAGTTGGATATTTTGGGCCAAACGATTGTTTAATCTTTGCATTTTTTGTTTTTGTTTTCATTGAAGGATAGTCAGGAGGAGGAGGAGGAGGAAGGAGAAAGAAAAATACCAGTCCTGTAGGTCCTGTTGCCCAACAATACTACAGCACGTAAAACTAGAATCAGTGTGAAGACAGATGGTGACATTGCTTTGATGGTATTTTGGCAGGCTGGTGGTAACCATGGTAACCATGGTAAAAATGGGGGATCCCAGCGGATCGATAAAGCAAAGGGAATTTTCCTGCTCTGTATTTCAGGCTGTGAAATTCCAACTTCCAGATTCAATTTCACAGCTTGCTGCCCACTAAACACTGCTCTCCAAGAAACTGAACCCCCACATGTAAATACATACACACAAACACACACACTAACATGCCGTTATACACACACACACACACACACACACACACACACACACACACACACACAAACATGCCTTTATACACACACACGAGTAAGACGATATGCATAGCAGGATTAGATATTTCCTACTTATTTGGCTCTCTTTTCCTGCCATAGGGAGGAAAACCTAAACACAGTGAGCATTTACAGTAAACATACTGTATATACGGCCACACACGTATGCTCACGTGCATGAATGCAAATAGTTCACCCACATACTCACGCATGGACAGACACACACATGCAGAAAAAAGTTTCAAAACCACCACACAACCGCAGATAATGATGTGGTCGTCTGTCAGAGATGCTGTCTTCCAATCAAAGGCTCGTCTGCAGCCCCATGGTAGAGTACATTTTTGTTATGTTCCTGCCACTGGGGATTCACTGTCTCCCCATCCCCACAATGACAGCAACATCATTAATACTCCAATTGCTTCCCCGTGACACATGCTATAGACTGTAGGAAGGGTGTATAGATGAGAGCACTCTGAGGCAAAAAGCATCTCTGAAAGGATAATTCTAATTCATCACATATTGTGTCTTATTTAACCTGTAATCACCAATTTAGGGAACAATTTTTTTCCTCTGACTTTATTTAGAAGAGAAAACCACATGGATGGTACAAATATAACACAAACCTTCCATCGTAAACATCTTTCACAGTTCATGAACCAACCTTACTCTACTGTTCTCGCCGTAGTTGTGTGCATACTGAAAGACATTTCAGGTGCGTTCACTTTCAGCTTTACCTCAAATATATTGGCTGCTTGTTTTTTAACCTGTGTGATGATCATCTGACCACTACTGTTTGAACAGACCAGAAGACTAAAACGAATGGTCAAACATATCCAGACTTTAGTACGAGTCAAGCTCTTAAACACTGGATCCTACATTTGCCAAAAGGCAACCGCATATATATATATATATATATTGAATATATGAAACTCCAGGTTTGTAACTCAGGCGTTATAAATGTGCCATCTCCAATCCCAAATTGACATGACCCTGATGACATCATTAGGATCATTTTTCAGCCCCTCCCAAATCCACAGACGACTAGCCGAGTATGTGTGACAAACTAATGTCAATGGCATGGAATGCCCCTTTAATATTTATAGTTGCATCCGGCCGCTGTAAGCCATATTCTATCTAATGAGGAGGACTGGCAATTTATGAAAATGTTGCATTCACAGGATTACAGGATTTTTGCATTAATGTGATGAAGTCCTTTGATTTGTCATTTCCATTTGGTCATTTTATCAATGGATGATTTTCAATTGCATTTCACATGATTTAGATCCCCGTCATAGACTAAAGAGATAAAAGATGTAATGCATATTGCCCACTTCTCTATCAGATTGTACAAATATCCTGTGGGACAGTATTAAATCAGGACTCTGGATTGATCATTGATTGATTTGTAAGCCTGGATTTAATTTTTCTGTTTGAAAAAATGTGATATGAACTATGAATTGAAGCTCAGGGAATATATTTTATGACAATTAGAGCTGGCCGATTAATCAATATGCTAATTTATCGTCTTTCAATAGCATCATATATCTACATATTGTGATACACAATTAGGTCATCAAAATCGATAACACGCATAGAATTTTTAATTCATTGAGAAAATACTTTTAAAGACCATTTATTTATTGAATTACCAGAAAACATGATGATAAATACTGAGATATGACACAACGTATATTGTATCAAAACACATGTGCGTAGGTCTCTACCTTATTTTCATTGTTTATTTGGAGCCAATGAACAGATTTTTTAAGATATGTTCCCTTACATCGTCAAAAGAGCGAAAAGAGGTAGAATTATGTTTTGAGTGGAATATCCCTGTACATTTTTGAATACCGACATAAAATACCATCCCAGCAAAAAAAATAAAAAATACAGTGATATAAATTTCAGGACATAACGTCCACCTCTACCGGACAGCGCAATTAAACGGACTCTTTTTATACCGCTTTGAGAGAACAGAGGACTCTGACGAGAAGAAAGGAGGATGTATTTGCTTTATGGTGAATAACTTTAATGTTAATGCAGAAATTGAAGGAGCTGAAGGGATTGCATCTCACTGGAGTTGTAATGTTACCTTGGACAATTTCGCGTGACTAATATATTAATTGATGATTGAAGTCTGTGCTCTGGTATTTTCTGTGAGTGAAATTCTAATGTTAGTATAACTTTATTTATATGTTAGCACCTGGACCAACAAGACCCCAGGGTTACATTTGCGGGCTAGCAACGTAGCATATCGCCTGGCTTCTTAGCATAGCTTGTTGGACTGATTAGCCTTAGCTAGCTTGGTAGTTTTTAGCTAGGTGGGCTTGTTTCAGCAATAAGGCTTCATTCGGCCCGCCTCGACTCCATCCACGCTTCACTTCTCGGCCTAGTTTTTGGGTTGGGCTGCGTCGTGACTGCCAAGATGGCGATGACCGGAGCCGCCCACTTTGAGCTTCACTTTGGCTCTTCAGAAACGTATGGGTGATGTCACGGAGTCTATTATTACCTGCTTGACAATTCTGCCTGTCACACCTCCAATTTGAATCTACACGTATTGTTTTTAAAAGGCCATAACTGCAGCCTATTCCAAGCAGCCCCACAAGGGTCAACAGACATGAAACTACGACCACATATCGCGATGCTAGATGCTCAGTGTTACAGGATCATTTACCAACCGCGGCATCAGTTTGCATTGAAATATTTAATTGATAGCGCTGTGAAGGCCCGACCGAGGTGATGATCCAGGTCAGTGGAGATGATGAGGGAGCCAGGCCACAGCTGTAGGAAAAGAACCAGTGAAAAACGCATCCTGTGTTAGCTCACAGATGCAATGTATTATGGAGGAGAAGAGTGTTGTAGTGCAAATTTAATCTGAATTATAATGAGTATTCATTTCTGCCTAATAACTATGATATAAATGCTGCAATATTAAAAAGATTTTTCTCTTGCATTTCCCAGAAGTACAAAATGGAGGACACGTCCTGTATCTGCTTTTCAAGGTGCTTCATCTTTGTGTGTTGCATAAAGAACACGGTGTGTAGGGGGCTACCGTCCTCCATTAACCACACTATGTAATTGTAAGGGGTTATTACAATTACCAAACCACAACAATCAAATCCAATCATCCAGCCATGATGTGAGCTTCCCCTTCATTTCTTTTTAATGTAAATGGTCGAGCAATTCATCTTTTCTGCAAAAATCCAAACAAAAGCAAACAAAGCAGAAAGCTTTATGAGGACAGACTTCAAAGCGCGAGTCCTCATTAGACATACTACGCCTTTGAAGAGACATCAGCAATCCTCTGCAACACCACAGATGGACTGCCAAAGTGTGCCCATAAATCCGAGGAAGTCTTTGTTTATTGGCTCTATTAAGAGGTTTGGTATTGCACTGATTTGTGCTGCAGTGATCAAAGGTCATAGAAATGAAGCGAATTACTGTACTAATCATTTAGAGGAAATGGTTTGTAATTGGCCCGTTTGTGGGTTTTGGAATATATTGTATGGCCTCATCGTTCAAAGTTCATAGAAAACATATTCGACTATAACTCAGTATCAAGTGTTAACCCCTCAATGTTCAGTTTGCCTCTTTTATTTCCCCTTACATAACTTTAAGGTGAGAAAAAACTTTAGCCTCATTGTCTGAATCATATGTAGCGTATTCTGTATTATTATAATCAACATTTTTTTGCGATTCATTGGTTAATAATTTTGACTGTCATAACAAATCAGATTTTTTTTAAAATCTGTATGATGTTTTTAAGATGATTTGAGGCCAGGGAATTGATGTGGAACTAAAGTCGTCAGAGGCCCTCTGTGACTGAACGAATGAAACTAATAGCAGAAACAATGGATTTCACACCGACACTGAAGAGGAAGAAGTTGTATTTAATCTGGATTGTACACGTTGTGTCCAATACCTGATCCACTTAATGAGCTTAGTACGACTGTCACGGGATTTCACGGATAGGACCCAAACGCAAGACCACAGGAGACAGAGTCCAATGTAACTGAATTTATTTAGAAGGTGTGTGAAGGTGTGGAGCCCGTGGTCCGACACCGGAGGGCAGGCGGATTGACGGTGTGAGTCCCGTGGCTCGACACCGGAGGGCTGGTAGCTCGACGGTGTGATGTCCCGTGGCTCGACACCGGAGAGTATGCAGATCAACCAGTACACTACACCCGTAGCAGAGAGGAGAGAGATTAGTTCAGGAAGGAACAACGGGGTTCAACTTACGGAACGGCGGTGGAGGCTACCAAGGCAGAAGACAATACGGACTGACAACCCAGGCCTGCAAGACCAGGGTTGATATGCTGCTGGGTAACGAGCCAGATTGTCCGCAGCTGTGCATCCATCAGGGCGGTGGCAATGGGAGGTGTCTGGAGGCAGGCCCGAGAAAACAACACCAAGCACATGGCACAGCAAAACAAACAGGGGAAAAACAGACACAAGAGGAGAGGAGATTGGGGGGAAACAGAGGTTAACACACAATGGGTCAGACAGGGATCCTGACAACGACAGCAATAATGATTAGTGGAATGATTAGTGCATTCCTGAGGAAAGGCTCTTCCTTAAACACAAGTCACATGTTTAATAACTGTCCAACCAGAAGAAGAGGTGAAGAACGAAAGGAAATAATTATCATCATATAATAAGAAGTAAAACATACAAGGGACTTCAATATCACCTAAATCACAACAATCAATGCCAAACCTCGTCAGGGACACTATCAACGGTTTCTATGGCATTGTACCCATATGCACTGGTTTTATAGCAGCACCATTCAATCCCATGGAAATATTATAGATGTCATGTTACATTTCTACAAACTTTGGCCTGACATATTTGGCGTCTAAAGCTCTGGAAACTGTTAGGATTAAAAATAAAGTTCTGTAGGTTTGAACAATGTTTTGTTGCATGGTGTGAGTTTCAAATGACTAACCTACCGGCAGGTCTTTGGGGATTAACAGGCTATAAAAAAATCAGCTCAAAAATATTTAAATATAAAACTTGGGTTCAGGGCAGAAAGGTAATCATAATTAAAGCTGCAAGCAGCGATGTACGGGCCCTCGCACCTTCCTGCGTCTTGGGAGTACTGGCGGGACACCGGCAGACGCGGCCATAAATATCTGCGACCTTCAGACAGCGTGCCCACAAGTTAGACGTATGTTTAATGCGTGGACTGTGATGCTGGAAATTATGTAGTGGAAATATTCCACCAGTTCCTGTATCCACTATGTGGCGCTAGAGAACACGCGCAAACATGCATTATGTTGCTCTATATCAAGTATAGACCACATCATGTAAATGTCATGTAAATCAGATTCCGTTTGTCACGTATCAAAGTATGAAACTTGTCATTTCCTTTTTGCCAGTAGGTGGCGCTATGACTTTGTGAAAATGTTGGCATGGAAATGTGCTCAAGCCTGGACCAGCATCATGCATAACAAGTTTGGGGCAGATTGAATAAAGTACCTTGGAGTTACAACAACTTCCTCATTCATGGCGAACGGCACGAAATGTGCGTGACATGGGCGCCACATAAAACGAAGGTCGTTCAATGTCAGTAGACCATTTTAGCAACTTTTCATCATTAAAGTCTTTAGATCATCTTGACTAAATTTGAAGTTGATCGTATAAATTCTGTGGGAGGAGTTTGTTAAAGTACAATGCCTGAAAACGATGAAAAATGCCTAAAAATGCAAATAAATGGGAGTATTACTGCATCGCCCCCTAGTGGTTGTATGGAATGAAAATTTGAGAGTATGTTACAGGACACAATGTGAACATATGCAACAGATTTCGTGATAATAAGCCACATGGTTTTGAAGTTATATATATTGCTGTAGAAGGCCACGCCCTTATGAAGTTCATTGGTCCATATATTGTTAATGCAATAAGATATCAACAAACTTTTCGTGAATTTTGATGATATATATCCAATAATGATTCACAGCAAATTTGGTACCAATCAGGCGCTAGCGAGCAATTTTGTCATGCTCGAGCATGGGACCCATAAAATATAAAATTTTCCCGCAGTCCTGATATGCTCGCCAAATATGGGGAGGTTGGGGACACGATAAAGCCCCAAAAAGGCATTTAATTCGAGATAATAATAATAATAATAATTCCTACAGTTTCAATAGGGACCTCGCGGCCCGACGTTGTCGGTGCTCGGGCCCGGAAAATCAAATTCAACATGATGGCGAAATAATGTTCTCATGCCAAAACTGATGAGCCAAAGATACCAAGATTTCTTATCAAAACATGAGACTATAAGCCGAAATACAGCTTTTCCACGACTGCAAAACCAAGCACACACACACACACACACACACACACACACACACACACACACAGACAATATCCCGAGCATGGTTTGTTATCTTGAGTGAACATATTTGTGCAAATGTGATAAAACATGAGGCGTGGAGGGTTCATTTACTGGAGCGAGCGGCACTGGCAAAGCACTCACACAGACACAGTAATTCATGCGCACAATGAAGACAGCAGAAAGTGACACATTATTTCCCAAAACATCCGCTTAGACTTTAAATGTGTCACGTTTGATACTGCTCACATTTGTTCTCTCAGCACATCTCACTAAACAAACAAGTAAGAGATATTGGACACAGTGGCTGCTCCTGCCACACCAGGGGGAGGTCTCGCTCCTTCCCCCTTGTGCAATTGCCTTAGCTCAATGATTTATGAAAAGGAAAACAATCTGTGCACAGATGGGACATAGATATAAATATTCTGACCTGTCACAAGGAGGCCAGACCACTCTGACGTCACTTTCAACTGATCTATAACGCGGCGCACACAGAGGATTAGAGCTGTGCTGGAGCGAGTTTTCGAAATGCCTCCAATAAAAAGGGAGAAAAATGGGAAAAACTCACAAAGCAAAAGGGGGAGCTGTATTATGTGTTCTTGCTCCAAGCCATCAAGGCTCATTTATCTTGGTTGTTTCTGATCTTTTATACAACAAACAACTTCCCATAGAGCTGTTATATAAAGACATAATAAATAAATGTTCAGCCGCATGAATCAAGCATATTGATATATAATCGCTACGTGATGTAATCGCATGCCTACTCGGGACTGCCACAGTTGTTTACCTGCTCCTGATCCAGCCGGCTCATTGCCAAGCAAACACATCAGTACGTGTTTCTTTTTTCTTCTTTTTTTTTCTTCTTTTGAAGGTTCCCGGGAGAATCTAAAGCAATTTTCTGTGATGAAAAACCCTCCAAAAGCAAAGCACTCATTTCACTATTCTATTGATTTCGGTCAGAAAATAACGTTTGCTTTTGATGTCTGATTTTGAATCAAAGCATCAAGACTGTGTTGGATATGGATCAGCCAACATAACTGGCTGATTTAGGCTCATCGCCTTATATTGGTACTATATGTTCATCTTGATAAGTAGAAGTCATTGATTTTATAACACTTCAATATTGATATCAGCTTCCCAAATTCAGTATCACCCAGGCGCTAGTTATCATTACTGTCAGTTTCTAGAGTAAATCTACAAAGTGACACAAGGACTTTCTAGAATGTGACATCTGGATGGTCATTCGTTTCTGAGTTTATAACTGGCTGTGGGTTTCAGGAGCTGCTTCATTATTTACTGTTCGATAATGCAGCTTGGTTTGAGTTAACCACAGGAGAGCAAAAAGTGCTCCAAAGTAAACCACAAAATCGTATTTCATTTGTTGCTGACAGATATCAGGGATTTCTGAGCCAACGTCGTTAACAGCAGGTTAGGGTTGGTAGTGCCTGTTGTCATGGTCACAATGGTTGCTGAACATAAACGGGCTTTGCCGAATTGCAGATAGCGAATAACTTCTTTGTTACCGTAGTCGACAATGAATGATGACCCTGATCCCTAAAGTATTTTGGTTTGGTTTCCAGTGTTTCCCAAATAATTATCTGTTAACAGTGGTGGGTGGGAGTCATTTTGGAGTCAGTTTGGTTTACATCTCTGTCCTAGTTTTTGCTTATAAGGCGACTAGTTGCAGAGCTAAAACGAAATACTTATTAACCAAGTCAACATTTTGTCCTCTCAAATCATTCCCTCAAAAAAGCTACTTTAAGACTTTCATTTGTACATTTTCTTTTTTAGCAGAGGTGGAGAATTCCTTGCTGCGGCGGCTCACAGCTGTTGAATGACTGTAATGGAAACACTGGTTTCTGTCTCAGTTTATGCCTTAACCTAAATTAAGTTAAACCAACGCTGAGCTGTGATTGTTTGATGATGGACCAGAGGATGGCAGGGTCCCACCGCTCAGCTCAAGAGAGGCAACTCTGCTGGAAATGGGGAGAGTCCTTGAAAGTTGGAGTGACCAGTGTTCACATTTAACCCTGCATCCTGAGTGCAATGGTAATCAGATGTTGCAGCCTGTAAAGTGTTAGTGTTAATTACTTCCACTAAACACAACAACAAATCATTTCTCCATTACGTGACGCTGTAATGGCCGCTCTAGGATGGTTTAAGTTTGAAGACAGAACGATTATGTTAAAAGAAACCAACAGGATGTGAAAAGCAGTGCTGCTCCACCTATCTGCATGGAGCTTTCCTCCTCACAAACAAGAGTCAATACCACATATTTTTTTTATGAAGCCCCACATATGACTACAGTGATGTACATCAATGCTGCAACATTTGATTTACTATAAAAAGATGGTGAAACAGCCGATACAGTAACAAAAGGAAACTGACAGAAAACTATCCGATCCATCAGTGTTTACATTCACAACACTGCATCCTACATCAAACAAAACACTACTCTCCTGTGAGGCTCTGTGCAGCATCAAAATGTAATGTGTATATAGCTGTGTATATATAGGCATCATTATTATGCTGGAATTCCTTATGGATGAGCATGCATAAAGCATTCCCTGTAAAGTAGTTTTCTGAAAAGCCTTTGTCTATTCCTGAACAATCAGTCGCTGCACATCATCTGATAGAATCCTACAGCACCACGTCTTCCTCCAGTCAGACCATAATGCATTCCAGTCTTCCACTATCACAAGGATGAAGTCACTCATGCCTTGGAGGCTGTATTCAGCATGCCATGCTGCTGCTGCTACTGACATTTAGTCTACTTCCTCACAATCAGATCGGGACAAACCTTCCTCCACAAAGAAAGCGTAACAACCAATAATTTGGAGTTTTCCAGCAGCCGGTCTGTGCATCTGTTGTTGTTGGCCTCGCACAGTGAAAACATCCCTGAGAGGATTAATTTGCTCTTTCTAATGAGCAGTTGGACGGGTATATCTTATGCCCTGTCGCTGCTCCTCTGAGGATATCGGCATCAAAATAGAATGTGTTATAGTATACATCCATAAGAAGATAAGGGAAAAAAATAAATGCTTTGAGCATCTAAATTACAGAATGTTTTTTACATTGTTTTATTAGTTTTTACTGAAATTTAATTATTTAAAAAAAGGTTCAATGCACAATACAAAAAAAAAAATCACCACTCATGTATTAAGATATTGGGTCAGTAATACAAATTGAAAAGACTGAGACTAGCTATGTGGGAGTGGAATAATAAAGATCTACTATCATATTCTATCATGAACAGTGTCCCCATGACTCCACAGGAGGGCAGCAGATTGCTAATCCACACACTGCTGGTTGATTTGTGAGTTGTTGTTTTTTTTATCCATCTTGTTTCAATTCCGTGGGCATTCAGCAGCAGCACTGCTGGACTGAAACGGACAACAGACAGATTAATTGAAAATGACAGCAAAGGATTAGTAATGCTTTTTTTCCCTTAACCCTCTCATGTGGCAGACTGACCCACCAACCTGAGAGTGGATTAAGGATGTTTAAACTGAAAATCACACGCTCGCTGCAACTTCAGGGCCAAGGACGCAAATGTGCAGTTAATCGTGATGCACAAAAGGTCTGTGTTTACTCTTCAGGTTAACCCTCTGAACCCCCAAACCTGCCGGCCAATTGGAAAAGAATGTTTCCAATTACGATAATGTCTATAAAAGCAGACATTTCCGACTGTCCTTGAACAGATCACGTAACGCTTCAGTCAGGAAACGTAAACAATTACAAGATTAAAATAGTGATATTTAATCAAAATCACTTTATTCTGTCTCATTTAAAATGTTGTACCAAATAAACCGTTTGCACTAACCAGACCCCCAAAAAAACATTAAATGATGTGCTACTCAACTAGGACGCAATGAATGACAAGACCAACAGACACACGCCAGTAAGTCAGTGAAACTAACTGAACTGCAGGCTGTTTACACAGAGCATAGAGGAGAGGACAAGAGAGGTTGTAAGTAGACGTTGTACTAAATTTGAAGTATATACATTCCAATTTTTGTAAAAGAAATTCAACTTGTGTTTTTATTCTTCTTTTTTGATTTATAGCATTATAATTATGTCATAGTGCCCAAAAAACATTCTCCCTACTTCTAGCCGTGACCGTGCTGTTTCCATAGACTTGTATGACTTATACGTTGCGGCAGTAAACAAGGCCACAGTTAGTACGAGATGACAGGAGCAAAAAAAACGCACTGAAACTGCTTGGGGTTCAGAGGGTTGAATCACCCCCGAAGGTCACAAGCTGTAAACTGAACATGTTATCGTATAATATATTCAATCAATACTCAGTGATTGGTAGCACCTGTTTGGACCATATTTATGTTCTAGCAGATTATACTGTTAGAAAAACATACATACGTTTATGACCGCTGGGACGCTATAAATTCCACACAAAAAGGTACCACAGTAAATGATACCCATAAATCATCTACAGTACATCAACTTTTGGAGAATGTACAATAATTCAGACTGTGTTTGAGTGCAGCCCTGTTGGGAATTATGCATATATAGATTGGACACATCTGGCGTCCAGATTGTCAAATATTTGGGTGCCATCTTGCGTGTTAGTTTTCATGTTACAAGTGGGCCTAATTAAGTTTAGCTGTGTGAGATCAGGTCAGGTAATTATGGAAGAACTGTTCCGCTCCGATGTCGTATAGTTCTAAAAGGAAAAGTCCTGAGGATAAAGAAATTAAAGTATTAAAAATATTTTTTGTATTTTGCAAAACAAAACTTTTTTCCAATTGTATATACACTGTATCTTATTTTCAAATGACTTATCAGTGGTAGTGACAATTCCTTATTCAGCAAGTATCGCAGCTATTAAATATACTGTCATGCAATTGTTTTATTTATTTTAGAGCTGGTTCAAAATACGGTAATGAGGTTTTACATCACAGAAAGTGTATAGCACGACTAAGGACTATTCTTTTTTACATAGCTGTATTAGTTGTTTAGAGTATTCTGTGGATTAACACACTTTTTAGTGCTTCCAAGGGAATTAGTAGACAAAGTAAATGTTGGACAAACAGAGCACTACTCTTGGATCAGTGCTCCGTAACAGCAACTATCCTGAAGTATCCTATCGGGGAGAGAAAAAGTTGTAATAATAAATCCCTAGTCGTCAATATTGTCATTTTTTGTTTCAGGGCGACTAGCATATATACGTATGTTTCATATTTTAAGAAATCAGTTAAAAGTTGGCTTAATTTTTGTTACTGCTGACTCAAAACAGTTTTTTCCTCTGTGTCAAGAGGTCCTTAAGCAAAGACAGAAAAAAAGAAAACAGGGACACTTTGTTGGCGCTAAACTTACAGCATTTACTGTTTTCATCCCATCAAAGTATCTGCAACCACAACACGACTAGAGAGAAAAAATCCCTGCAAAGAGACACAGGCCTGTGTTTCACTCAATGGGTCCTTAGCAGAGGCGGTGGGTTTGATCACATACACAGTTTCAAAGGTTGGAGGATCACCTGATCCTCTGGTTGTGTGTGTGTGTGTGTGTGTGCGTGTGGTAGTGGGGGGTCCTCAATGCCTTGGGGCAATACTATAATAGGCACTAACCCACCCCTGGGGCCAAACCTCTCCAGCCCTTAGACAAAGTGTCCCGCCTCAGTCATATTTGATTTCAAGGGCCAATCTTTGACTTGATGGGTTCTGGACAGGTAACGGGAGAGATAGAGGGAGAGGATTGTGCTCTTTTGATCTTCCTCTGCACACTTTTCACTGTCAGGCTAATAAATAGTCAATGTGATGGCCTCAGCTCACATCAATGTCAAGAAAAGGCATTTGTAATAGATCAAAAACTGAAACTGATGTGTTTCTGTTGCTTTATATTAGGTTTATAATCAGTGTTATGGCCTTGTAAGCAACGTGAGACGTCCTTGCAGAGGTCGTCTCTGTGACGTATGGCTAATGCATTTGTTCACCACTTGAAAGGATTTGTCAGTGCTTATAAAAGCATTATGTGGTTTATAAGTAGAATAGAAATATGTTTCCAATCTGGGTAAGCAGATGGTTGAAAATGAGTAAATGTAAATCAAAAATGTATAGATGAAAGATAGAGTAACACATTAAATATTAGTTTCATGGAATCAAAAGGTATCATGGAAAGACATTTGACAACTCAGTTGAGATGGAAACCCGGGGATTGCTCTCTAGAGAATGGGTGCTTGAGCTTTTACAAACAAAGATGTCTGTACCCATAAGAGGAAATGGCATCGAATAATAAATGCGATTTACCAGAAGTACGTTTCATATTGGGAAACATTCCAACTGGGTGACAGACAAACATTCATGGATGTGACAGCAGACTCCTCTGTCAAACTGTGTTTTCCACTGATTCAGTACATCACCCTTTAGCACAAAACCGCTGGGCATTGGCACTGAATCTCTGCCGCAGGGCATCAGTGGTGGGCAGTGAGCCAAGCCAGAGATATAGTCATTCGTAGAAAACGGCAGACTATATCACAAACCCTTATTGTGGCCAGAACGCCACTTTGACTGACGTACATCATCAGGCATTGAGATGGCTGATGCACACACTGACTGTAACTGTGGCTGTGTGGTCAGTAAAAGACAGCTGGCAGATGTTGAAAAGGACAATAAATGTGTTATTAGCTTCAAATTGCACAATACTGATTGTGAACTAAATTCCGAAGCTGTTTTTTGGACTGATTTTCTTTCTCCAGCCATCTGTTTTTATTGTTAAATTGTATACTTGCTTGAGAAAGCTCATCCATTACAATTCATATTTTTTGGCCTTTATTTATTTACATTAATACACACGTAATATTACATTTTGAAACGCCTAAATGGTCCCATGTGAAACTTGAGTCTGCTGCTGAAAAGCACTGCAAGAATTGGATATGAAAATTCAACAAAAAAGACAAGAAAGTACCGAACATTCATGTTAAGAGAAGGATGACATGAATTTGGATGTTTCTGGCATGAAAACATTGCTTTGAACACATTGCAGATCTGAAAACTCTGAATGTAGTACATGCAGTATTTAAAATAGTCTCTCATGACTGCATTATGTGGTGCATACATGGTATGATTTAGAAAATGTTCACCAGTAATATCAAGTATTTGTAACTTTAACGGGATTAAATCAAAACCACCACAAGTAAGATGGTGAACCAAAGACACAGACAACATTGTAAACTGTAGAGTCTACGCTGATGATTTAAATGGTATGCATTTATCCTTCACAACAATCCACCTTTGGTGAAAAAAAACGGGGAGAAGGAAGTGAATGAAATACTGTCCTGGTGTGAGCGTTTGAACCATCAGGACATCAGTCCTCACAGAACGACACAACCACCCACTACACACACACACTGAAGCCTTTGTAAACAAACACTAACTAGAGAGAATAGATCCCTCGATCATCATCATCATCACACAGCTGTACACACAGATGTGCTGAGAATCCTGTCATGTTACGGACACAGACGAGGCTGAACAGGAAGTACAGAAAAGGTTCTGACCACATTCAAGAGTGGCTGTAGCCTATAAAACAATGAAAAGACAAAAGGATTTCTAAATAACCGTGGAGAAATTAGGTATCAGGTGCAGATATGGGTTCAGATGAACATTTCTGGTTGAGAACAATGAGCTTTCAGGATAGCAAAGACTCAAACAGTCTGACGTGAAATTACAGAATGATGGCGACATTTTTTGAATTCCTCTGTTGGAGAAGAAATTGAATCCATTACAGAAATGGTCCTTTCTGTCAAAGACAACACCGCCATTGTCCTCCACAGTTGGGGAGCCTTTTCCTGAAAGGCTATCTGCCTGGTGGCCCCGGGCTAATCTGAGCTGTGTGGACTGGAGGTCACAGGGCACATGCTTAGCCTGGTTTTGGCTGGTGGGCTGAGCACAGATCCTTCACATCACTACTTAGGTCAGGTGCTCAATTTGCTTGAGATAAGCCCACAAAAGAGCTTACATACCTTTCATAGGGTTCCTTTTTTTTTTTTTTGTAGTTTAGTTGCAGAAGAAGCAGGCCGCCACTGGCTCTGAGACCGAGTTTAAGACTGATGTTTGAACTAGAACCAGATTAAACAACCTGAGGTCAAGAGTCAAACACACACGCACATTGATATTGGAAAAGGGTTGTCACCTGGAAAAAGTAATCCGCAGTAAGTCATTTATTTCAAATAATTTTGAATGCAACCTGTAGCCTATCCCAAAATACATTGTGTCTATGGTCGCATTTCACTACCCATCTCAGGAACAGGGTGAGACGTATTTGCAGATAAGACCTGCCCGTGTTTTCTCCCTGAAGAAGCAGTCTGTCTGCTTTTTGCTGCAGCATAGCACGTATATCTCACCAGTTGAAGTTCAGTCTGATGTCTTTGAGTGTGCCAAATATCTCTATATATTTTTTTGTGTGATAAAAATGTGTCATGTTACAATAACAACAATATTGCAACAAAAGTAAAACTGCTTTTGCAGTGTGTGTGGAAGTAGAATGGTAATAAAAATGTCTTGAACAAAGCACGGTGACATGTAAGCATTGTAAGAAGAACACAATGCCACAGAGTGCAATATAGCAAACTTATTTCACCATATTTAACCAAATGGATTACAAAGAGAGCCAAAGATCACATGAAGGAGTGCACGACAGCTAATCTGAAGTCAAAACAGCAAAATGGAATTTGTTTCCGACTGCAATCAAAAATAGCGTTTTTCAGGATTTTACCATTTCGCCATAAATATCATTGTTGCAAAACTAGCCTGCACTAAATGTTTAAGGGAGTTGAACTCGTCACTGGAGTACAACACATGGCCTGTTGCACATAGTCGCCAACAGGTGATAACACATCAAATGTTTAATTCATTCCCTGTTTGAACTGCTGTCAGCATTATGATTAAAGTGTCTGCCCAATATTGTAACATTATTTGCGAATGTTCACTGATGACTTATTAAAAGTTTAAAATGTTACCGCAGGACAGGGAAACATTGATTACCGAGTTTTATATTCAATTCATCTGGATTCACCGCTTTTCAGCATTCAACGCTGGCACTTTTGCGGTTTTATGTTGAACGCAGTACGCTGTTAATTCAGAGTGAAGTTCCACATAATCCGTTTAACCGAATATGATCTTGTTCCAGGCGTTTGCGACCGAGCGCCCTGAACAATGTGTAACACAACCGTTGTTGACCAGGAAAGCTGAAGCTGGCTGTGAAGATGACCTGTGCTACATCTTGTTCTGCTATGTCTTTGTGGTAATCAAATCTGAATGTTTCATAGATTGAAGAGTAAGCCCCTGCTTCCTGCTCAGTTCCACGAAGTCAGCTGTCTTTTCAAACGCTGAGTCTGAGTTGATGTGGCTGATGAAGGCCAGATGTGGATCGCCACAGCGCGCACATTTTCTTTCTTCAGAGTAATTGGGAGTTACAGTGTTGCTTTTACAAACAGACCAACTGATCTGTGGTCCTCCATGAAATACCATTCATGTCACTGGTAGGTAGGGCACACTGTATTAAGCAACACCTTGGTTGAGTTTTGGAGGGGGTGTGTTTGTTTAATGCCACATATATTTTATTTCTTTCCATTTCATTTATGTCTTTACCGAGAGCTTGTCACAAAGTGTCATTGTAAAGGCATGACGATTGTTGTTGCATCTATTTTTGGGGGCTATTTGGCTCACCTTTTGTCAGCAACCTAGATTCAAACTTTGTCATGTTGTTCCACCTAAATCACACCAGATAAGACATTTCTGTACTGGAAAAAACAGGGTTCAAATGCTCAAGTTGAATCCTCGTTTTCTCAGGTTCCCTTGATTTCAATTTTTCTGTCAGAATCGAGGTTGAAATAAGAGAAAGATCTCTTCCATTGTGCCAGATGTCCCTCATCATCTCCCCACATGAGCTACCGTAAACATGAGCCATAACGCTCTACCTGTCATGCACACATTGAATAGCTCATCCTACCAATAAGACAGCTTTTCAGGCCTGCATTCCATTAAATAACAACATATATGGATGCAAAAACATTGATTATAAGATAAAGCAATAATGCACAGTATATCCCATCCTGACCTTCAGCCAAAAGCACAGTTACGGGAATAACAAAGGCTCATAAAACCCAATAAAATGCAAACGCATAGTTTCCCATGATCAAGGACAGGCTACATGCTGCTGCCAAATTCATATTAAAAACATGTTCTGCTTCCATAAGTTGCTACAACACCAAAAACAATAAATTAACCATACTTGTATTTTCTTTACCTCGAGCAACCTGTCTGGTTAAACACAGCATATAAAAAGTGGCTGTAAGTTGACATCTGAACTCTGGGAACATCAAATGCTATCTGTCCCCGAAAACAACCACATGGGACTCTCGTTTCCCCCTCAATTAGTGTTATTCCCAGCTATGTTTCCTCCTCCGTTAGTTTTATTCCCAGCCAATGTCTAAAGACGTCCAAAATCTGTGATAAACAGCAGAGGAGGTCTGGTCTGGCCTGAGTGACTAACTAGGCTCCTACAAATGAGTTTTACAGGAGATCAGTGGGAGGGCTGGGTTTCAAATCCCCAAAGCCCTGTAGTGCCAAAGCAGGAAGAAGCCACTGAAGTAAATCTTCTCTGATGGGTGTCTGGTCATTCAGATTCCCTAAAGACAAATCGAACTGTGATGTTCATAGATGACAAATTGAGTCTAATCCATTACGTAGCATGGAGCCACTCGTACTACCTGAAAAATGATCAGAGAACCTGAGGGCAGCATTTTAAAACATGGCCATGACCACTCTTAAAAATACCAGCCATGCCGAGTTCAGCGCAACTATCAAAGCCAGAGTGTAATCCTTTGTGTAATATGCGAAGCAGATTTTGCTTCCATATGGTCTTATTAGGATCCAGATGTGCGAAGGCTCGTAGTGACATTAATAGGAACACACTGAAGCCCTTATTTAAAAAAAAGAAAGACACTCTCAACACTTGTTGTGGGCGGCGAGATGAGAGAGAAAGGACACACTGATCCATAGAGACACTCTCACTGCCACATATGTACTTTTTCCACACCTGGATTAGTTTATGCCGTCTCACCTCTAAGATCAAATCTTCTCTTGAAACATTAGCACCATTCACTCACACGTGCTCTCAGCGTTTCATCCACCAATACACTGTAACTCTACCATGTACAAGAGTTGGTGTCGACAATTACGTCAGTTTAAAAAAAGAATTTCACCAATTTAACATCTGGGGGAATACAAACATCTGCAAAAACTCTGAGGAGAAATGAAAATGAAGGAATGAATTCTCAGTTTTGCATCTTTTTTGGAATGATAGAAAAAAAAAACACTCCATTCCAGTATTAGAGTTCAGAAATTCACCAGTATTGACTAAAATATCAGCCAAAATTTGTACTTTTATAATGAAAACTCCTTGGAAAGGTTCCAATTTGTGTAATCATTTGCTCAAAGAAGGTGATCTCATAAACATCTGTCTTTGTGAAACATCTGCTGTTGCTGAAGTCAAAACGGGAAAACATAAGGATAAAAACATTCTGCTTTTTGGTCTTTTCTTTTTAATGCGTTACATAATCACAATATGTCTCTTCGGTTTGTTAATAACCTGATAAAGACCACTTTTTGGTTGTGGAACTTCCATAACTGAAATGTTCAATGCCTTTCAGAACACTTTATTCATTGTGCCAAGTTGGAGTATAAGCAACGGAAAAGAACTGTGGAGAGAGATGAATGTTACAATATACAATATATTACAAGCACGGAAATATGAAGTACCAATGGGGAAAATGCATTAACTGTTTTAAAGGGTGCATCAAACTGCAAGTGGCAGATAAACTGACATGAGTAAGAGTGTGCAGCCATGCTAGCAGCTGTCAGGCTGTACTTAGTGACAGCTGTGCTTTGAGCTAAATGCTAATGTCAGCAGGCTAACATTTGCTAATTAGCAACAGAACAACTGAAGCTGATGGGAATGTCATTAGTTTTACAGGTATTTAGGCATAAACCAAAGTATTGGACACATTTAAATGCTGACCTAATGATTTAAAAAACAAATGTGAACCTCATGTTGGCACTAAAGAAAACAGAGAATCAACAAAAGCCATTAGGTTTCGTCTGCTGGGAACAATAAGTGAAAAACAATGTGCCAATCAATCCTTTGGAGTTAGACATATTTCATTGGCTAATTGACACCTTCTGGTGATGCTAGATGAAAAGACAGGGGATCAATAACCATTAGCATTAACACCATCCAAACCATCTAATAGTTGTTGAGATATTTCAGTCTGGACCAAAGTGGTGGTCCGACTGAATGACAGAAATGTCAATCCTTAGAGCCACACTGCCAGCATTGCTTAAAATAGTGCTATTAGGAGTCAACAGCAGTGGATGAGTTAGAGAAAGAAACAAAGAAAAAATAAGCTAGTTTAGTTCACAGTAACAAAGAATAGTTTTCATGTATTCAAATACACTTTATCTATTCTAGTAGACCCACAGTTCCAACTACAACAACAGTAGTAGCATTCATGTCATGGAAGCTTCTGACCATTAACCACCATACTTAAACACATGAATGAGTTATCTGTATGGTAGTTAATTAACTACTACTTAATCATATGAGTTATGCACCCTTGCTGGCGGCTCACAGAGAGGCAAGCACTAGGACCTGCAGCATTCAGCAGGCAGACAGATCCTGCAGCCTCTGGGACGCTTCTCACTTACTTTCAGAACAATTTTCAAACAAGTGCAAGACTCAGATAGGACTGTTTGGGATAATTGACACAGAGATTGTTCTTCCCCTCCCTGGAATCTTGTGGAATTGGACACAAACTGGAATATATGTCAGTGATCCTCAGGAGCCTTGTGTCCGTGGAGAGAAGCGAGAGCTTTTGCAGAGGTAGAGGACTATTTTACCTTAACCTATACTGCATGAATCTACAGTAACTTACTACTCTAGAAAGTGCAAAGTAGTTTTACATGTTTGCATTACTTTAAACATAATTTACAAAGTCTTTCTTTTATGTGGAATAGTTTTAGATGTGCAACTTTCAAGTTAGAGTAAAACACATTTTTATACTTTCTTTATCCATATTTTATGAAAGTTACCTGCTGAGGATTTCTATCAAATTTGCTATGTTTCAGACAGCTAATGGGGTTTTGGGGTTGAACTGATCATCTCTTCCATCCCCTCATAAGCTGCTGAAGCTTAGCCTCGGGGCTCATCAGGTTACAATAGCACCGATCAGACCTGCACTCGTCTCCTTGGGCTAGGTGACATTCTCAAAGCATTCCTGCACAGTTTTTGTGTTTGTATGGTATGTTGGGTTGGATACAAGGAGCTTGCTGCAGGGTAGTTTTACTCAAATTATGTGTGCCACACAGAGTTAAAACTAATTATGGCATTCTTGTCATAATAGCAGGTGATTATACTCGAGAAGACTTGCAATGCTATTTCGATAGGTACTTTTCCCATACTGTGTATTTGCCATAGTGGAATAGGAATTTAAACACACCTTAATATGTATGTTGGACACGTATTTTCATGAACCCATTTGCACGCTCCTGCATTGAGAGAATTCATACTTCTCTTAGATGTTTGCAGAGTTTTTAATAGTTTCCAAGTGAGTTTACAGACAGAGAGAGGGTCTGCACTTCAGATACATAGTAAATATGGGAACAGAGCAACTCATTTATAATCTAAACCACATGGCTGTTATCAACTGGCAGGAAAAACAATCTGCAGGATCAATAGGGAGGCTTCTCTGCACTCAAACAAAAGAGGCAGTAGTCAGTTTACAATGACAAAGAGAGTGATGAAATCAGAGGGGGGTGAGTTGAAGGGAGGATGGTGGTCTCGGTGCTTAATTAAGGAAATAGCAAAAGCAGATTTTATGTTTCCCCTTATACGTCTCTGATGTATCCGTGGTTGGTCTAAAGTGTTTTACATCACTGACAAGTTCATCTTCATCAATGGCAGCTTCATTTCAAGGCCAACTTTACTCTCTGCGATGAGGGGCGGAGCCTGTCATCCAGTCTTTTGAGGCATCTTTGAACTCACGGTCACTTGTTCTGTGCGGTTGATGCTCAATGCTGCCTTCAAAGGGAGCTTGTGGTCGTGTTCTTTGACATGGGAAGTTGAACATACAGTATGACTGACAGTTGTGGTTAAACTAGCAACTGAAAAAAGAAAAGTGGATGCTACATGACTCCTTGTATTAATTTTTAAATGGTAATGAATGTTTTCTGCTTTCAAAAAAAAGTAAAATAAAACAAAGCTTACAACCTTTTAAAGACTTATTTGTAAAAACCTAAACCTCTGTTTCCGATGTTGTGAATTGCACAATCGTGGATCATCATATAGACTATACTAAGAACAGTAAACACAATCATATTTCTTCAGAAGTCAAATTTAATGTAATGCCAGGTGATAAATTAGATTTTCACAACACTGTGCCAAGAATGCCAAGTTTTATGAAAATAAGAAAAACAAATTTAAAACATGCTGTAAATTTCACTATATGTTGGATTTCTGCACCTGACTTCATAAAAGCCACATGTGTCTACATGCACGCTTCTGTGTCTTGTAAATTGTAATAGTGTGTTGCTGATTACTTGAATATCCCAAACTAAGGTGCTTATTAAAGGTGGTGGGCCTTTGGAAGGTGTTTTCCCATCGCTTATCCTCAGCTGGCTTGTCTTTCCGAAGCCTTAGTTATACTTTCTGAAAGAACGGTCGCACGGACATGAGACGACGTGGAATAGTGACAACAGTTTGGATCTTTTACACTCTGTCTGTTTGACGTGAGGACAAACCTGCACCTTCTCAAAGCTCCTCCACCTATCCGCGTAGTTAGAAAACTTTGGATGTGCACAGACAGGCGAAAACCTACCGCACAGGACCTCCGCGAAAGGTCGCGTCAGATGGTGTGATGACACTCTCGAGCCTCATGGATGCAGGAAGCATAAATCATGCAGTGATCTTTAATTGTGAGAATAGTGAGGCATAAACTCTGTTTTTCATGGAGTCTGCAAATTATGCTAGCACAATTATTTTCATTATTGTAGATACTCTCTCGATTCTCTCTTCAATTAAATGACTGTTTAGTCTATAAAATGTCAAAATGTGTTCAAGTGTTCAAAATGCTTGTTTGTCCAACCAGCAGTACAAAACAAAGATATTTAATTTACAATGATAGAAAACAGAAAAGTAGCATGTTGTCGCATTTAACAAGACGAAACTAGAAAATGTGAGAACTTGAATCTAAAGAAATTCTACAACTTAAAATCAACTAAATCTCTCCTTGATGCAGTCACAACAGATGTGCTGCCCAGCATAAAGAATGAATTCATATCTATGCTTAACGTGACTATAAACTAATTATTAGCTGGGCCAAATACTGCAGCCTTAAAAACTGTATACATTTACGTATTTCCAAATTCTTATCGTAATCTGTTCCATGTTGACAGAACTTATAACTTTTAGATCTGAGAGAAATGTTTGAATAGCGACGGTGTCCAGTGGAAATAGTGTATGACCAGTTGTGGTCCAAACCAAAAACGGACTTTTTAAATTTAGCTGCAATCTGATCAAATATACAACAATGTTTGTTTATCAGATCTGTTTAAACATTTTTTACATTTTCGTGAACAAAATATGATGATGTTGGACTTGAGCTAAAAGGTGTAGAAAATGGGCAAAGGAACTGAACACATTCTTGCCATCTCTTGTGGTATGCGGAGCAACAATGTGCATCAGTGAAGCTTTTCTGCACCCCAGCATTCCTCATTGCTGAACAATGTGTTCCACAGGTGAATGAACAGGGTCAGGCAGACTGGGCCCTCACAGGTTACAGATGCTGTATGTCCATAGAACCCGGGTGTAAAGGCTTCTGCATACCTAAAAACAAGCATCTGACTGTATAACTCTGGTTCTGTTCTGCTGTGCTATGTAGGAGATGTAATGAGATCCGGTCCTTTCTTGCAAGACTTGAAAGTGAACCATTGGCAGTTTTTCTATACTTATATCAAGCAATAGATTTACATGCAGTATGGTGGTTTGACGGTCATCAACTCCAGACCTCAATAAATGGGTTCTTTACATGTTAACAGTGCGATACATTTTTTTCATCTACATCTTGCACCTCTTCTCTGTTCTCACATTCGTAACCTGGTGGCCGTTTCAACACTTGGTGAGCGGCACCGCAATGAAAGCTTTTCAACACCGCTTTCGTACCAAGCCAACAAGATATACAGTTTGTGCCAAGTAATCTTTTCCTCTGATATTTTCTGCCATGTAGAGTTACACAACCCACAGAATTCAGTAATGCACAAATTTAACTTCTCATCTTCCCGTCAATGCCAGAATGCTAATGGACAAGTGGACGGCAGCAAGAATTCAAGTCAGGCCAAAGTTTAACTGAGTTCAAAGTTCAAATTCCAATTCAAGATGAATTTTGCCATGCAAAATCTGGCAGAAAATTCATTCATTCATTTTGATCATGTAGCCCAAGATGTGTGAGTAAACATCCACAGACGACAGAAGGCTGTGTCTGTGTAAAAGGGCCACATGCACCTTGCATGAAAAATAGATTAGCCTATTTTTAAATTTATAGAGCAGATCTCAATGGCGCATACGCACCACTTACGTGCTGCTCTCACGCCTGGTGTCCTGTTTCTTACCATGTTTAGGTGTCTTAATCCGAAAGATGAATATTTTGATAATTGCGCTCCTCTCCTGCCCCCTAAAAGAGCAGGACTGTAATTGCCTACAATTACAGAAGCTTGTGTTATTCCCCCCTTCACTGGCATCAAACCCGATTAGCCTTCCTTCTTATATAATTGCATCAGCATATATCCCTCCATGCAGACATGTCCCATCATCTCTTGCAGCCTCAGGCAAAGTTCAAGGAACATGGTACCCACTTACAAAACCTGGAAAGAAAAACAAGCTACCGATTAAGCTTACCGCTGCATAACAGCAGTGTTGTCTCTGTTGAGGCGATACCACAGTTGACACTAATATAGAAAATATTGGCCCCTGTTCAAAATGTATAACTGAAGAGAGCAGATGAAAACGGCATAAATACCAGTGTAAAGGTGAATATCTCTCTCTCTCTCTATATATATATATATATATATATATATATATACTGTATATATATATATATATATATAGTATATACTAATTGAGTAAAGGAATCTTCCTTTTTAAGCCACTACATCAGGAGAAGGAACAGACAACCACTAAAAGTGACAGAATACAAACAGTCAAAATAGCTTGAAACAGAAAACGTCCAAACACAACACCACATATGCATTTCTACAAAACACAGCGCCACTTCTGTGGCTTTGCTTTATTTACCTTCCATAACGGCAGGGGTGAACTTATTTTGAGATGGTGTAAACCATAATATACTGTAGGGATATGGAAAATTGCAGCGAGGAAAACACAGGCTGCAGAGCCACGAAGGTGTCAGAGGTTTGATTGGTCATAAAGGTGCAGATGTATCGCACACTCAGTGAACCGAGACTTTAAAAACAATCAATTTGGAAAGAGTTTGCCACAAAATGTCAAAGCAAAGATGGAAACAAAAGCCAGCAAAGGAAATGAAGTCCTCATTCCATAAGGTGATAGTTTAGACCAGCTGTCTCGCACTTGAAGCTGCTGCACAAAACATTGTTAAATATTTCATCTAAGGAGGGTCAGCATCTGACAAAGTCCAAAGCCAATATGTGGTGCTTTTGCTGTGTGCTTTCTTTGATACAGACAAGCTATGAGCCTCTTTGGTTCAAATTAAAACAGTATTTATGAACTTTCTGTGACACAAAAAGTCACCACAAACCCAACAGACCACAACTCAATGTCTGACAAAACAACACAGGGACTGATGAATGGTTTAATACCAAGAACATATTGTGGATGATGTTTTCAAACCATCATACTATCTGAAAACAGTTTGAAGTGGTGTTCCTCAGTAATTCTGCTAACAGACACAAACAGCGGTGTAAACTAGGGGATTTCTTTTCATGTCCGATACCGATACCGCAACCTGGAGTATCTGCCAATACCAATACCATCCTTTTCCCTCTCAAACATCTACGCTGTCGATAATACTTGTTTGGATGCACTTTAGTTAACCTAGTCATCTAAGTTTAGCCAAACTATGAAGCGAATATTCTGCTCCCATAAAGGAAGAAAAAACATAACCCACAACATGACTCAGTTATGTAACAATGCAGTTTCTTTTTAACAGAGACGTTTTTGCAGCCTTTTTCTACTGGTCTCATCATCAAAATGAAATTTAAAGTACAATTTTGTGCAAAAGTTTGAATCTGAGTACTTAGAGTAACAAAGGAATTATAATTCCAGTGTAAAATACTGGATACGACCCAACATTCAATGTAGCCTATCTCTCAATGACACACTTTTTAAAAATGACAATCCATCGTTACCCAAAAGGCCTATAAATCATGCGATGATCTTAAAAAATGAACCATTTTTGACCATTTTTACTGCCATTTCTCTGCATCGCGTTATATTATCTTTAGGTACACCAGTCTTTTCAAACAGATATAAGTTTGATAAATCACAACTTTGTTTCATGTATGCGTTATTGAAAACACATACAGGTGTTGAATACTTTATAAATGAGACCAAATCAATGTATGTAGTTGGAGGTAAAAAGGCTCTCTCATTCTATCAACTTCCCTCATCAGTAAAACAAACAGCTTCATGTTGCTGAAAAGGTGTACCGCAGATATAAATGTTAAACAAAAGACGATGGAAGAAATTCTGCAAATTTATTTGGCGACACGAAATCTCCTGCAACCCAGTCTTTGGGAGTGACTGCTTTAGGCTGATGTGTGATGTCAGATTATACTTTCCCAGTACAGACCGGTACCGATACCATTATTGATTATGTTATCATTGTTATTCTACTATATCCACTGCTGCTGTTATTAGTAGTAGTCGTCATTTTTCCATCATTATTCTGCTTACTATTCTCATTATATGAATCATTTATATCATGTGCATTGAATGTGTTGTAACTGTTATGTTGTTCATTCTGTACACATGACATCTATTGCACTTCTGTCCATCCTGATAGAGGGATCCCTCCTCTGTTGCTCTCCTTAAAGGTTTCTTCCCCTTTTTTTCTCCCTGTTAAAAAGGTTTTTTTGGGGGAGTTTATCCTTGTTCCGATGTGAGGGTCCCGGGACAGAGGATGTTGTATGTGTACAGATTGTAAAGCCCTCCGAGGCAGATTTGTGATTTTGGGCTGTACAAAATAAATTGAATTGAATTGATAGGCTACTGGGATCGACGCATCCCTAGTGTAAACTGATGAGTCCTCCACTGTTTTTACAGAAAAATAGTTGGACTGCGAGTAAAAATGTCTTGAATGTTTTTCAGCTGAATCCCTGACATGTAAAAGCTGTGTCTGGCACTTAACTTTGAAATGATCTACATGATTTTTAATATGACAGTAATAGGCTCCACATCAGCCAAGTGAGGACACTGGAGGATGTAAAAGTCTGGCCAAACAATGTTCCTTAAGTGATGGGAGAAATATCAAAGCAGCTGTTCTGTCCCAGCATTGAAAGTCATATCTGATCTGGCGTCTGCTGTTGTAATGACCTCCAATAATGTGATTGGCCGTAATCCGTAAAAAAAACAATAATCAGTGGGGTTGCACTTATTATGAAACGGAGAACTTGAGATGACACCAGGTCACCGAGACCGTTCAATTCTTAACTAGGCCAAAGTTAGATAAGAGCAGCTGATGATATGAAGTTCATCTCAAGAGTCTGAAATCTGCCAAGGCTTGATCCCAAACTGTACAAACTAAACTTCCGCCGCATTGTTGAACAACAACACACCCGCCGACCCGCTTTAGTCCTTGTTGCAGGAGTGTATTTAACTAATTTGGAGTACTTGAGTGGAGTCCGTTTCTCCTCTGAGCCTGTTGTGTTTACTTACATTGTGTAGAGAGATCGGGGTCAGCTGTGTTTCCTCAGCGCAGCGAGACCAAACAGCCATCAGTGAGTAATGAAACCGTCTCTTGTGGTTGTTTCCGTCATAGTCAGTGGTTGTATTTCACGTCCTTGGGTTTGGGCGATATAAAGAAAGACGTTGTGCACTTTATGACACATTCTTTCTCTGGCTGTTTTCACTTATCTTTGACGTAGTGGAGTTCAACAGATTTTGTTGCGTTTGATCTGCTGTATAATCCGAGTGGTCAACAGAAAGTAAAGTCCTCTTGTGGGAACTGATTAGCTTACAAATAATCACAAAGCGACATTATATATTTATGCAGAATGTGCATCCTCTCTCAGGAAACATAAACAGAATTGGCTGCTATTGCCATCCATATGTTGCAATCAAAGTATCAGTGATAAGTCTGAAGTTTCTATCTGTTGCATCAATAAAAGCTTTGGGCTCCAGTCTTTGCCGACTGATTGGCCCTCCCTGATCCGGCTCTTTGGCTTCACTCAGTTCGGTCTCAGTTTGGACCCGATGTGGTCTTCAGGTCTCCGCGCCAGGCAGACTTTCACACATCTGCCTTAAATCACAACCGACTGCCAGCAGAGGCCCCATTTCTCAACCAAAGGTCGTATTTTGTTAGAAACATTTTCCCACATAGTTGTAAAACAGAAAATTGCCTCAACTAGATGCTACAGGACAGCAGTCGGGGGGGGGGGAAATTATGTGCTTCAATTGCATGCTATTATCCTTCTTAACAAGTTTCCTTTGACTAGTTGCCACAAGACAAAATAAGAGATTTCACTTCCCTACAACTGGAGGACAAGCTGAGGCAGGTATGCCTCAAAACCTTAAATGTAACCTTAAATGTGTTGCAATGTTCACATTGGTGTTGAAGCACACCATCCAAAAAGTGTGAGCATGTCTGCGAGCATGTGAAAATCATGATGCAACACAATAAACTTGTTGGAATATGTTATGTGGATTTTGGTTGTATCCTTAGGAAAAAGCTGGGCATTAAATATGTTCCTGTTTCGACTAAAGAAAATAAACACTGAGCAAAATCTGAACTCACGTGACGTCAAGTTAGTCTGAAGCTCTGGTGTGTTGAATTGTTCAAAAACTACAATTATTCTCAATGTTAAGGAAATTATGTTGACTAGAGATTTCAAAACGGATCTTAAAACGTACAAGGTCCGAGATTGGGAGCATTTGGATTGCGTCTAAGCGGCTGTCAACATGTCGACGGCGATTCAGCGGCTCAAAGCTAACGGTGCTAACAGCGCTAATAGTCTAAGATATTGGTGAAAGTCCTGACAGAGCCAACAATGTTTACCTGAGGGGGAACCGGGGGGTGGGTGGTACGCTTCTGCGACTACGCCGTCGGACGCGACGACGTTATCAGCTGTAGCCGCTGTATGAGAACAGTGCAGAGCGGAGGCAATGAGCTAGGGCACGCTCACATGCACGCTCACACGCTCACATGCACCAACATCAAAGCATGCACAGCCAACCTTGCTATGTAAACAAAGCGTGAAGAAGCTCGGATAACAACACAGAGCGGGAGTGAGTTCATTTTCTGCTCAGGTAGACATTACTCCATTACATCTTTACATTGCAAATAGCTATTTGCAGCTAATGTTCAGAATGTTAAATACAGCTCCTTTAAATGATATTTATTGACCTCATCTTGAAACCAAAAACACAGTCCGTTGTAGATTTTATTCCCCAAGTGATGCATTCTCTCTTCTTCCACTCATGTTTCCCAGTATTTCCTGGATAAAATGACACTTTTTACAATTTAATCGAACACAAACACCCGTGTTTCAGTGACAGACGGTCCTCTCTGCAGTTTATCTTCCACACAAATTCGTCTTACCGTCTTTAGCCCAGTGCCGGCTATCATCTGCTGATGCTGTGCTGTATGTTGGTGTGTGGGTGTGCTTGGGTTTTTGTCAAACTGACTCCAATTTGAATACACCGAGGGCTGCCTCATGCAAGACAGCACCATTTCTCCACAGGGCCGAGGGGAGTATCAATGAGAGGATAAGAACTGAACTATCATTCACCCTTTTGTGCTGGATCGGAGACAAGAAGTATTTTAGTCACTCTGTGATTAAACCTTTTTATTTAAAGGAGAATATAGCTGCACAGAAGCTGTATGCAACTTTCTATTGCCACTGTTTGCACTGTTTTTTTTTGTTTTCTTTCCATGTAGGCCGACCTACTTCTGTGACTCACAAAAAAAAAAATACCCTCAGGAAGGAGTATACTGTACAGTTGCCATAGCAACAAAATTATGTCATATTTACCTTTGGCTGAAAACACTCTTCAAGTTAAGAGATGTTTATCATTCCTGCGTTTTCCTGCCTGTCCTTGTGTATCTATGAAATCACCACAGCAGAGCTGCGTGCACGGTTAATTGACGGATTGCTATCCGTCAATTAAAATGTGAGTGACTCAAGAAACAGGAGACGACAGCAACTTAAGTCTAATTATAGTGGCAAGCAGCAATACGGTGACAGTCTAGCAATGTAGTCACGAAGGAGGGAAAAGGATTTGAAAGTTTGAGCTTTTTTTCTTGAGAAATGAGGAGAGCGATTAATTAAACAAATCTTTAAAAGGTTTTTCAAAACTTTTTTGTTAAATTCAGATGACTGACGTCTGCATTGCTTTAAATAACAAAAAGACCATTCTGCAAAGTTTATTTCAGGATTGTAGAAAACTAAAGTTATATATATATAATATATATATATATATCGAAAAAAAATATTGAAAACAAACCTATGTTTTGTAAAAATATATATATTTTCAAAACCATCTATTTTATGAAATTGGTACAAAATGTAACATTTGAGGATTAATGGATGAAAGTTTCCACAAGCCAACTACTAACGTACACACCTGGTTCTGATGTATTGGGTGAGAGGCACTTTCTGGTCTATTTTCTTCGGCGATCGCCATTGAAGTGTACGTAAGTAATATTAATTTATACATGTCAAAGAAAATGACAGCGAAAAGACCAGAAAGTTCCTTTCACCCAATACATCTGAACCAGGACAATAGCGGCTCGCGCAGTCCGGACCAGGACACAGTTCCGCTACATGTCATCCATGACAATCTATACGATTTTATTTCACATATAATAGATAAATACCACCTTAAAGATAAAGGTAAATGTTTACAGTGACATTGACAGTCAGACATGTGCATTTTCTTTTGATCATTTTTCACACCCAAAAGAGACGTTAATAATCAAACCATGTTGTGCAAAGTTTTGGTTAAATTTGAACAAGTTAGTTGAAAGTTGAATTCTTAGTTAGGCTATAGAATCTAAGTCATGGACAATTTCAACCTGACTCGAGAAATATTTGAGTTTGGACCTACATTTGGGTAAAACCCTCAAAGTTAAAGCACAAATGACGAACTGTTTTAAACAACAGGAGAACTGTCCAGTTATCTGAGCATATAAGATGGAAGAGCAGACAGGTTGTGGAAGAAAGGAACCAGGGTAGAGGAAATAAAAGAAAGACAGAAAGCTTTTTAAGAAAATACTAGTTTCTATCATCATCAGTGCAAAGACAATTCTGCAAAGACAAAGTGCAATTCATGCATTTCATAAATATCCCCACATTTTACTGCGGTTGTCGTTCCAGAGTAACCTCAGAGTTCGAGGGCTTGAATCCAGCACAAAGCTTTGCAGTTTTGCATGAATGACCACAGCAACGTAATGAGCAGCTTGTCATTCAAAGCCCAGTGGTGGCTTTCAGATAAAGTCACCTGCACCTCCCTTCCTCTTTGAATGAGAGCCAGCCCTGGTGGATCAGGTTACGAGAAGGGCTGTGTGACTTTTACCATATGAATGAAGTCGCCGCCGCCATACTTTTTTTCAGAGGGAGGTAGATTGTTCTTGGTCTGCAGGCTGGATTGTGTGCCACCAGGCTGTTTGTCAAGTCATCCCAGACGGGGCTCATTAAACTGACTCCATTAGCGGTAATGAGTTGTAGGTCAGTGGTTGTGGGAGGCCTCTTCATTCAGGGCTAACAGACCAAATAACTGATTCGGTTAATTCACACCGACAAGGCAGAAACAGTTTTGGCTGCCTTTGCTGCCTACCTGCATCTACGGGAGCCTCAAACTGTCCTGCAACAAGACATGTCAGCATAATGCCTCACTCTCCACAAGCACAACACCAAAAAAACACCAAGACACCAAGCTGAGAACAACAGAGACTCCGACGTGATAATAACAAACTCTCCCCCAGGAGAACTTTGACTCTACAGGTGGATGCTGAGGTGATGCCGAAATGCTTTATTTTTTAGTTTGCACATGAGCAGCAGCACTCAGTTGCAGAGTAAAAGACCAGGCAGAACAACAACAGCTTCAATAGACCACAATATTGCAAAAAAAATGCTCATTACAATTCCCCAGTGAACAACAAAAAGTATTCATATTCATTGTTTTTTCAAACCAACAGTCTAAAACACAAAGATATTCAGTTTATGATGATAGAAAAACAAACAAAAGTAGCAAAAATCTTCATATTTGAGATGCTGGAACCTGGAAATGTTTGGCATTTTAGCCAATCAACCAACCAACGAAATATCCCAGCTCTACTGCAAACTGTGCATATGACCGATATGCAGCGTGTTGCAGTGAGTACACTCTCATGTATGAGTGTAGCGGTGCAACTTTAAACTGTCTGCCTGAACTAGCACACAGGTTTGCCCCATTACCGTCGGCTACCTCACACAAACTGGATGTATTATGTGAAGACAGAATGGAAAGCAGATATTCAGCCGCTACGCTCGGATGTCATCACCTCCTACGAGCATGTGCCAAGCTCGGTACGGCATAGACCGAGCAGAACTAATTCTAAACTTCATCCCCCAAATTGTGTTGGACACAGATGCCGACAGCATGTGGAGGCTACAGGAGAAGTCAGGATACTATGAGAGTATTGAACATTTTGGTGAGCACCTTCAACATGTTGGCAAGGCATCAGCTATTTTATAGGCTACCAATCAAGACACTTTTAACTATTCCAGAATTATACTATCTACTTAATCAAGATGGAGCTAAGACTCATAAGTTATGCAGCAAGCAATAAAAATGTTATGAGGCACATTAAGGATGTTTTCACATGTGTTAAGACAAAGACAAACGACAACCAAAAAGGAAATCCAGCCCATAAAACAGCACTTAACATCTTTAAAATTAAAATACTTTTGGACCAGAAACAACCAACAAAAAAATTACAAACACAACTCAGAGTTGTTAGCCAGGTGGTCCAAAATGTTTGTTTCCCCGGCCTGAAGTTAGGTTGAAGGACGACAGCTGATGAGAATGGAGTACCTGAATGCAGCACAAGCACCATTATAACTTAAATTAAATTAACAGCAGCAAAAGTAAGCACGAGAACGAAGAACTAGATTATACATTATGTGCATACTATATGAATCTTGAAAGTATTAAATAAATTATAATTCCATTATACACCATACATAAATATTTACTCCAATGCGTATTGAGACACAATCACAATTAAAGTGAAGACATAGGCTAAAGAGGCTGCTGATAAAAGGCACTTTTAAGAATGGAACTAGTGGGTATAAAGTGTCTTGAAGCAGTTTTAGCAGCATGAAATACAGTGATTGCACTCGTAGCAGCAAATAGAAAACAACACTTTTTGCTGTTCGACTTTTCTCAACTTTTGACTCAAAAAAAAAGGGGAGAGCCCGACCCCAGCACAGCCAGCAGGGTTTTAACAAGGTCTTGGGAATGCTCGTTGTGAATCAAGAGCATGTTCTGCTGTGTTATCATTGGCACATTGTGCTGCAAACATCCTGTTCAAAATCATCCCGATGGTGTTTTACTGTGTTAAGTCTAGGAAGCTGCAGGCGTTTTCAGGAAGCTAAAGTCAAACCAGAGCCACTAGTACTATACACAGAGGGGCCTAACATATGCCACCACCTCCTTCCCTGTTGCAGCATCACCGTTATCGGACCAAGCAGCATTCTTCCGCCCTCCAGTCATCAGGTGGCCGAGTGCTGCTGCAGCCCATCTGCTTTCAAGGCTCAACGAGTAGTGCGATGTGAGATGCCCCAGTGCACACTAATGTTGTACAGCGGCATTATGTGCATATTTGTAGCCCACCTAGTAGCTTGAATGAATGTTGCCATTCTCCTCTCGCCGCAGGCTGAGACTGCTGACTGCATGTTACTTAACCACTGAGTGGCTGTTACAGCAGTCTGGTCCTCAAAACAACTGAGACATTTGTTTTCCATTAAACGCGATTGCTGTTTTGCATGCTATATGTAAAACAATAATGTTGCAGATTGGAAATAATAGCATGAAGCACAAATATTCACAAAGCTCCCCTCTTTACACATATTTTAGCTTTAGTGACGCATTATACACGACATGTAAATCTCATAGTGTTCGCTGCTGGTATTAACTGGCAGGTCAAGTAGCCTAAAGTTGCTGACCTATGATCAAGTAGAGTCACCGTTAAGATCAAATAAATATGGACATTATTTAAGTCCATCCAGCCATCATCCATAATCTCCGATCATGTTCAGGGTCTGTTACACTGCAGACATTCACTGCATCGTTCTTGGCTGAAACATACACAACATTTGTATGTTGTATGTTGTACTTTCTGCATTAATATAACATTTACCTTCATGCTTCTCCTCCAATTAGTAAAACTGTAATTAAACGTCTGAACTTGTTTTTTGCTTTTGTACCACAATGTGAAAAAGATTAGGCGACTTTAACAATATGTTTTCCTCTCTTGTAAACTACTAGCCCTAAAATAATTCTATAGTAGTTTGACTACTTCAATTAATTCACACTTACAGGGTCAGCAGTCACAAATGTTCTTCCTGCAGTTTTTCTAATTGTTCAATTCATAGCAACACACGGACGTTTTAGAGGCCGACACGTGTGTGGTGAGGAAGGCAATTCCCAAAACGCCCACGAGTTTAATAATTTGATTAAAAAATAAGAAATAATGTGAGAGCAAAATCTGTGAGATCTTTGCCTTAATGTAAATTTAGTGGATTTTTCCTCCTGGCTTGTGTTTTACTATAAAAGCCAATGAGTAGAGCCAAATCTGTTTGCATGCAAACACCGTAGCTGTTATGATTTCATCTATTGCACTTTTAAATGACCTAGAAAAGCTACTGATCTCACTTGACAACATATTAATCTCGGTGACAAAACTCCATCCGCTTAAGGACACTGAAAACGCCATCAAGTCAACCTTAAGTCAGTATTGTGTTGTCGAACTATTTCCAAGGTCAAGAATGAACTTCAATGCGTGCAAAAATAAAAAGTGTATATTGTACGTATCAGCTGCCGACACATACATGTTCTTCGTGCACTTTTTTAAAATGCAGTTTTTCAGTTCAGTTATGTTCCTTAATTAAACATACTTCAGAAGAGCACAGTGGTGAAAATGAAACCTGGAATACACAGCTGGAGGTGGCGTCTTGTTGGGATCAGGTCTTACACCAGCAGCAGTTTGCTAAGTCTTCAGTCTTCGTGGTCGCCCAGCAGTTAAATGCTTTGGATTCTGCACAAAAGATGGAAACGGGTAACAGAGTCACAAAAGCAGGGTGGCTCATTTGTTTAACAGCCCGACCTGCGATTGAAAGGTCACAGGTTCAAAATCCCATGACAGCCAGACAGACCACCGTTGTCGAGGTGCCGTAAAGCGAGGAACACTTCCTGTGCAGGCGTAGATTCTTTACAGGAGTGTGCTGGTGTCATTTAGATTTACAGCCCATTTACTTCTGTTTATGTACGGCTTACATTCCTGTCATTGTGCAAGCGAGCCATAACGCTGGCTACTCACTCTTTCTAACTTCCTCAGCCATGCTTGAAAGTAACTACTGCCAGAGATATCCTGAATTAAAAAATATATATACACGAGCAGGATCGAGTTTTGTGAGAACTTTTCGGGAATTATTTCTTAGCTTTCAATTCTCTGTGTGTGTGTGTGTGTGTGTGTGTGTGTGTGTGTGTGTGTGTGTGTGTCAGGTGATTGACACTAAGTAAGGTGTAACATAACACGTAGTCTGCTGACACAAGCACACTTGAGCACAGTGACATTAGAATAAAAGGAAATGACCAGACAAAATGAAGGCTTCTGGTTCACCGTGATGGATAATCTTCCTGGCTGTGTTTCATCACTGCACATAAATGTATTGAGGCACTCTGGAAGCAAGGAATCAAACATGATGAAATAATTTATTAACAGAGAGAGACAAAACAGATAACAAACAGCAATACATGTATTTAAAGGATTTTATGTAGTGTTGACAACTCCTCTGGTGTGTGTATGTGGCTTCATATACAAAATTCCTGAATGATCTGGTTTCTTCTTGATCCTAAGTAATCTTTGAACGTTAAATGTCTTCCTATGTATCTGTCTTTTAAGTCCCAACAAACCTGTCAACGCTCATATAGAGGAATGCTGACAGACTTTACAGCATTAACATTGATAGCTACCCGACATGTTTCAACTCTGGATAATCTACATTATGCAGGTCGTCTTCTTTATTTCGGTATGTTCAGTATGTGAGGATCTGGTGAGCGGGAATAACAGATGAACTTTATCTTCCCAGTATTGGTCTCACAGAGAATATGTTTACAGAGGGTTTACGAGCCGGGGGAAACACTTTCTGTGCTTGTCTCTCGACAGGGATACAGAGCGGAGGCAGAGGAGGGCAGAGGTGCGCTGGATGGGGGCCACGGCCGGGCCCGATGGCAGGAGCCCAGGACACAGTGAGCTCTGATCACGTCCTCTAGAAGCCGCTACAGGTGCTACAGTTCACGTGGAGACACTGAAAAGGTCTCCAAAAAGAGGAAGTGCACTAAATGACATATTGATAGTCTATGGCTGAGCAGATACACCAAACCGTGTGTCGGGTCACAAACACAACATCAAACAAGTCGTGAATATTCCTCATTTGATCTATTTCTGCCACGTTTAAAACACAATTAGACTTTTTGTTTAGTGGAGACTCGTCTTGGTCAAAATGTTTTTAAAATAAGGCCTAAAATAAGGAAATGAATGCTGTGGAAATTCAAGATTTGTGTGAAATCCTCAATATCTCCACGGTAGCTATTAAAAGCATTTTTTTAATCCCTACTTGTATTTATATGTATGTATTCCAAATTGTAATTGAAAAAACGAAAACTGGAGCAGGAAGGAAATAATTATAGGACTGGATGAGGTGCATCAGAGAAATCATATCATAAGGTCAATTTAATACCACATTGACAATGAAGATGCATGCCAGCTTTATTCTTAATTGCTCCCCTGATAAATGCACTATAACAAATGCACACTGCCTCAGACGGTGTTCACCTTACAAAAATGTTCAAGTTGTTAGAAATTATAGTTTTTTTGTTTTTTTACTTTACGCAGTTTGATGAATACGGGCCTCGTGCTTTCTACATGTTCGTTTTTGTCATTGCAGATATTTTTACATCACAGGAAACACACAGGGGCAACTAATAACATTAATTAAGGCTGTGCTCCACTTAGTCGTCCCAGTAAACCATGCCAGCAAACCGGCAATATAATACCAGAGGTGTAATTGTTGCACTCTCAAATCTCCAGTGGGCCTCTAAGATAATCGCTGACATATTTGATGTTCATATGAATATAATGTATGTCCTGTAGGCACACTGATTCAGGTTGCCATTCAAGCATTCATTTATTATAATTTTCAAATTAATTGGGGTAACTTGGCAAGATCATTTTCATCCTCATCAGTGATTTTGTTGCATTCTACTTCCCTTTCCAAAATAGATCTTGCCATTAGGGGGTCGCTGCGCTCATTTAAAAAGAATGTTTTGCTTGTCTCCAAAATAAATGTATCTCTTTTTTCCACTGGATAAATGTTTCCTGCTTCCTACTGTAGAGCAACCTTCCTGTTGTGTCCTAAAGCGATCCAAAAACAGAACAGAGACCAATCTCCCCTGCAGTGATCTCATCTGGCTCATATGAATAATACGAACTGGCTTCCTAAAAATGTTTTGCAGTAATGATTTCTTTCATGTCCAAATGTTGCCCTGCGCACAGGAAGAGAGGCGAGATGTGAGGGGAGACACTAACCTGAAATGAACAGACCTCACATCAGCTTAATCATAGCTCACGCCGTGTACTTACGAACAGGCCATGATCTTTCTTTTGATTTGTTGTGCCAACAATTTTAATCCACCAGCACTCACCCTGACCCCTGAGGGGAACATAGCATATAATGTGGCTGCCTGACGGAGCCTGCTAGCAGAGCCATCGCAGGTGTTAACATGCCTGTCCATGTATGCAGGACAGATGTTGTGGTGTGTGGAGTCACAGTGTGATGCAAAGGGAAACTGATGGGATGTCACTACTGCGTCTCTTAGATTGACTGTGTGTGGCGTGATACCTGTTTCCTTCCTATCTTGTAACTTATTAAATATATACAAGATTTATTTGTTTATAAAATATCCTTCACTGCTCCACAAATGGGACTTCAGTTCTGTTTCTGGAGGCTTACACTATATGTTTCCTGCTTAAAGAGACGCATCATTTGATTCCTTTTTTGTGTCTGTGAACACAGTTTGAAGATGATATGAAGCTGTGAGCTTAGCTGAGCTCAGATCAGATGATGGATATCTTTGGAATCAGGAAGCAAACTTCTCCAAAAAAGCTTCAATTTATTCATCCATAAGATCATGGAAAAGACGCTGAATACAGAAAATAGGAGATATTCATCCACAAAAACATAAAACTAATTTATTTTGTTCACACTACCTGTGAAATAAAAAATTGAATGTAATTTATTGTGTGTGACACGAGGTCTTAGCCTGCCACTGTGTTCAATAAGACAATACTGTCCAAACATAAAATATGATATACTTTATAATCCCCAAGGGGAAATTCTGCCTGGGCAATAGAGCTGCATACAGCTGCAATTAGTTTAAAAAATACAGAGCCAACAAGACAGTACATATACATATAAATACATATACTGTATATATATGTGTCTGTCTGGGAGGAAGCGGACCAAGAAATCCCTGTAAATCTCCTGTAAAATGATATCAAACACAGAAATCTGTCTGTACTGTTTGTAAAGATAGTTACTGCAAAGCCATTGAGCATTAAGTATCAAAGCCTCAGTATTAGGCAAGGTGTGTTTTCCACTTTAAAGAAGAAGCTGTTCCTGTTAGGTCAATCTCACCGTCCAACATGTTGCACCTTGAAAACTGTGAAGGAAGAATGGGGAGCAGCCACACTTTGGATTAAAGACATTTCACAAGTATTTAGAGCTTAATTCCGGAGTTTAACTACTCTCCATTGAAAGTGTTCCTCTGCACCTGGTTTAAATACAGGACGAGATGTGCATACGTCTGCACCAGAAACACAAAAAAAAGGCCCCAGAGAGTATTTCTTTAAAGCACTGTGTGATGAACACACCGTACTGTGTATGATGGAGTGCTTTCTGTGCCTGTTGATGCCCTCAGGTTGTGTGCCCATGAGGTCGTCCATGCTGGTCCTGTTCCTCCTCTTCAGTGCCCAGGCTGTGGCCGCCATCGGAGGAGCAGCGCAGCAGCGGGGTCCAGGCCAAAACCCCAACTCCATCCCCACGGTGGACCCCAAACTCTTCACCAAGCGCCGCTACCTCTCACCCCGGGTGCTCATCAGCGCCCAGCCGCCCGATGCAGAGCCAGCTGAGTCGCAGGGCACCGGCAGCAGGACCCGCAGGCGAGCCGGGCAGCCTCAGCACCGCGGCGTTTACTCGGTGTGTGAGAGCATCAGCGTCTGGGTGGGCAACAAGACCAAAGCCATGGACATCTCGGGCAACGAGGTGACGGTGCTGCCGGACGTGAACATCAACAATGTCAACAAGAAGCAGTACTTCTTCGAGACGACGTGTCACAGCGCCCGCACGGGCAGCTCTGGCTGTTTGGGAATCGATGCCCGACACTGGAACTCCTACTGCACCAACTCGCACACGTTCGTGCGAGCGCTGACTTCGTTCAAGAAGCTGGTGGCGTGGCGGCTCATACGCATCAACGTGGCCTGTGTGTGCGTGCTGAGCCGCAAGTCATGGCGGCAGTGAAGACTTTCCACGCACATCGCAGTCAAATACAGTAGAAACACAGATATACTCATCACCAAAGACTTCCCACCCTCTGCACAAAGTAAATTATTGGTTTATGTCAAAGTATCAGGATTGCATGTATATACACCAGCCCTGGGTCAAATAGTATCTGTTTTGAGCTGTTTGGGGTGTACCAAACATTAAGCGGTTGTTGCTGTGTCACTTAGTATCGGACTGTCTGAGCTGCGGTTTGTAACGGATTCATCTTGCAGAGGTTTAAAACGCACAGGGCCCATATTTATCAAGCGCCTAAGAATTACTCTTGAAGGGGAACTCCACCGATTTTACACATCAAAGTCTGCTTTCAGCACTTCTGCATGATGTGGAATGAGCTGTATAAAGCCTACCGTGGCTCCAGATGAAGCTGATAAAGTGTGTGATGTCACTTGAGGCATTGCCAGTCGAAAACGTCAAGTTTGAAAATAGAGGGGAAAAAACAAAAACAAAAGAGGGTGGAGTTACAAAGCGAGCTTACCAAACCTCTGCAGTCTGCTCCTCATCTCTGCTTGAGGCTAGCGGCTGGAGGCTACATTAGTGTTGCATTGTGGGTAGTGCCACGTGCGTAATGTAGTAATGCAGGTTTTGATAAGAAAGAAGAATGCATGGAATAAAAAGACAATGTTACTAGTTCTGCTGCATCAATTTTTACACCTTTTTTCCCTTTTTTTTATTAAAACTGTCCATTGTGAATCAGGACTGCAACGCTAAATCAGTGGAGTAAGCGGATTTGAAGAATGCTCTAGAAGCTAATTTAGGGGAATTATAGTTCTTCGATGACTGTGAAGAATACGACACATTTATCAAGCGACCTACTCCGGTTTATAGAGAAGTGTAAACTTTAACGCTTTAGTGATTTTGTGAAAATCTTCATCCTTCGTAGCAATTACCATGTGAATTCACAACAATGTAATATATTTCAAAGAGATAAATAGGGATCGATATATGTGGATTGAATAATAGAAAAACATAAAATAAACTCTAACTCAAGCAGTAAGGAAAATCTGATGCTTGTATAAAAGGTAAATCAGAAAATCATATAATAAGGATTATTTATTATCACATTAAAGATGCATTCAAGCCAGCTTTATACTTCTGGCTTGCACCTCTAAAAAAAAGGCAAAAAACATCCTCTCAAATGTTCAAATAGAGTGTAAATAAATTTCTGAATTACAGCTATTGAATTATTCATCATAATTCATTTTGTACAATCCAAAATGAAGTCTGTGCCCTCATCTCTGTGTCTGTGCTGCAGTCCTCTATCTTCTCTTAAGAGATGTCCGGAGTGCTCTTAAAATCAGAGCATTTTTATACAGATAACAACCAAAGCACAGCCACATCTAGCTACATCGAATCTAGCTCTAGCATCTAGTGTTACACAATGCAGATTTTTTAACTTTTATCTTTGACTTCCAAACATTCACTCTGGCGGTTTGATAAATACAGGCCCAGGTTCAGCTGAACCACAGCTAAACTGCAGCTTGACCAAACGTATAATGATGAAGTTACCTTATGAGATCCACCCCACGCACTCACAGGCAGTAATTAAGATTTTCCATTATGAATAACTGCTGAGGAAATACACTCAAAACACCACTGGAAGCAGTGTGTATTTGAATTATTTACAGACCAGTTCCACGTGACCTTTAACCTCCTTTTAACCTCTGCAGGAGGTTTAATTCAGACCTCACATGCCCTCTACTGGCATTCAAGTGACCACTGCAACACACAGGAACTGGGTTTATATATTAAACTAAATGAGTGCATTTTACACTGTAGCTTGCAAAGACACAGCAGTGGTGTTTTAGAAACTATGTGATGTTATTAAAGGAGACACAGGTTTAAATCGGTCTTAAACCTTAAACCGCAGCTGAGATTTAGCACCACAACTCAATCATTCTGATTATGGGTATTTTTCCGCCACCTATTATATATTCCTATAGCACACCCGACTCACTACATGCAGGCTGACGCAACACACACACACTTTGGAAATACAATTTGACCCAGGTCTGATATAAGTTAACCTTTTGTTACAATGTTGTTGATTGTTATTTATTAAACACTTACATACATGCACTGTGTGTTTTTGAGGTTTGTTGTTGCTCCTCATGGAGACTGAGGACTGAGTAACCGCTTAACACGAAAAAGAAATTGAGTTCTTTGGCCTGAAGAGAAAGAGCCATGTGGCTTCATTTTACTGGCAGTAATCTGGTGTTTTGGCTTTGCTTCGTGTTTTTTCTCCGGGAGATATGAAACAAAGGGAAAGCGACATTTACATGAAGAAGCCTGGGATTCAACCGCTAACTCCAGCTGATAATATCATGGCTTGCTATTTTCTTTGTTTTGGCAGTGACATTTCAGTCTTGTCAGAGCACAACAAATTGTACTTGAGGAATACTGTCAGTTTCTGGTGATTTTTTTTTGTTTTAGGCTAAAATCCCAATCGTTGTATCATAGCTGACATTTAAGATGTCAGAGAGCTTTGGAGGTAAAACAGACACAAAGACGCTGCAGAGGCTGTTTCTGGAGAACTATAGAGTTTTAAGAGAAGTATCCCAATTTGAGCTGTGTACCTGCCAACTGTACATACCATCTTTAAAGCCAACGTGTTTAGTTTACTTGTGACTTGTTTACTTCAAGCTTCATCTCCAAAGCACTGCTACAAAATACAATACAATACTGCCATCTAGGGGCCAGAAGAGGGAACACATCTCATATGTCTTTAAATGAGACTTCATAACATTGGATCAGATCATAGACCGTGGATCAGATGTTAACATGAAATATTTAATACTTCCGGTCCGACACTTTATGGAGTTCAGTAAGAGAGTTTGAAAAGGAATCATTTCATGTATTGTTATACATTCATGAGCTAAAAAACAGCACTGAGGCTTCATCAATTTAATAAAACATGTAAAAAGTTATTTTTGGAACGGAAAACGTTTCTAAGCACGTTATAGTGTGTTAGTAGCTGACTATGTGGACTGCGCATGCGTCCTGCTGAGTTCAAGGCCACAGCGTAGTATAACTTAAGTCCTGCATTCAAAATGTTTGTAAAAATACAAATATATTAAAATCTAAATGTACTTAATGTATCAAAAGTAGAAGGACTCGTTATGCAGAATGGCTAATTTCAGAATCATGTTCATTATATAATTGGATTATAAATAATGGTCAATGTGTTCATCATTTGAATTTTGCAGCCGGAGCTATTTTAACTACTTTGTATATCTGCAATCTGTAATAATACATCATCATTTATAAATTGAGTATATTTTGTATTAACAATCTTAATCTGCAAAGTAACCAATGAGCTTTAAAATTAATGTAGTGGTTTAAAAAGTAAAAAACAAAAAACTTTTAGGGCAGATAAAGTAAACGTAGAAAGAAAACAACGATAATTAATTGAGCGGGATCCTTGACCTCAGATACAGTTTGACATAAATAACCTTATGGTCTTTAAGACAATAAGATGTGGAATATAATTCAAATTTAACAAAAGAAATGTAATGGCATATATTCAAACTGTTACATCTCCGTCTGTCCACTAGACGGAGACATTGATCTGACCAAATATTTAGTCCCATAATACTTCACTGTGTCGGTCTAGTCCAAAGGTTTCCATTCAGCCATGCTGTCTCAGTGATACAGATGCACATATACGATCGTTTTCGTTTGAAGTTGTCAGATGTTGATACACACTGTCAAGACTGTATTCATAAATTACAGGCCCTGTATTTCATAATAGTCTACTACAATTATTTTAAACCTGTTTCATTATTTTAATCTATTGAGTAGCATGGCTTGTCCTCATAAAAGCATACAAGTCCAAAATGATTTTGATTGTCTGTCTTGTCACCCCTGGTGTCTGTTGGATCATAAGCATGACAGTTTGCCCATATGGAGATCAGGTTACGTTATTGCAGATTTACATATGAAGCACAGCAGAGGAGGGTGAGGAGGGTGAGGAGGGGCGGCTGTGGAGGGACAATGGGATTCTGACTCCATTATACTCCGAGGATATGGTTTCAGTTTGGGTGTACTTCTACTGTGAGAATTACAGCCCTGAATTGGATTGGATGACCAAACTGATATTAGGTTATCGTTGATGCAGTTCAGTGACTTTATTCAGGATTACATGGAAACTATTAATCATTTATATCCCTCATATCTCTCTCATCTATCCATCCATCTATGCATCTATCTGCTGACTTTTGCTGGAGTTGTCATCTGATAAATAAAGAGGCGGTGATGTGATGCGTCTCGTGATCTGATCCTCACTGATACTCTGGCAGAAGAATAGGGGGTCGCTGTTTGCCTCCCACATCAGAGCAGCAAACAAAGGCGACACAAACATGAGAAGCTTGACTGTCAGAGTGGGTGAAACCGGCCTGACCCCCCCCCCCCCCCCCCCCCTCCTCCGGCCGGCAGAGAAGACACAGAGGAGCTTCATATGCGGCCTTCAGTCACAGGAACTGGCTTACATACCGAGTACAATTTGCATATTAAAACAGAAACAGGTATTTCTGTTTCCCCTTCACAAGTTTTGTCAAGACAGTGCAGACAGTAGTTAAGAAAAGTTGCAATGGAAGATCTATTTGTTTTTTAGAAGATATGCATGTGATATTGTTTTGAAAATATAGGGTCCTCAGCTTTCACAATCTGTAAACCAACTGTATGTTGTCCTAACTATATCTTATTGCAATGTATTTAATAAACAATAAAGTTGTACAAGATAACCCACAATTTGCGATACTCTGGCAGGATGGTTATGGTTAGGCATTGACTTTGAAGGGTTAAGGTTAGGATAGGTTGTCAGGCAGCGAGTTGCAACCGTTTTTGCACGTTTTTTTGCAAATTCGATGGTGCAGGAATGAGGCCTAAAGCCAAGAAATGAGTTAGCATTGTTGCACTTCCAATTCCCTCGTCTCAAAGTCAACGGGTTTTTGGTTAGATGCCTGAATTCAGCTCTGTGGTTTACACAAGCTTAAGATATTTTCACTTGTAAGTGATCTTGTGTTTGCCACAGAGCTTGTTTTCTGCAATAATCCAAAATCCCATTGGCTTTTTGTCGAGGGGACCAATGTGATGGTAATTTCCAGGGTTGGCCTAAACAATAGTCATCCCTGCACCACTCGATTGTGGATTATCATCTAGACAGCAAGTTGTGTTCAAAAGATCAGGGGTCATTTTCTTATCAGTCGACAATAAGATGTTTGGTATCACTGGATCGCAGAAATTACGAGCTTTCTACAGCACCTAAACGCATCGTGACTCAAAAACCACATTGTTTCGTTTCCAACGTTGAAACTTCACATTTTACAGTCACTGCATCAAGCTATGTTCATGCACACACTTCACCAGGACTTATGTTATTTTCACCGAAACAGCAGAGTTGTGTTACTTACGGTTCTACAGTAATCGGTGAGCCTTTGGGAGCCAGCAACCTTCTTAAACTTTGTTCATGCTCGCGAGCTACGAGCACGCAAAAAGGCATTTATGCTCAACGCGCTGTTCGTTGCATTATTCTCCGAAACGCCAGAGGGCGTACAAACAAAGTGTAATGTAAAGAAGCAAGAAGACGATTCCTGCAAAACACCATAAACGAGCAATTGTTATTAACTGTAAACTCATATATCATATTCATGGCCTTTTCTATTGCCTTTATACAAGCCCTGTAAAGAAAGAAGTCAAGTACGTATTGCACTGTTAATACATGGTTGCAAACCCTGTCAACAATTTGATTTGACGGGCAAAATATGCACTCAAATGTAGATTCTTAAGACCTCTGGTTTCTAAAGCATTCAAAAACGAATTGCGCATCTTAATCCCTGAATGAGGTAATAGTGCTTTTATCAGTGAACTATTTGTGACAGTCATGTCTGAAAAGCTGTGATCGCATGGACAGCATGTGCCAAGATACGAAAATTGTGACGACCAAGTGCCACAACCACTTGTGGAGCATTGACACCAACAAGCCGACAATCATTAATCTTTTCCCCTTACTGAGACGAATCTGTGGATATGTCAGGCAATGGCAGGGCCCTGCCATTATTGGCCTGTATAGCATGGAGCTCATACATACACTATGCATTGGGTTTTCACTATTTAAATGTTTGGTTTATGGGAGATGTTTGAAGCAAATTTATAGATGAACTATAATAACTTAACAGGTTAACTTACAATTCACTAACAACTTACAACTTTATTCCTCAGCTTCTTGCCTTTCAACGTAGCCCCAGAATTTGAATATAAGCCTTATAGTTGTGGAGCTATTCCTGATTTATTTTGGGTGTTATTTTAGGCGTTTTTTCCCAGTGGCAGGTCTTAAGAGGTAAGGCTTTTAAACTAAACACAGATAATATTATGAATTAATTATGATAGTTAACAGATTTATTTTTAAAGAAATATTCAAATTTGAACTGTAGACTGGTAAACTCAAGTCAAATTATTCTGGAGTTGGGAACATCAGGTTCCTTTTCAAATGTAATCCAAGGCCCTGGTATAATTTATTTTAACTGTTATCGTTAATATGTGATCTCAGGTTGCTGTGTGTCTTGGGTGCATATATTTACACAAGTTCCCATATTTCCATAATAAACACTGATATCAGTGGCACGTACAGGGTGATGCAGATTGAAAAGCGTTGATAAACTGTTGTCTAACTTCAAATAGGTCATGAAGGTATGAGAGGTGAAAGTGAATATTTAAAAAATGCATTGCTCAACAGTGGGACCTCTGAGAGTCAATTGATCATTAAATTCATTATCAAAAGTAGCACAACAAATAGAGACTGCAAACAGATGGCTGTTTCCACACCAGTTTCACGTCTCCCGCCCACATAGATTATACAATTTGGTATTTACTCATCAACACGTTTCCTTCTCAAATAAGGTTTATTGCACAACATGTGACTAAACAGGGTTCTTTTTGGATTTTATTTTTTGATTCAACGTTTGAAAAACAATGCCCTTATTGTCACTGCGTTTAATTCCAAGCAGTGATATCACACACTGAACTGAACCTGTTCCCTACGTTGTTGGGGGACTTCCTGGAGTGTCCCTCGGGGGTCCCAGATCGTCCCTGAACACCACCTTGGGTACCACGACGCACACACTCGCGCGCGCGGATGGGCGGTGAAAGTCAGCGTGCGAGCAGCTGCCAGCCAGCCCGTGCAGCGTTGTGCGCATGTTCTCGTGCTTGGATGGTGAAGCTGTGCAGGTCTTCCTCATCATTGCATGGTTGATGTCCAACTGGGAGACGCGAGGATTTGCAGAACAACAGCGTTCAGAGATCGGGAATATCGACAAATCAGGTGGCATCATGAGCAAAGTGCAGGGAGGGATGAAATGCGTGAAATACCTGCTATTCGTTTTCAACTTCATCTTTTGGGTAAGTGCGCTTCGCTGACATGAAACAACGTTATTGCTGTTGTTGAAATCAACGTCATGTCTGTCACGTCGTATACGTCTGATTTATTTATTTTAAACGATCAAGCTTTGTTTGCATGGGGAAAAAAACCTGCTCGTGCTCCGCCTTCTTGAAGTGTTTACATGGTCAACACGCTGCTGACAGTCTGTCCATTTCTATTGTTAGATCTGGTTTTTAATTAACCTGTTATACACTGAAAAAACTGGGGAGTTTATTGTGCAGATTACTATCCACCTGCTTGGCGCAAAGTCCTCTCTGACTCTGTTCTGTTTCCTTAAATCGTAAAAACCAATCCTTCATTATGTCATCAATCATCATTTAAACCATTATAAATGCCCCCATTACAGCACTTAAAGTGGCCTCAATTTTTGAACTGTTTCTATAAATGAATGAGTAAATCAAAGGCTGTAAGGCACTAACCATTTTAACGCTCATGGGATTATGTGTGCTGTGGTCGTCCTGCAGCATCAGCGCTGCAGTGTGCTGCCACTTTTCCAACACAACCACTGTTCAGTGATCTGATCTCATGATCTGGCATTGTGCTGTGACTTTCCTGCAGCAGGTCTAAGGGTTTGGGCAGAGGGGGGGGGAGTTTAACAGACAGGGTTAATCTGTTTTGGGAACACCATGAAAGGTTTTGTTTTGGTCTATATGCTTGATAAAATCTGTTCCGATAAGCTTATCTGTGGCTCCGGCTACTGTAGAGTCACTTTCGATTTTCTGTGCTGTAATCTATCATCTGAATATTATCTGTGTATATGATGGCAATATTTGTTAAACGTGGTTTTGGCTTGTTATCCCAAAACAAAGTTGACGTCCAAGGGTTGTGCATACATGCAACCTGTTAAACTAAAGAGTGAAAGATGGATTCTTCATTTCCAGGCTGTTTTATTTTGAAAAAGTAGGCAGGCAGGTCCCTGCAGATTTGTACTGCAACTCATTGGGGGTCTTGACTCCCAGGTTGCAAACCATTGCAATCCTCTGCGTAGGCTACATGTATTGTGTTTAAATGGCTCCCTTGTGTTATTTCAGCATTAGTTTAGCTTGCAACGTGGTTAAAGTAAATGTATTAAAATAGATATCACAAATAACTGAAAGGGCTGCAACTAAATGATTCCTCAACAATCTTTTGGTCAATAAAATATCTTAAAATAGAGACGAATGTACCTTTTCCAAAAGCCAAGGGTGATGTCTTTAAATTGTTAGTTTTATCTGAAAAAGAGTCCAAAATCCAGAGAGATTAAATTTACTATCGCATAAAACAAATAAAAGCAGCACACTATCACATTTGACAAGCTAAGTAGGACATGCTTCGCATTTCTATCTTGAAAAATGACTTAAACAAGGCATTGATTACCACAGTAGTTGCAGATCCATTTTATCGATTAATTGACAAATTACGTGCTGTCACAGACTCTCTGCAGTTGTCGTGGATGGATGGATGCTCATGTTTTACTGCTAAATGATACAGTATATTGGGATCTAAACGGCTGCATTGACTCATCTGTGCTCTGTAAGACGATCACTTGTGTCACACAAACGGACAGCGGCCTCTTTGTTTAGGAGTTTGGGGACTGAAAGCAGAGCTGTCGTGGTCGGAGCCAGAAGGGGCGAACAGTACGTTGTCATTTTGGGGTGAAGAGCCAAACAAGCAGCCAATGCCAGTGTGAGTTACATCACCCATGGTACTGTGAGGCTGGCACAGCTTGTGGCTGAAATGCACCATGGGAGATGGATCATAGATGCTGCCGTTAAGACCTGATATTTTGACGGTCCATATGGAAACATGAGCTGCTGTTCTCCTCCTTCAATTATTTGTTCTCTTGCATTTCTTGCAGTCTCTTCACTTGATATGTTTTTCAAAAAGTTATTTTGGCTGCACGTGAAGCTAATTATCCTTTTTAAGAGTCGAAACAAGTCTTAAACTTAGACTAAACCTTTGGTCGTTAAAGAGGCAATGCATTAACATCTCTGGCAGCAGTTTGTTGGGAATTACCAGAAGAAAAACACGGACAGTGAGCTTCAGGAGCCCCTCTGTTGACGAGACAAAGACGAGAGCGCCACCAGCAGAATATTAATCAACAGAAGAGCCAAAGAAAAAAAAAAAAACGTGATGGGCCTCAATGTTTAACTGTGAAGTGATATCTAGGCAACACCATTGAGAGCTGATCTCCAGAGACAGAGACACTTAAATCCTAAAAATAAAAAGGGACAATTCATTGTGAATTAAAGGAACAGTGTTTAGCATTTAGGGGGATCTATTAGCAGAAATGAAATATAATCTAGTTCTCCTTCACCATGGATGTATAAAGAGAACTGGATACAGCGTCGGAGGCAGAGCCCCGTTCATTCCTATGAAAGTTGCTCTGTGGCACATGAAGCAAAAAAAGTTTTATAGACTTATAGAATTCAGATGAAATGAGCCATATCTTCCACATCCATGGGCCTATAGAGCTAGCGCACTAGCTCCTCCTTTAACCCCGCCTCCCAGACCTCGGTCCAGCCTCGTTCTCGGGCTCGTTCACATGAACGCGGGAGGGGAAATAACCCGGCTATTAGTGCATTTTTATTAATTTTTACTTTTAGGATTGAAACATTTAAATAAGGGGTATTCATGTGTTCATACTGGAAAGTTTATTTGCTTAAAACAAAAACAAAAAGCTTTGCTGAGTTACAGCCATCTCTTTCCTAATGTAAGTCTATGGGACGTGTTTTTGGCCCCCATGGCATCAATTGACGGACCCGGAAATTGTCATTCCACTGTTTGGCCACTTTGTCAAATTTTCTTCCAAGCATGGCGCACTTCCTGGGGGCTTGTTCTGAATGCTTGGCACAAGGGAGAAGTCTCAGTTGGTTGCAATCTGCAACTTCACCGTTAGATGTCGCCAAATCCTACACACCTTTAATATTCTGTAGACGTGTAACTATGACATGAATATTGATTCAATAACGTATCGTTCCCCAGCTGTCGGGCCTGTTGGTGCTGGCTGTGGGACTTTGGCTCAGATTTGACCCAGAAACAGTGGAGCTGCTGACGGGTGACGACGCCCCCGAAACCTTCTTCATAGGTACGTCCTCCAATCACACCTCACCTGACATCTACAGATCCTAAAATATGGTGCAAGATAAAGAAATCCAATGATTTTAGTTGTTTATTTATTTTTATTGGGATTTTATTGGGTTTCTTGATTCAGTGAAGTCATTTTATTTAACTTTAAGTAGTGCCAGTTCTGTGTATATCCACCACTTAACAATGTAAACATGGCGATATGGGCTGCAGCTACTATTCATTCGAGTAATGAGACGAGGAAGGGAAAGTCTCATGTGGATTTTATCAGCCACAAAGAAGCAAATCAAATTTGTTGTTGATGAATTTCCTCTCAAAGCCAGAAAATTTGATATAATATGTATAATATATATCATTTTTCAGGAGATTAAGAGACATTTTCAGCTATAAAATGAATCTAATTTAGGTGTGAAAATGGCTCCAAATCAATCAATCTCCTCTTCAGAGAACTCAGTACCAGATTACATGCCTGATGACATCCGGTTTTATGGTGCGCTGTAATAATCATTTACAACAAACGTCCCGAGGGGGATTCCCCTCCGCCATTTTAAGTGAAGGACCTTTCCGGGGCAGAAGGTGTTAGAGAGCAGTAATGAACGCAGGCACAGTTCACACTTAACGCATTGTGATGTTTTATCACTTCCTCCACACATCGCACGACGGAAACTCACTCTCTGAGTGTTTTTAATCATCATTGACATCCTCACTTATTCGGCCCGTTTTTTAAAATGCGCCACCTCGCTCTGAAGGGCCACTTTGGGCCACGTCCAACGATTATCAACACGCACCATTAGTGGTAGTGCCTCTGTTTTATGGGTTATGGAGAGAATTGCAAATATTGATTAGTTTTTCCTCTCAGTAGAGTTCTACAAAACGATCAACCAGAGATGTTCAAGCAGTGACAAATGGACCGGAGCCTCTAACTGATTAATGAGCTGCTCGACTCTTTGCTGAAAGATCTTTAAGTCTGTAGCACCTTGTGCTCAGGTTTGCTTTAGATTAATGATAATCAATCAGAATAAAACACACAGTATAGGTGATTAAAACATACAGTGGAGTGGACAAACACCCTTCAGTGTGTAGTAGTGGGCCAGTAGTCCATACAATAGGCCTCTCTCTCTCTCTCTCTCTCTCTAGGAGCAGATGATTAGAATGAAGCCTATTCTTGTTACTCCCGTTTAGACCATGACCTAAAATGGTGACTTCACTTCATCTGCTCTCTGCTGTGCTTTCACGGAGCTGGCTGCCTCCCTCGGGACACGAGGAGCAGGCAGGGTGGGGCAGGTGACAGGAGTCTATCCTGAAGACTCCTTTAGTGGTCGTCATAATACTGTACTATGCAGTGCATCATTGTGTGAAACAAAGTCATGTTTCATACAGTAGTTTGTAGAAATGTGAGGGGGGGAAGGGATAAAAGCCAAAGTCAAATACAGCCTGTTACTGGAACTACAAAAAAACACTTGAAAAACAATATCAAGTGGACATGAATGCGGTCAAACACAGCATACAGGATATTATTCTCCATGTTATTGAGCTACAACACACTTCTGTTCTCACAGTTTCTCATTATGCAAACTACTGAAGGTGAGATAATTTCTCTACAGTTTGGTTTCATGTGACATGCAAATATCACAGAGCTCGTCCTGAATACTTGTCACACACATTTTGGATGTGTTCATTTACTCACGTATCCTCATTGCACTTCACTGCACATTCCAAATAGTGTACAGTTCACTCCTGATACAGTCACTTTGCAGGTTAATGTCCACATTGCCCAGCATTTATATATATATGCAGTATTACGAACTTTGTCTGTGGTGACATTTACAAAAAAAAATGCTGTATTACAGTTTTTCCCCATTTAATATACACACAAATTGTCACAATGCACACAATTTTATAACATTTGAAGCATGTATCAACTACAAGACTCTTTGGGCACAGCTCCATTTTTTTACTCAAATAGAAATTATAAATCAACCAGGACTGAAATATTGGTTGCGTCCAAAATTCCATGATAACATGCTATCTAGGGACAATACGGCCACTTAAATATCCCAGAATGCAATGCGGTAGTAACAACAACGTTCATAATAGCGGACAGCTCTGTGACGTCAACAACACTTCAGTGTAAGTGTATAAGATTTGACTTTGCTAGGCGTAGCATATTTTGACATTAGTTCAGACCGATTCTCTCAAATCATCGTGTGGTCTCATGAGGTTGGCGCAGGTTACCATGGTTACATATCTCCAACCGCCAAGTACATTGAACTATACGCATATTGAGTATACAGTGCATAGTATTCAGCACTTGTCTGAATACTTCCTGCACAGGTGTTGATCGGTGTTGACAGACGGCAGCAGATTGCTGGATGTCATCAGTGAATCCGTACATCTGAACGATCCTGCGGAGGGTCGATGGTCTTACGAAACAAATATCCTGACAGAACGGTGGAGCGCCGCTGCCTGCACTCACCTCCAGCAAGGAGACTGAACAGAGTGATGCCATAACAACTTAAGTGGAAGCATTCCCTATGGGTGACTCTAGCTTTCCACTCGGTCACCTTTGTTGCTCTGTGCGTGTAAATATCCATTATGAGCATTTACAGACGGAGAGAAACTCAAGAGGCAGTGAGATGTTTACACTAATATGTATCGCTACCAGCAACCTGCTGCCAGCATTAACAAGGAGGAAGTGTTCTGCTAGTTTGCACTAGCCTCACTGAGAGGAAGAGCTAAAAACAGCACCAGCCGAGATCACTTGTTGTGTGGACACTTTGTATACACAGTAGAAGCTGTCTTGGCCCATTATTTTTTTCCATTGCTTACGCCTTGATGCAGCATATCCCTCGCTTCCAGCCGCCCTCGGCTGCTGGCCTCATCTTTACCTCCCCTTTTGTTCAGCAGCAGGAAAACAACAGCTTGCAACCCCCCCCCCCCCCCCCCATGTGGATTAATTAAATCGCTGCAGTGGTTGCTGTCTATGTCACCGACTAGACCCTTAGCGTGGACCTCGGGGACGGGTTGGGTGTATAGTTACAGCGTGAAGGGCTCAGTAGCGAGGGCTGGGAGAAGGGGAGCAGACCGAGGGAGGTGACGACATCCAGGCGCATGGGGAGCTGAAGGTTGGGGGATGTAGTCTAAACTCTGCAGCAATCAGATATCGAAAAATTAGATTTGGCTTTTTACCAGACAGATGGCATCTGTTGTACCGCTTTACCCTGCAGCACTATGAATGCACAAAGTCTGAATAAAGAGTGAACTGGAAGCCTTGTTTCTCAATAGACTCTGTAGCTCTGTCAGCTTAAATTCAAATTCAAATCGTGATACAGAGTCTGACTGCACCTCTGAGACATGGATAAGAAGAATTTCCAGCTATTTGGAGCTCGCCTGCTGCAGGACAGAATCCACCATATTGTTTTGTTCGACACACTGAGAGGATCGGACAGATGGTATTTATTTTTAGAGGTTTCAGTTATTGGACTGTCTTAACAAACGTTCATCCATCCAACCCATGGATGGATTACTGAACGGGTCTACCATGCACAGGCCCGAAGGCCCAAAGTGTCAGGGGGCCCCCCTAGCCTTCACCTACAAAATGTCACTCAAACAGACATGAACCAACCAAGACTCAAAATGACCACAAAGAAAAGTAGAACAACTACAAAGAGACACATTGAGACCAAAGAGACCAAAATAGCTGCAAAGAGACACAAAGAGACTCACAATGACTATGAAAATAAAATAAAACAACTTCAAAGATACACAAAGCAACTACAAAGAGACTCCAAACGACTACAAAGTGACACAAAACAACTACAAAAAGGTGCAAAATTACCACGGACAAAAAATAACTACAAAATAACCAAAATATTTACAACGTGACACAAAACAACTGCAAAGGGACACAAAACCACCACATAGAGACACAAAACAACGGGACACAAAAACAACACATAGAGACACAAAACAACTGCAAAATGAGGCCAAAGAACTATGACTCATGATACACCAAAAATAACAAAATAAACTATTTTAGGCACCAATCCAAACATCAAAAAGTGCAGTTTGTTGAGATTCTGATGTCTTTCATCTCGACTCAAAGCTTTAAAACTCACAAGTGGCTGGACTAAAGGAGTGGGCTGATGATCAGACTGAATTTTGGATGTTTCCACCTACACTTTTCTGCTGGTAGTCAAACACAACAGCCTTTTAATACAAATTCTACTGAAGCAAAGACATGAAAACAGTTGGACCATGCTGCCATCCTGAGTTGAAGATGTGAACTACAGTCATGTGTCCTTGAGTCGATTCAGGCTTTTAATTCCTCTATCATGAACATTGCAGGATTGGTGGGTTGTTTCCTGATTTATTTCCACAGAGAAACACAGTGATTATCTCTCTGCCTTGTCTCTCCTCACTCAGCTGTGTACATCCTCCTCGGTGCAGGAGGGCTGATGATGGTCGTCGGGTTCTTTGGTTGTTTTGGTGCTGTACGTGAGTCTCAGTGTCTTCTAGCATCGGTGAGTTAACGTGCTCTCGTGGTTTTGTATTCATGTGTGTTTTAATGTTCCTTTACTGGTGTTTTGAACATATACTGTGAGGTGATGCTCTATTTTTTTAAAGGTTTCTAATTTCCATTTGATCTAATGCCATAATTTCCTTTTCAGAATTTTAGGACAAAAACTAATTAAATATATTCTGAGTAACTTCCATGAGCTCTAGGTGCAATTCAGTAGTAATTATAAGGGGATTAGACTTTGATTGGTATATTTGGTATTAATTAATTCCAAGTCTTTTAATCAGTTGACAGCAGGTGAAAATGATGTGAAATTTGTCAGTCGACAAGCACATAATTATGAATACAGAGAACAAAGTTTCTATTAACCCTTTCATGCATGAATTAGGACAACCTAAATCAGGATTATTTTTTTACCAAGTGTTCTTATTGCTCTTTAGGCATGAAAAACAAGATTTGAACTTTAGTTTGTTTTAATCCAGCTTGTTCAAAGAGATTTTTACATGTCCACTCAGGTGGACGGCATGCGTTTTTATTTTCAACTGAAGAAATATGTATTTAACAAACAAATGAATAAAATGATATATGTATATACAAAGAAAATGTATAATATTTATGATAATTGGCAAAGCACCCAGGGCACAAAGCCACAAGACACTGCATGCAGATGTACTTTGTTCTTCGTGTGCATGCAGCAGCATCATGGCATCTGTTTGCTCTGTGAACATATGCTCACTCTTATTAGCTGATGGGCTGCAGGTGTGACCAATGCCACGTGCCTAGTGGCTGCAGCACCTGCACTGGATAGTAGACTCCCTCCATCACCTCCCCCAACCTGAGCTTGGGGATCCGCCTCCTGTGCTGTGTCTGCTCAGCTTTCCCCCCCTGGTTTGCCACAGGAAATATAGCCAGTGATACATGATGTCCAATTTAGTGGACAGATGATTAATCGTAATTTCCTCCCAATATAAAATCAATACTTGGAAAATGTATGAATTATATGATTATTGTTACTTGATGTCACCAACATTTTCATACCTGCAAGGGTCTCTTTCCATAGGATTGGCAAGATATTGATGAGTGGCTGGGTGTTCCTGACTGTCTGTCAGCTATCTTGGTTTTGAGAAATGTATCTTGCACTTACAACGGCTTGCCACTGAGTAGCAGTGTATGGGATGATGCAATAGCATTCACTGTAGTTGCTGATGTGCAACTATGCCATCAAAACCCATGCATAGACAAGAAAACAACATTAGAATAGCTGTCCACTGTAGTGACCTCTATGCATGAAAGGGTTAATAAATTAATATAAACTTTTTCCCCATCGTTCAGTCTCAATATTAGTAAATTAGAGAGAAATGACTGACCTGTAAAATAAAGTATTATAAACTCTTATTGTACGGAAGGTAACGATATGTCCGTATAAAGCCGGTCTTCTGTTCTGCAGTTCTTTGCTTGTCTCCTGATCATCTTTGGAGCAGAGATTGCTGCTGGAGTGTTTGGATTCATAAACAAGGAACAGGTAAAACACTTTAGTCATTCTTTTTTTTAAAGCTGATTGTAATGTATCTTCTAAATAAAAATAAAAAGTATAAAATACAAGTGATGTTTTTGTTATCATATCTCGATAACAGATTGTCGAGGAAGTCCAAAAGTTTTACAGCACCTCCATCGCTGACGTCTCCACTCCGAATGGCACCGCGATCGCATCCATTTACCACAAAACTGTGAGTACAACTTGTCACAACAAACACCACCAGCGTCACAATTCTAATCTTTCTACTCTTCACATCTACAGCTGAACTGTTGCGGAGGTTCCGCATCAGACACGACCGACGCACTTTGTGCAGAGGCAAAGGAGGACGCCCAGGTAAACCCTCATGCCTGCTATAACACCTTATACCACACGGTGGCGGCATAGAGCTGGTTTAAGATTAGACGATTTGCTGCACTTTAATATTAGTATGGTATTGCATCAGCAGGGTTATGTGCATAACAATGTAAATGCTTAATTGTTGTTTTTAGGACTGCCTCACTGCAATAACAGACTTCTTCAATGACAAGCTGCATATTGTTGGATTCACTGGGATCGGGGTTGCAGGAGTGATGGTGAGAAGTTACAAAAAGTTAAATTTGCATTTTTTAAAAAGATTTCTAATCTACTTTCTAACCATTTGCCATGGGCTGTGCTACTTTACATGAAGCTCCGTACGTGCTTCAACATGCCCTGAAATGTGTATTTGATTTCAGATCATAGGAATGATCTTCAGTATGGTTCTGTGTTGTGCCATCAGGAACAACAGGGAGGTTATATAGATGGTGAGTTGACCCCCCCCCACCCACATTCACACATCCCCACCAGCCAGCCCACCACTCGCGCACTGAACCCTTCATAAAAACCCGTCTGAAGTGGAAAGTCACATTTGAATGTCATCTCTCATAGTCCAGAGGGATCTGGTGGAGGAGTTCACTGAGTACCACAAAGAGAGAGTACAACACATCCCAGGTGTCCACGGGGCCAAATTCAACACGATACGCTGGAATCGTTATCTTCACACCTTCTCCTCAACTCCACCAGCACTGGAAACGATTATGTCTCTGCTCCTCCACGTAACACATGCTCTGCTTTTGGCACAACTCTGCGACGTTCCTCAGCTTTGTCACACAGTGCTGCACTGCAAGCTACTAGTCGGTACACGACGCCTTCTTTGACACAGGAATGTGCTGTAAATATGGACAGCTATTTTATGCACCTGCAGTTAACTTTATTTATTTGTGCCCTTTCTAACCTGTTTGTGTGTGATCAATACTACTTTGTGTGCTTGAGTGTTTTGAGGACTAGCAGACCTTTGCCGAGTAGATTTCCATTATGTGCCTACTTAGTTCAAACAGGAAACAAGCCTTCCGGCTGGCGGCACTATTTACCTATATTGTGCGATTTCATTTGTACATATCGGCTCAATGCCACCACTGTCAAGTATTTCTACTTTAAAGCACAATAGAGGAAGTGTAGATGTGATATCAACCCAAAGGGTTAGGGAAGGTCTGATGATAAACTGTCACTCCGTTAATCTCCAAATTCATCTAAGAAGGTCATGAATAACACTTCTGTACATCCGTGTGAACTGTAAGTGAGCTACTTTGCATTTTGTGAATCATTTTTGGATGTAAATTTTGTTGCTGTGCCAATAAGTTGTGAATTATAGAATAATATAGTTTTTGCCATGATGTTAACCATAATAAAAACAAATACTGGGTGCTTTTATTGAGGAGTTTGTTTCCCCCCTCCCCCCCACACACACACTTTGAAGAGTCTGAGACACAAGTTCTCTTCCTGTGAGGCGTCTGTGGTGGAAGCAGAGCAGAAGAGGTCTCATGAATGTAAAGGTCAGGTGACAAGAAATGGCAGCCGCTCAAATGCAACACCAGAGTTAAGCTGGAGAACACAGTCGCATGAAGGACCACAATGACATAAAGGACCACGGGCTTCTTGAAACAACACATTGGCGAACAGAATAATCTCTGAAGGAAGCCGGCTGACTTACTCACTTAAATTAATTTGATAAACTGTTATTTTGACATTTCATGAGCAGTGAAATCAATCCATGAACACAGAACGAGTACATTGCAAAGTTTAATGTATATATACGCTATGTACAAAAAGCAATCACAAAACATTGTAACGGTCATGTTTCCATGTTCAGTCGCAGTAATAATGCTCTTTTTCCCCCAATCAGAGAAATGTCTGCTCTGTTAAGGCATAAACCAAAAAACATTTTAGGTTCAGGTATGCATACGTTATTGTAAAGGTCATGTAAGTTACGTGGACAAACATACATATAGTGTGCATGACTGCATCTCAAGTTTTTGCAGGTAGTAAGCTACAAACACTGCAGTTCACAGACTACTAATCAGCTCTTGGGCTGATATCAAGTATATAACAGGAGCATTCATGGTTTGGCAAACCATGTGGTCCCATGTCAGTCGGAAGGTTCATGATCAGTGAAATTAAACATGTACACTCGAAAGTTATACTGAAAATGTATTTTTTTTCTCTTTTAATTAAAGAAAAAAAGAAATCCCTTTGCTATAAATTGGGCCCCATGTGTCCTCCATTTGCAGCCTTTGTAACATGAGACAGCGATGGAAAAGGAACAAAAAAACAAACATACAAAGTACTACAAGCTGACGCATTCAGCAATTTAAAAACTAGCATACTAAATATATGAAAAGTGATAATGAGGAAGAAGTGTGTCTATTTGATGGAGTGAGCTCCCGTCCCTCACAGAGGGAAACAGGACCGTCTCAGAGACAAAGAAAGAATAACACTGCAACGCTGAGTCCCCCATAGCCAAAGGCCAACAGATTCAAGTGCAAACATTGGCCACTGCCTACTGAATAAGTCACAAAAGTGTTTTAAGTGCAACACAGCTGTCAGAAGTTCAAATCACAGCTCTTCATTAGCCTTTCTGACTGTTTGACAAGATTATTATTGTTGTAAACGGATGGTGTGTAGCTGCCAGTTGCTCATCCATCTACGCTCAGAAGGTCCTATGCATAGTCAGCCAGCAGGTCCACATGCTCTCACGCCGACAGGAGGTTTAGAGGCGTGTTGTCCAGGATGTATTCAGCAACTCCGGCAAAGTACATAACCTGAGCGATGCCGAACAGAGGAGCGATGACCAGAGCTCGACAGCCAGCACCTTTCAGGAAGGCAGACGGTCCCTCCTTTCGCATTATTTTACTGTGGAGAACCAGAGGGAGGAGTTCATGTTTATAATCTCTCACACACACACACACACACACACACACACACACGCACGCCATGTAGTTATGGGAGAGTGAGTGAACCGTCTTACCTCACACAATCCACAACTCCGTTATAAGTCTCCTCACTGGGCCCTTTGTTCAGTGACTGCAGTCTAGTCTTCACCACTTAAAAAAATAAAAATAAAATATATTTCATTTCAGTGCTGCTACGACACGGTTCCTACTTTTCTCTAGAGATCGTTTTCAGAGATGATCTAGCGTATTGACAAACATGGAAGGCACAATTTAATTTATCTTTTTCCATGCGTATTCAACGACCGGAAAATTGCTCAACTGTTTTTCTATTTCACGAGGTAACCCTGTACGAACTAAACGGGGCATCTTGTGCCTCTCAAACTCACCGTCACAGGGGTTAACAGCCACAGCGGCAATAGAACCTGCCACACAGCCCGAGAGGAACGCCCAGTAGAAGGGGGACGTCTCCTCGGGACTGGCTTGGCCCAGCCGGTTCAGGTTGGCAAACAATGGGAAGTAGATAACAGAGAAGGGGACGTCCCTGAAAGAAATAAAACAAAATATTGTTTCAGACTGATAACTGGTCTAACAAGTCGACACGGTTCCTGTTCAGGAGGGATCAGCTGTTTTACCTCATCAGCGTTGCCCCCAGCCCCTTGTAGAGGCCCTGGATGCCGTGCTTGTGGAAGAGTTCTTTTGCGATCTGTGTGGCAGAGACGGCTCGAGGCGCCGAGACCACCGTGCCAGAGTTGTAGGAGCGAGTGAGCACGGAGTTAGTGGCCACGAGCTTGGTGGGAGACATCATGACCGGTTTCTGCTGCTGGGCCGCTTTAGAAAAAAAAGACAAAACGTGTTATTACACGACACACGATGACGCCGGTTTGAGTTGAACGCACACATGAATGATACTCTATATCAAATGTATGATTCTCACCAAGTCTGCCCGCGTCCTGTAGCTGTATCTTGAGCATTTCCATGGGGGTGGTGACGACCACCTGGCACATGCCGGCACCACAACCTGCCAGCATCTCTTTAAACACCGTCAGGCCCTTTCTGTAAAGAGATAGGAACGACATTAAGCACCACAACTGATGACACTTTATTTCCCTGAGATGACGACGATGTCATGAGACTGTTCCACTTACCCGTCCTTGGAGAGGTGATGCCGGAAGAGGTCATTAGCAGCCAGCTTGATCGCCTTCTCAGGGGTGACCAGGGCCAAATTTACAGCAGCGCCTGAGGAAAAGCAAACACGCAGTTAGCATTCAAGTCACAATGAAGTTTACACTCAGCACATGAACATTTCCTTCCACTATCATTACAACAATAGAATTCAATTAGACCATTTTATAGCTTATCTACACACAGACAAGACAAATTATCAATTTAAAGTAGCTTCAGACATGAATGGAGGGGGAGGGGGAGGGGGAAGTGACAATTTAAAAAAAAAACATGTTTCAAGAGAGGAAATGAGGATGATGATGAAGAATCAGAGGAAGATGCAAACATCAAGTCTGAAGTACAGAGAGTCAGACAACAGAAAGAGAGCCCTCTTTGTACAGAGAAAACTTTAAGAAAGAGTCTGTTTCTAATGAAAGTCAGTGAGTAGTTAATGACAACAATGAAAAGATGTGAAGTGACAGGACAGACTGAATCCTCGACCGTGTTCCGTGTGTGCAGACTTTGAGCAAACTTAAAGCTGATCTGTGAGACTGTTGCTCATAAAATGAAGCACAGATTAATCCACCGCTGTCATATTTTTAAGATCAACCCAAAGTCTGCAAGGACACGTCTTCATAGTCAAGAAAATGAGGATCTACAACAAGGTGACAGGAGAGTGAAGGAGACAGCCGAGGAGTTATTAACAAGAAGTCAAGTCACAGAACAAGTAGAAAACAAAAACGTGTGCCTATAGTTTTAAGTAGAGCAATATTGTAAGAACCATCATATGATTTGCCTCCAGCGTGGCTGCGCCTTATCGGCTAGCCTTCAATATCCCAGGGGGACCCACGTCTGTAATATGAAAAACACAGATGCAAACAAACAGCTTTCCTCACACAAGCAGAGACCCACAGTAAATAGGTCTCCATTTCTCTCATATTTAACTATGTCCACAAGATTTTTATCTTTCTTTTAGACATCAACTCAATGAAGTGATCATTAAACAGTGTTTTCTTACTTACTGCATGAATGCTATTAAAAACAATATATATATATATATATATATCAAAGCAGCAATAAAAACACGAGAGCAGCTTTGGCCACTTCTCTCTTATAACTTAGTCCATTATTCTAACTCATAACTATACTGTTAAAAAGGAACTCATGCCATCAAAGCACACTGTATCTGAACAAATCAATCAATCAATCAATGTTCAACCTCGTCACAGAACGCTCTTACTCTCCTTCATTTAATCCTCTACTACATGTTCGAGCCTACTAGTTCTTAATACTAAGGTGAGCATAACTCTTACCTCTGTACATGCCAAAGTACCCCTCTGATCGGACTGTCTTGACAAGGCAGTCCACCCTACAAAACAAGAAAGCAGGGGAAACATCATCGGTCTGACTCATTTAAAAAGGTGGCCGATTTGAAAGAAACATTTGACAAAGGGCCTGATTATTTTAAGGAAAATAAACAGTTGTTTATCACGGCGATGTCTTATCAAGAGACAGTGAACAGTGGATCTTCTACGTAAACACAGACGCTTGCTGAGAGGGTCAATGGAGCAGAACAGTTCCACCCTTCACAGGCATTTGGGGATTGAGAAAGACTCATAGTCGTCATGGTCCGTCAAGTCAGGAATTTCACTAAATCCATACATTCATCATGATGCCCTGCATCCGTCATTGTGCTAAGCAGCTGGATTATACATGGGACGTAGCAGCAGTTACAATGTAAATTGGCGTTGTCGTGTAAGACAAAGTAACGAAAAACACTTACATGCTCTTGTAGACCTGCTGACCTTGTCTCTGATTCTGCAGCCTGGTCTTTGCCAAGTCAATGGGGAAGACGCAAGTAACCCCGACAATGCCAGCGATGCCTCCATTAATGAGCTTCGCTGGGAGGCTGAAAGGAGACAGCAAACAAAAACAAAGAGTGGCAATACTTTAATGTGGGAATCCATCTATAACTGTGAAACAGTGAAAACGGCCTATAATAAAATCAAACAACGACAGCTTCTGAATGTCGAGGATTTGATACTTTTCTGTTTATTAGCATTGTAAACTCATCATTATATTATGGGCTTTGGGAAACAGTGGTGGACAGTTTTCATATGATATATACAATCATTATATTAGAAAAGAAATCAGTTGAGTAATCAATAACAACAATATTTTGAATTACTGATTAAGATGTAGGCCATCCATTGGTGAACTGTGATGTCCATCACATGTTGCTAAGGCCCATGGTAATGTCTTTAAATGTCTTGTTTAGTCTCATCATTTCAGCTCTGGTGCCACTAATGGAGACTGATTGCATATCATTATACTTTATGGAGGAGAGGAGACTCACCTGATCTGCTTCTGAGACATGATGACAGAAGTGTATAACGCAGTGATGTAGATCCAAGTGTTCTCCAATAGATGAATAGAGTCCTAGAAAAGAGAAAACGGGAGGATTTATTCCAAAGACTTGAGCAGCTTCCCGAGTACTCAGAGACTCTTGGATGCACGGAGTTTATCCCACCGACAGCACAGGCTTTGGATTATCTAAAGCACCTCAGAGTCACGAGAGAGCTCAGCTACTTGCAGAATGAGTAGTAGCTACAACCCGTAGGCGTGCCCTAACTTGCACACCGGAACACCATACATGGGCATTGTCAACTTCCATTCATGTAGAGATAGACTTCCAAGTAACGTTAACATGCAAACTGAGGCGTGAAATAAGGCCTGCATGGTTGTAAACTGAATGTTATGGGGCTACGCAATGCAATTCAACTAGAAAGAACTTCCGCTATCTTTGCAAATATGAACCGTTATCGCGGTTTAAATAAAGGGCTCTGCATTCATAGGTCATGTCATGCAAAAAAAATGTAAATAGTTAAATATTTAGAGATGAAGCGCAAAAACTATTCCCATACAGCATTGTCTCATAAAGAGGAAACAGAGAAGAGCTGTTGCTTTCGGGTTTGTCAACGTTGGTTAGGTTATCAAAGATACCCATTAAGACCGATACCGACTCTAAAAGCGAACAAGCTGGCTCCTCGAGCAACTTAATGACTTTTAAACGCATACTAAATTATTAGTATGAATTTTACTCACCAAAAAAATTGTCTTGCAGTAATTCTGTAAGGTTGTTTCAAGCCGCTGTTTCTGTTTCCGTGTGAGTTGGGCGCCGTATGTCTGCTGTTATAATGGTGAGAAGAGAGAGTGGAAATTTCCACTGAGTTTATATCAGGGGGGCGGAACTACATCCCGTCACCGCTACATACCCAGAGCTGATTGGCTCCTTTGAACGTTCTCTTGTTTCATTGGAAGGCCTATCAGTCAGTCTACCTATCCACCAATCAGACAGCGACAAAGATAGTGAAGGGTGGACTATGAAAGAAACCATTGTTCATCGAACACTTCTTTAAATTATTATGATTAAATGTAAAATAAATACAAATGCTTAAAGTTGGACATTTAAAGATCTTTTTTTTTGTGGAGGGATTATCCCTAAAGTCGGTGGAGGGGTCAAGGCACTCCTTGGATCTTGAGGCTAATATAGTAAGTCCCATTGTACATCTATAGTTAAGATTATCATGGTATTAAGAACATTCTGGTAAAATTGAGAGATGACATCATCCTAATCTATGCTACTGAAGGGTGAAAAACCTATGCATAACAATGCATTTGAGGCGCTTGAGTACGTGTACTTCTATCTACTCTGCAACATTTCAGTGAAATAATTAACTTGTTTTCCTCCACTATCTGACAGCCATTGTTGCTAGTTATTTTAATGATTCATATTTTACCTACAATACGCATCGTAGGTTTCGAAAATATAATACATTGTTTGAGATAAATTACCATACAGTACACCACATAGTTAGCTCCCTCTTTACCTGCTTACATGTCAATGCATTAGTTGCCTGATGATAATAAAATAATATAAGATAAAACAACTATAGGGACCTTTCTCCTGCATTATAAGTTATTTTAGTTTTGATATTTTTAACTGCATTTTGCTGATAATACCAATACAAACTTTTACTGAGGGTTTAAAATACAGGACTTTTACTTGTAAACTTTAAATTGTGGTACTGCTACTTTGATGTAAGTAGTTGGGCCTTATCCCTTCATGCCGTCCTTGGGTGAGGGAACTGATGGCCAAGTAGGCGTACACGTACAAGGAATTTGACACATATGCAGAAATAGACCTCCAGAAAAAACAAGGATGACAAAGCTGAACAAATCCCACCACACTCTCATTCCTGTCTCTGTTAAGGTGTCTTCAAGTGAGGCACTGAACTTACAGGTATGTCTTTGCGCAAACATGAGGAGTTGCCTGGGAACCATACAAATCTAGCAAGAAAGTGTTGCTGAAAAAAAAAGCATGACTGTGGCTTCACCTGAGGTAAATGTTTGTTTAAAAAAGAAAGTATTGATGTGATGAGAGGAACATGATCCATCTATTGTGTAGGGTAAATCAGGAACAAAAGGTAGCTTATCAAATTACATTTAAAGGGGTATTTCCAATGTGTTATCAGACCATCTGGTCAGTCGAATAGGTTTCAATTGCATGTGCTGACTAGCCTTGGGTGTGACCTATGTCAAGTTACAATGCAAATGCCGAAGGCAAGAGGGGTGTTTGAAACTAGTTCCTCTTGGTTTGGTTTGACTCACATTTTAAACACATTCGGGAACCTGCCCTTCACTTGCATAGCTCAAGCTGTGAAGTTGTGTGACAGTGGGTGCTACAGATCAAGTGTGTTGACAGTTTTCCGATAGACAGCATTATTATACTTACACAACTATTCTATCTTGTTTGATTAAATATTATTACATTATACTTGGGCTATTTTGATCAGTATCTTTTGAATTCAACTGTAGCCAAATCAGGAATCGGATGATCAAGGATCATATTAACATTCATTATAAACCCTGTTGACACCAAAAGAGGAGCAATAACTTGGAATTCTCCAAGGCTTGGAGAGATAGTCTTTCTTGTAAATGGTTTTGGACAATTTTGTATATGTTCATGATCTTTAGATAAGCTAAATGATGTAAAAAATATATTCTGTTCACTTAAAAAACTTACAAGATTGATGCTGAAGAACATTTACAGCACGGATAGTGTGTATGCTTTTGCACTGGCTTGTTTTGTCTTTTTTTTTACTACCACAACAATGCTGCAATGTGCAAGTGAAGCAAACTAAATCTCAAACAACATCAGTAGTGATAATGTAAATTTGTTACAACATCACCAAGGCACAGTTACAAGGTCCAGCCAACTATTAAGCTGTGCTAGTAGCTCTGTTAGGCTGTACACAAGCACAGTGGGTCTGAGAGCTTAATGCTAACACATTAACATTAGGATGTTAGCATGCTAATTAGCTGTGAACAGGAGCCAATAGCTGCAAATGATGGAAATGTCACTAGTTTTACAGGCATTTGGTCATCAACCTAAGTACTGGAGAAATACAAATTCTGACCTGATGGCGGTGCTAGAGGAAACCTTAAGGTACCACCAAAGCTATTACAATGCGTCCCGAAGGGACTATGAATGTCTGTGTGTATCAAATTTCACAGCAATCCATGAGATAAATTGTGGAAACATTGCTCTCAAAATCACAAATGTGGACCTCACGGTGGTGCTAGAGGAAAGGTGAGGGGATCACAAAGTCATTAGGACACATAGTCTGGGAACCATGAATGTCTGCATAAAATGTTGTGTGACTCCATCGAGTAGATGTTTAGATATATCTCTAACACGAAGAACCAAAGGCACTAAAAGAAAAGTTGGGGGATCATGAACTGACAATCAATGTACTAAATTTGATGTTAATCTTTCCAGTAGTTGTTGAGATATTTCAGTCTAGACTTGGTGGACAGACCAACCAACCAACCAACCAACCAACCGACAGACTTTGCCGTCCCCATAGCATGGTCCAAAGAAAAATCTCACATTTTTTCTAGTTGAATAAACACAACACAAACAAACTGTAGGGTTTGTCTGAATGAGAGAGTGATCGGTATGCGTGCCACATGGCTGGTTCTGCTGATGGAAGCAAATTCCATTTCATCCACTGTTTTTTTTCCATTTGGGTATTAGGGTTTTCAAAACACCACACACAGGGAATTTCAGCTGGGCGATTCAAATCATTGTGCCATACCAGTCTGATGATTTTAGAGTTATATTAGGTCAAGTGTTCGTATAAAATTGACAGCATAATTAACCCAGTTATGTGAGTTTATGAGTAAAGCCATGCTCGGGCATGTAGAGCTTTGTAGCCAGGACATGTTTTTCATTCATGAGATGGAAAAATGGCCCTCCTTTGCACAGTTAAAAAAAATAATGATACTATAATTACTATAGTGAAGTAACACCCATAAAACCATTGATCTAATCAAATGAACCACATTTTAAGACAAGTGGGTCAAAGGAAGAGAAGCCATATTGGCACTGATACACAAAGACATAAACGATGACTTTGCAAGGTTAAACAGAGAGTCGGGTTGTCAGAAGTTGTAGAAGCTTTCTCTCAAGGTTATAGTGACTCAGCTGTTGACAAACAGGTTTTTCATCCACACTTCTCCCCCATGAGCTGGAACTCATCTAGTTTTGTTCCACTTCTGCCCCAAAGACCACACCTCCTCCTCAAAGTTGCTTCAAGGTTCGTCATTTCATGAATCCTGTCAGGCATCAGCGGCACAAAGGCATAACTTGATATGGGGAGTAATGCAGATGGTCACTCCTGTTGACTGATGAAAAGTGACAGAGAATCATCCTTTCCCTTTGTGCTATCCATTCGAATTTGATGTTTTAACCAGCTTTCTATTCTATTTGACTAAATGCAAGAAGATGTCAGAACTGCAGAACCAACAAAATAAGATCAATAGGGCTCAGTTACATACAGTGACCGTCCTAACACAATAGTTTTTTCATCACAGAGACACACAGACACTTTAATATATAACTGTCACTGACAGAATATACGGTAGGATAAGGTGAGCAGAGAGCAATTTCCCAGAGATCCACATGATGAACTCATGATACATTCTCCCACTCTGAACTGCTGTGCTATTAATAAGCTCCAGCTGTCTTCCCAAATTCCCTTTGAGAATGGGAAACTACACATATAAGCTCTGGGATGAGACGAAATTACTCAGCAGATAACATAGTCACACTGTAACTCTGGTGTTTGGTGACTCTTTTGCGCGCTGTGTGTCGGATATTTGCGGCCCACTGGTAATCCATTTAATAAGAGGACGTGCGTCAACAATCATGTGCCTTCCACAGAGACTGCTGAGGGAAATATCCCGGGGTGACATTGTGGAGCGTTGTGGCCTTGTGTGTGTTTGGTAAACAGAAAGCTACAGTATACTCAGGATGTGATTAAGTCAAGCACAGCTTAGTCAGAGAGCTATTTTGAGACTTCAGCTTTAATTGGGTTGCATTCACAGAATCCCCGTCAGAGTAAACATAATACGTCTGGCAGTCACACACACTCACACACACACAAGTGTACAGGGGGATGAATAATGACACAGACAAAAATGCGCACCGGGATCAACCCCCACATTGTAAACTGAGAAGCAGAGACACACTGGGCAACAAAGACACAATTAAAAAGGCTGGTACAACAAGTACCAGAGCAGACAGCGTGGACAGTTATCACTGTATCCATAACAAGCTAAAGGATGACCTTTGTCTCTTCCCAAAGCATTCGCGGTTCATGCAGTTTCAGCTCGGTAACTTTAACAAGCTGATGACAACAGAGAAATCAGAAAGGGGTCATGTAGGTGCTCTGGCCAGGGTACGGGTAGACACGTCTCACTGGTTTGGTACACCGAGCTCCCCCCACGCTGGCCCTGTGCGCGCACTCGTCGCTGTCAGTCCTGCAGGCCCCACAGTGGCAGCTGAGGGCCACCGGGTAGGTGAAGAGGGGGTTGGAGTCGATGGGGCAGCCGGGCAGTATTGCTGCGCGGTATTCCACCTTGTCATAGGTACAGCCTGTCTGGATAAGGAAGCGTGGGCCGACTATAGTCCTCAGGTTGCTGTCCTGCTCACCAGAGACAAACGCATCAATCAACAATACATTTTCAATTCCTCGAGAACACAAAACTTTATTTACGGGCATGTTTTCAACTGAAAATTTAAAAGAAATGGGCCCAAAAATAGTGTTTTTTTTTATTTGACTTGACCTAATGTCAAACACAACTGTGAACTTCTCAATAAGCATATACAACATGATATAAACTTATACATCCCTGATTTTTTTGTATGACGTTTTTCAGTGTTCTTTTTCCCATCTGAAGGAACAAATGACAATCTAGGACATACGTACCCTTGAGTAGCAGAATCCCATGCAGATGGTTGTGTTGATCGCAACACAGTAGTCACACTCTGGCCTCTCCACGTACAGGGTGAAGTCAGTGGGAAAACACATGGGAACAGCTGGGCTGAACAGCAGAAACAGGAGCCAGCAGGTGAACGCTGCAGTCTCCATGTTAAGCAATGCTGTGTTTTTTCCCAATCAATGTGGGAACTGAATGGGAAGTAAAGATAAAGAGAGAAACTGACAACCAGAGAACCAGAGAGGATGAAACGTTTAGTATCTTAAATATTATGTGTTCCCCTTCTGCATGTGTGGGTCACCTGCTCAAGAGATGTGGGCACCTGCAGACCCGATGGTGCAGTGAGTCTGAACAACATCCCTGCTGACCAGTATTTATGCAAACATGTTATAATCCACCTGCATCCAAGGTAGCAGTTATCTTCTATCGGTGACGAACAGGAAGACCTGAAAGTGAAGTCCATTAAGTGGATGACATGAATTAATGATTTCCTTCATGGACAAAGTCCATGCAATAACCAAGGGAATTGACGCAATGGATCATCGAGTAGCCAAAAGCTTAATTTGCGCATGGAAGAATGCATATCTTTTAACCTTAAATTTCAACCCGAGTTTTACTTCATCTTCCAAAACAAACCTAATCTGTCTCTTATTTGGGTAAAAATTAACTGATAAAAAAAACACGTCTTAAGCAGCAAAACACTTCAATGCACTTCCTGAATGTGCATGTCACATAGATGCTTTTTGCATTGTGGGTTAGAAATCTAGATAGCAATGTGCACACAACATTTTCACAAACTGTCACAGTCCTAATGTACTGAACACCGGTGGAAAACATTCAGAAAAGGTTTATCTAATCTGCTTTTCTAGTAAGTACGTATGTTAAAAAACGACTGCAGCAGACGTAAGCATTCATATCTAAACACCAAATTCCTCAGACACAGACTCCAAGCTTCTGGCAAGTCAGTGCCTTGATTTAAAAAGTGAGAAGTACAACCTTCTATCCAGCGCTGCAAGACTGCAGGGATTTCATTATCTCTACTTTTGTTTAATGATTGTCTAGAGTATTCAAAGTCTCTCCGATAAATTAGGTGATAAATGTGAAGCATGCAGTTGTTTTTAACTGTCATTTGTTTATATCTCCTCTTTATTTAAAATTCAACAAGACTCCTAAAAGCACATTGTTCTTGCATTCCACGGCACAGATTTTCTTCTTCTCATTTCAATCACAAGTGTCGTCGCTCTCTAATAGTGTGCAATAAAGTCTATTCATGAATATGAACAATGCATCCAGAGAATATCAGAATACACTCAGTGAGTGTAAGTTCAGTCTTTGTCTGTTTTAGCAGCTCCTAGCTTCTCCCCAGGTCTTTCTCCCCTTCACAAACATTAACATGTGCCATTTTACATTAACTTTCTAAGATTTGACTGGAGCTGATTTTCTCTTCAAGGCTGACTTGAAGGAAATCAACCATAAAATCTCCATTCATGCAATTACTAGTATTACAATGAATGATGCTTATCCATTGTGCTGACATTAATGTCCCTGTGGCTTACACCTACTCTTTCTCTAGTTGTTTTTACCATAGTAGTTTCACATTTTCCGCCCCCACACACCTTCATGTTTTTGTATTTGAAATTATATGCTTCCCTATAAATCGCTGGAATGATAATCAAAGATAAAGATGTGCAAAGTAAAGCAATGGTCATCACGTGACCCAAAGTGAAAAGCATAAAGGTTGAACCTGCCCTGCCTGCGTAAATTCCTCATGATACAACACTCATACTGAGTAACTTGGGAGTTGTGTAAAGGCCCCTCCTAGATGAGAACGGACACATCTAGACAACAGAAGGTCTTCAAACAAACCTCAGGATCTTTTTACAATCCCTGAAATTACAGCTGACTGTAACCGTGTGTCCTTGATGGATTATTAACTAAAGTGAACTAATCTTTATAGTCTACCGAAAACATCAGACTGCTGACAATTGCAGAAGATGTTCAGTGGTTGAAGTATCTCATTCTTCTACTGCAGTCGGAGCGACTCGTATGGTTGATAGAGACCCTGAACTCCTTGGATTTTGCCTCTCTTTGTTGAAGGTTTGAAACTTTTGAATATGAGTGCAGCTGATTTTCACACGTTTCACAGTTGACCAAGTCTGAAATGCACTGAAAAGTATTTTTCAGTCAGTCATCAGTGTTAACCTTTGCTGTTAGTGGTATATGTACAACTGGAGTTGAGGTAATACAGAAGCGTCTTTGACAACAGTTCAGAGTGTTGGGAAACTGAACTAAGCATGGTTGGAACAGGTGGTCCAGTGGCCATTTTCTCTGTGTGGGATTATGTGGTGTTTGTCGGAGCAATTTTGTTGGCAGCGGGCATCGGCCTTTTCCAGGCCATCCGGAGCCGCAAGGAGACCAGCAGCGCTGAGTTCTTGCTGGGTGGACGGCAAATGACGGCTGTGCCAGTTGCCATGTCGCTCACTGCCAGCTTCATGTCTGGCATCACAGTCATTGGCACACCTACTGAGGCCTACCGGTTCGGAACTGCCTTCTGGCTCTTCGGCTTCTCCTATGCCATCATGTCGGCAATCACTGCCGAGATCTTCGTCCCGCTTTTCTACAGGCTGGGGATCACCAGCGCCTATGAGGTGAGGAAAAGTCACAGACTGTACGTGATTATTATGGCGCTGCACCAAATAACTTCAAATGTAAACATCAACAAAGCAAGCATGCTAACAGAAATGCATGACTTTTACCGGACAATGTGGCTAATGATACGTCCAGTACAGTAGATTTAAAGTGATCTTGGTTGAATGGCTATAAAACGCTGCACAGAATCCAACTGCTGTAAAAGTATTTCCTTCAAAAGGTGTTAAAACAAAGAAATACAAACCAATAAACAAACGCCTTTTATACTTTGTGGATGTACAAACCAAACCAATGTGTGGAAACAGTTTAATGATGTCTGACTGTTTCTCCTTTCATTCCTAGTACCTGGAGATGCGCTTCAGCCGGCCCATTCGGATAATTGGGACCACGATGTACATCGTACAGACGGTAACTAAAACATGCTTTTAATATTCAACAGATTTTTGTATTTAGATAATTCAAACTAAACGTACAAAACCTTGAAGAATGGAACACTCATCTATAATTTACATGGTATACGTAACATGATAACAAGCCGGCCTGTTTGACTTTATGTAGAATTCTAGATACCAAGATTAATATGAATCACATGATTGTTGTGTTTCCACCTAATCAGCTAATGGTGCCATCTGTTTTCAGGTCCTCTACACCGGTTTGGTCATCTATGCTCCTGCTCTTGCACTAAATCAAAGTGAGTCTATACGAGGGCTGTTCTTGCTACAACTATGTATAAATAGTACTTCGTATGACGCTATAGTCTTCCAGAGATACCTGTGTTATTTTTGATGTCATTCGTCATGAGTTGCCCTTCTCTCGTGTTTGTCTTAAAGACAGATTGACCCTAAAACAAAAGAGGTGACCAGATGTGTTTTTCTTTTAAATGAAGTGGGAATTCATCGCTTGTGCAAAGTAAAAAATAAACATGGATGGATACCCCATTTCAGAGAGGTTATGGAGACTTTGGCTTGAAGTTACTAACACTGTCACACGTTGTTACGTCTCAATAGGTTTATTTTAAAATCATAACGGAGCTTTTCTTTTGTGATTTCACAGTCACAGGACTTGATCTCTGGGGAGTGCTGGTGGCTACAGGAGCGGTGTGCATCGTCTACTGCACTTTGGTTGGTATTGTGCATTCTAAAAAATATGATGTATTGTATTGAACAAATGATCTGCGTACCCAAAAGTTTACAAGAGGTCTATAATGCATGCAAACACAGACTGAAAACCTCAAGTCCAAGCATGAATGCATGTGTATCTCAAACTGTTCGTTGTGATATTACACTTAAATATCAGCATCCACGTCTGATATGCTTGTGAAACTAATGCAAGGTATTCTTTGCATGGCAATGCATAATTGTACACATTTTAACATCACAAGCCTCATCTAGCTTAACATTGGAAGTACTTGGAAATGATAAGGTGGCTCCAACATGGATTTTGTTTCAGGGCGGTCTGAAAGCAGTAATCTGGACGGACGTGATACAGATGGTGATCATGCTGGCAGGTTTTGTGGCCGTTATAGCCAGAGGAGCTGTACTGCAGGGAGGCCTGACGAAGATTTGGGAGGACGCTGGGCAAGGAGGCCGACTAGAGGCGTTTGAGTATGTTCACAGGCAGAGTTGTGTCAGATCGTATTTGATGTTTGTCTGTTTTTAACTCATTAATCAGATCAATTAGTTGGCAGCTACATAAAAACTAATTAGCTTAACTTTCCTAAAATTGTTTCCTGTAAACGCTTTAGTGTACAAGGAAGGGAGATTCACTGGAAATTATCGAGAAAAATAAATCTAAATTCTGTTTGCTTATTGCCTTTAAAAGTGTCCTCTCACACTGCCAGACGTTTGAGCTGTTGATGTCCCCGAACATTCAACACATTCACATCCTGTTCACTTTTATCAGTTTTGACCCAGATCCTCTGAAGCGACATAGCTTCTGGACCATCATAGTCGGTGGCAGCATCATGTGGGCGTCTATCTACTCAATCAACCAGTCCCAGGTGCAACGCTACATCTCCTGCAAAAACCTGAGACATGCCAAGATGTGAGCATTCCTGCAATGCACTGCAAACCTTCCTGGCTGTGAGCCACGGCCCGTGCACCGACAAGTCTTCTTTTTTGTCTCTCAGGTCGTTGTACGTGAACATGGTTGGCTTGTGGGTAACTGTGAGTCTGGCTATGTTTACTGGCCTCACCATGTACTCCATTTACAAGAACTGTGACCCATTTACAAACAGGGATATAAGCACCTACGACCAGGTAACTGCAGCTGTAATTGTCTGTTTACTCATCATCATCATTCTGCTTTTTGTGGAACAAAGTATTATTGTTAATACTACGATTCGCTTATGTTTGCAAACCAGATGCTGCCCTACCTTGTGATGGATATTTTGGCAGATTACCCTGGAATCCCCGGCTTGTTTGTGGCTGCCGCATACAGTGGTACTCTTAGGTGAGGCCTGAGACGAACAAGGACATTACATTATTTTAAATCAGAACAAAATAGCCTGTGTTTGCTAAGGAAATTATCTCGTAGATAAGGTATAATAGTAAAGAAAGAATGAGTCACCGGTTATGTGATTTATTGTGAAAAGTCCACATCATCTGCCGGCTACCTGAGACTAATCTGTAATCTATAATCTGCCATTCACATGCATCAGTCTTCCTGTTCTGTGCAAAGACTTAATAGCTTACTGTTTGTTTTCAGCACGGTGTCTTCCAGCATTAACGCTCTTGTTGCTGTCACTGTGGAAGACTTTATTCTTCCAGTGTGCAAAAACCTCACAGAGAAGCATGTGTACTGGATGAACATGGGCCTGAGTAAGTTCAACAAAACACTTTCACAGTCGCCCAAGAATGAGCAGGCTTTAGAGAAGCGTAAAGTTCTGAGGGACAAACTAACACTAAAGAAAGACAGTTCTGAAGAACACTCTTCCATAAAACCTTTCCCTATCTCATTGATTACCGAGCTCACTGTACATTCTGACGATAATTACAACAGTAACCACAGCACAGTATGACTCCTTGAAGTTCACAAGATACCAGTAGACGAGATAACTACTATCTCATCTTGTTATTCTAGAGGTAGTTGAAAGTGCTTCCAGTTCCACTGTGCGAGTTACGACATGATCAGAACTGGATAACACTACATAGCCCGACGACATAATGAAATCCTTATTTGTGAAGAGTTTTTCTTCAAGCGGACTGCCCTGGGCACAAAGTAAAAACAGTGGTTAAAACTACAACAATCTTCATCAGAGATCAGTGAGAAAAACCTGCACAGGCAGGATCATGTGGGACGGTAAGATCAAGGGCGTAGCTCCATTATGCATTCAAACAACTTCACAATGTTCTAATCATTACAGAGTAGTCCCAGATGTTAAATAGAGCAGTCCCTTTGTGATTACAACAACGTTTTATATCTGTTTGGTGAATAATTCTGGAAGTAAGGTGAAAAAACATTGAGGATGATGTGGCCGAGGCGAAGGGCAGAAAACGGTTGGCCGTCTAGTCTTCTCTTCAGGTTCTCCCCCATGCAGTTTCCCAGTGTACCCGGCACATTCCAGGCACAGCTGGACCGTGCATCACATGCTGCATGTACTTTGACACCGTGTTTTATGGACAGCGGCCACGAAATATAACCAGACATTCCTCAGCCTGGGCCCACTTGTCTGATACAACCTGAGTTGCTGCGAGTTTGTCACAAAGCGTATATATGACACAGGAGAAAACACAGAAAGTCTTCGGAGACATGGTGGCTGGAAATATTGCCCTTCCAGTGTCAGCATTTGATTTGGATGCTCTTGCAAAAAAAAATGACCGACCCAACGTACGCTTTTTAAGTGGGTCACATCCAAGTCTTTCCAGCTGTCCAAATTCAGTGGTGGGAGGGAACATGATAACTCATTTTTGGAAGAAAACGTGTCCACTTTTGGACACGCAGAGAGAGCAGAGTCTGCTGGTGGTTGAGAGACAGCAGGAGGGTCGACCCCAACGCTCTCATTCTCACCAGAGGAGGAAGCCTCGTAATCAGGGTCCTCTTCCAACAGCATCCTCAGTCTCAGACACATTCTGTCACTTTCACTGTAAAAGAGCTGAGACTAAACATCATTGGCAGAAAACCTTTGTTTCGAGGGAAATTTCAATGGAGACAGAGTAAAAAGAAAGAGCAAACAGGGCACCAGGAGAAATGGTTTAGATGGCTGCTGTACAACCTTTTAGACGTTTATATACTGATGTGTACAAAATGCGTACAAGACATTGAAACTGTAACCCAGTTGTTCACATTAAATTAGGAAGAATCATTAAATAAGATATCAAGCACTTATTTCGGGACGTTAAACATTAAATGGGGTCGCCAATGATATTAGAAGGGTTAAAATGATTCATGTCATTTAAGGTTTTGCTAAAGCTGACACTTTCCTGTTACGGGACAATAGGCTTCAAAGCTGTAGCCAACAGAAGTGACAGTACCCACTATAGGTCTTGTAGTGCTAATTGAGACGTCATAAAAAGGATCGACCTGTCTCCTGCGTGCAGAGTCTACTGTAGAAACTATCCTACATTTAGTCTACGCATGTTTAACGGCTCCCAACAGCCTGCAATCGGATACAAAATATTTTAGAACTATGATTACTGCCTATGAAAAATATTTAGGACTTTTCTTAAGGCTTTAAAAAAACTGAATGCAATGCTTTTTAAAGACTTTTCAAGACTGGCAGATACCCTGCAAAAGCAAGTCAAGATGTCTTTTTAAAACACATTGAGCCCAAAAATCACTATTTTACTACACAAAACTCAGACCTGAGTCACTAAATCTATCACATGAGGACATTTAACATTTAAATATGTATCAGACTTTGAGGACAAGTTTAGCTAACCTGCCGCACAATTTGCACAGAAGAACATTTGGGATCTGCAGGCTGTTTGTGATTAAATCCTTTCTGTTGATGATGTTGATTTTAACATCAACCAGGTGTGTTCTTTGGTGCCCTGTGTATTGGGATGGCTGGAGTTGCTTCAGTGATGGGAGACGTTTTGCAGGTAACCACCATTCACTGATAGGACTGCAGTCTGTTGTTGCTCTACAGCACCTTCCAGAGCTGAATATCAGGAACTACAAGCCTCCTGATAGCTTTCTGTTTCCAGGCAGCTCTGTCCATATTTGGCATGATCAGCGGGCCTCTACTCGGTCTTTACCTACTGGGCATGCTATTCCGCACATCCAATTCAATAGTGAGTATTTTTCTTTTTCTGGAACATTCACTTGCACAGCAACACCCTCTGTCAAAGAAATCTCGCCAATACAACAACTGTGACACACATCCAGGAAGTATTTGCCTGCAGCCATATTTACATTGCAGGGAGGACTTGTGGGGATGATCCTCGGTCTGGTGTTGACTCTGTGGGTAGGGATTGGAGGCCAGGTTTACCCACAGACAAGTGAAAAGACAAATCCTCTCCAAGTCAGCACTGCGGGCTGCAACAGCACAATGGGCCAGAACTACACAACGACAGCTCCGTGGACCAGTGCAGTGACTCTGACCTCACAGGCTGAGTGAGTCACTTTACATCTAACGAAAGGTCCACCTGCTGCCAAGCACATCATGTGGTCATAGCAAATTAATAAAAACTACAAAAATGATACAAAAGACTTTATTCTATAAGTCAATTCATCAGGAAAAGTAGAAACTTAATAAACTTTTACAGTAAAAATGAATAGATTTTGCTGCCATATGAATGCTCCAATGCTATATCACTATATCCACACACTTCAATCAACTTAATCAAATCTGCTGCACCCAACTGCTTTTCTGGACCACATTTCAGAAATAGATTTTTTTTATAGGTTTTAAAATGTATTCCATTCCCACAGAGAGAGGATCCAAAAACGCTGTGTTTGTAAACCTGAACTGCAGACAAGCAAACATGCCAAATATTCTCTGGTTTCCAGGCTCAAACATCTGTTTGATATCATTGTAAAGTCACTGAATATGCAGCCTGACTTCATACAGCATATCATCAGAAAGCAGTGGCGATCATGTTGGTGTAACATGTGTAGAGCGGCAGGAGGACGATGACTAAAATGATTTTCTTTCGCGTGTCAGTGTGAGGCCACCTCTGGCAGACTCCTGGTACTCTCTGTCCTACCTCTACTTGTCTCTCTTGGGTACTCTGACCACAATCGTGTGTGGCCTGCTGGTGAGCATGATCACAGGTGAGGCATTATATACTAACCACTACTTCCACTGTAGACACACATTAATGCATTAACACACATTAATGATCTACATATTATAATCTAAATCTACCAATACAACAGTGAGAATATGTCTCTATTTCTCTTTAGGTGGATGCAAGCAAGAGAAAAGGAACCCTGACCTGTTTGTGAAGATGAGTGACCTGATCTGCTTCAGTTGCTGTAGTAAATCAGAGGTAGGAGACTGACCCTTTTGTTAGATAATAGGTAGTAAATGAAGGATATATTACATGTACATATGTAGATTTTGTCACGTTATTAATGTTTTGTTGTTAACCCACTACAGGCATCAGACGTCACAGAAAAGGCTGCAGCAGACTTTCATTTGAAAGCTGACGACTCAGCATTCAAAGACTTTGACCCGATGAGCAAAAATGTTGAAAACTCCAGCAAACTGTAACGCTGCGATATCGATACGTTTTCTCTTCTTCGTGGAGACATTTTAATGCAATTATTTTTTTTATAAACATACAGATGACAAGATGTCACCCAAGACGTTTCAGCTATTGAGGTATTCATCAGAACAATAAGGAAACACAAGGTTGCCACATATTTTGCTCCAGTGTGACTGAGCTGCTCCCATTTCCTGTTCAGCAGCAATGTGGCAACTTGACTATACTATTGCCCTTTGTTCAATAGTTCTCCCTGCCAGCGGCTGCTAGCTGTATATCCTGAACACTGCCCTCCTTTAGGCACACTATAATACTGTCTGATATTTTACAGCATGTGTGATGGCATTACTGTATTGAAGGAACAATGGCTATTTCTTTTTGAGTATATGTTTAGTGCCTAGTTATTTATATCTAGAAATTGTGCAATCTTTATGAACTACCTGTATGAATTAGTCATAAATTCTACTTGTTAATAAACAATTTGTACAAAGTTCAACCATGTTGATTGAATACACACGTACACACGTTCAGCACAGAAGACTCCAGCGGCTGTATTATGACCTCTGTATGTTTGTGAGAGGGAATAAAATACATTTACAGTGTAGTTAATGCTTTGGCAATGCAGTTTGTCTTCCACTCAGGGCTGTAAACTCTATTTGAACTGAGCAAGAAGGGGGGGGGGGGGGGCAGAGAGAGAGAGAGAGAGAAAGATAGAGAAAGAGAGAGACAGAGAGAGAGATTGAGCTTTGGTCTAGGTAATAGCTGTGTCCTTTGTCTCCTTGGAAACATACAATAGAGGAAGTTCACAAAGAAGTGGCCTGCCCACTTTCACCTGCCACTTTGCCAGCAAATCAGCACGAGCTGGTCCAGGTTCATAGGAAGTGAGGAGTCGGCAGTGACATGGAGGCAGACTCGCTGTCAGGGAAGTGAACCGAGTCTCTTGTTTATACGAAGAAAACAAGGTGAGCCAGATCTGTCATTTACTTCTTATTCACGGTTTGGACTTAAGTTAAGCTCTCCCTTGGGAGGGAGATTAGAAAAGTTTCCACCGACGTAACCACAAAAGATCAGAGTTGTGTGTACACAGTCATGTTTAGTGTGGCTGAAGTTATTTCCTGCATCAGATCTGTTCATGTAACGCATATGACCTACGAGTAAAAGGTCAAACACAATGTTTAAGGTATTGTTTTCACTGCACAGACGTTAGGGGAACATAAATGTATGTATCCAGTGTTTTTCAGCCTGTGTTTTGTTTCCCAGTACAGAACTAAATGGCCATGGACACCCTCTTTGCTACCCTGGCTTGTTACCTTCTGGCCATTCCTTTTGCTGTGGCACAAACACAGACGGATAAATTAACTGTCACGCCAACAATAACAACCCCTGATTTAAACACGACGCTCACAGCAACAACACTATCTTCATCTAACTCTACTGGACGTGTGACTGTCTTCTCAAACTCGACGGAGAACACGACTCCTTTCACCAGCACGACCCGGGACAATGGCACCTTCACCAACGCTACAGCGGCTACACCTGAGGGCACAAGTCCTCTCCAGACTCCTCAGTCAACAACCAACGTGACTCCTCTAACTAATAGCACGACACCGACGACCACGACACCGGGCACTCCTACATCTACTGCTCTGACAACATCGACGCGGACCACAGCAGGTTACATAAGTACACCAGATACTACAGTGATCACAACTACAAATTCATCTCACACTGTCAACACAACCTCAGGTTCAGTGGGCACAACCACACAAGGTAGGCATCAGGCTTCAGTTTGTATTAATGATTTGATTACGCAATGCAAGTTGATGTTTAACTCGCGTGAATGACTTTAATTTGTTCATTCTTTTGCTGTGTTACAAGGTTTGAGGCTAAACATTTCAGAGAAGAGCATGACCATCGTCTTCAGCGTTGTACTTGGAGTGTTTGCCCTGGCAGGGGTTGTGTTCATGTTCCACAGATGCAAACATAAAATCCAATACTTGCATCAACCTCTAAACAACATGGGTAAGGACTTCCCCTTCAGCATGCAATCAGGAAATAATATTTTGTCTTTGATTAGCAATTAAAAATGCCTATTTCATTTTCAGCAGATGAATTTGTGGCAGACGAGGACACACTTGTCATTTCTGGAGGACTTTATGACGGCCATCCAATATACGACAACGTGCCAACGGCCCCAGCAGACCAATCTCAATTTCATCTCCAGTTCCTTCATTAAGGAGGAGGGAGCTCTCAGTCGGAGACGCCTCCTTCTGCACTTCTGATTTTCCACTAATTAGTATGATTCAGCCATGTGAAATCTAAATTCTTCATGAGAGGCATTTAGAGAGGAAGAGAACATTCAAACAAAGACAATGCTGATCAATTTGAACATTTATTTTACTTATATCACTGTCAATATTAGGAAACGTGAATATATTAAGTCAGTAATACATAAATGAACCATTTCCGACACCAACAATATGAACTTGTGCAGAAAAAAAGAGATTGCATGTGAACAGCAGTAAAGATAAATCATACAACACGATAGCACTACAAGAAACTCTGAACTCTCCTCCAAACCCAACAAAGAGCTGCCAAAAAGCTGGAATATGAACTAAATCTTTCTGTGGTTAACAACACAGTTGAACTGATCCATAACATACTATCTACGCATGTTAAGAAATAAATTGGCATGCTCTTATTAATACTGTCTATTGGATCTTTAACAGTGCCGTATATGTATGTTAACAAAGTTGGAAAATTAACATCTGAACCTGTCTATTATGATAACTGTCTATCTGACCCGTCATAACACTATTTATGCAAATATCTTCACATTGGTCGTCCTCTTCTTTTTGTCACAGCCAGTGACAGCAGTCCAGCCAGCATCCCTCATTCTTTTCATTGCAGCAAACTTCAAGGAGCTCCCTGGTGATTTATGAGTGACGGGGCTCTGAATCTGAAAAAGACATTTTGATCCAAATCTTTTAACTACCAGTCTTCTTTGTCCATGTATACAATGCATAAACCCAATTTTCTAAGAGCACGTTACCTTCTTGAAGATGTTACGTTTGCATTGTGGAGCGGAGAAAGTGTGTGCAGGTGCACTTGCAAAGGTCTGCCGAGAAGAGAAAAAGAAGGCCAAATCAGCTCTACTGGCAATCTGCCACGAATGATGACAAACAATGTCTTCTTCTGACAAACAAACCATCAGCCAATATATATATATATATATATATATATATATATATATATATATAGATAACATCGAACAACTCACCAAGAGATCGCTTTGATCAGAGCTGTCGGACTTGAAGTCGAGCTCTATGGTGCTGTTCCCCCAGCGCTCTGCCTTCACAGCAGAAGGAGGCGTCCTTATTCTGTACGACTGTAAAGGAATTCAAAGAGGCAATGTCAGCAAAACTCATTCATATTTTTATTCATTTTTGGGACATTTCAGAAAAATACTGGATATTACTTTGATGTTTGATGTTCCGCCAACTCCGCTTGCAAAGCTTCTCGGGGCTTTCACGTCTTCGTTGTGAGTTTCCTTCGATACAAAGTCAGCGTCAGTCTGAGTTTTATGATTATGAATGCTACAATAGTGACTAAACTCTTATGTTATGCTGGTCTTCATCATCATATCAAGGTTTACTTTATGAATAGATGAAACTGTTGTCTTTGGGGTTGTTCCACACAATGTTCTGATGGATTCAGTGTCAGATTGCTTCACCACAGAGGACATCAAATGTTATCGTAGTGTGATTTATCTCTTGGCAACGAGCTATCGCTCAGCAATAACCTCTAGTGACTCGTTCACACCGCAGTCATTCACTGTTGACATGCAGCGCATACTGAGGGACAATCCCCCTGCACATGAATGCACACACACAGTCTTTGCATGCACATGCACACACATCAAAACCTCCACACAGTTTATGTTAATAATGAACGGTTTGTCTGTATGAAAGGGGCACATGCTGTTTAACGGTTATAAGTGGGACTCTGAACAGGTGAGCTCATACACAACGTCCACAGTATTTGTACTCAACCTGTCTTGGACATGAAAATGCATTAAACTGCCAGCTACAATTATACAACAATGCAACATAAGTTAAGACAATTTGATGATTTGATTTCCAACTCGTCTCAACATGTACGAATGTGCCTGAAATAACAGTCTAAAGAGCTGTGTTAGCTTGAACTCACATCTTTCTTCTTAAAAGCAGCTCTTCCCTCCTCTCTGCTGTAGGGAGTCCTCAGGGCCTCGGAGAAGTCAAACATGTGTCTTTTTGGAGAGCTGTCTTTTGGGGTCTTGGAACATCTCCTCTGTTTATAGTCTGAGGCGGGTGACTGGAAATGGAGAGATGAATTCTTGGTAAGATACAGGTGATGACAAACGTCATCAGTGGCTCCTGTTAGATGGTGTACCTGCTTGGTCCTTGCTTCTGACAGCTGGGTGACTTTTGTTGATGCTATTACTTTCTTCAAGTTAGTCAGCTCCTTCTGCACGTTTTCCTAAAAGCAATGAAAACTGTTTCTCAAACAATAAACTGTCAAAAAGTTAACGCATTTCAGTGAAAAGCCCCAAAAGATGTAACTGATTCAAAGTGTGACGTACCTTCTCTGTTATTTCTGTCTTCAGCTGTTGCTTCAGCTGATCATTATCTGCCTTGTGCTTCGTGACGTCCAACTCCTGATTTTCACAATTTTAGTTTTGCTTATAATTTGATCTAATTTATATGTAAATAAACATGAATTCATAATTCTTCAGCAACATACCAGAGATTTCCTGGAGGCCACAGTCTGCGTCTCTTTCCTCTTGTTCTCATCGAGCTCTGCGTCCTTCTCTTCAACCATCCGGTCGTACTGGCTCTATCAACACAATGCAACATGTGTTTGGATCGACTGTCATGCTGGAAAAGACCAAAACCTTAACTTCACAATGACGTACCTTATGTTTCTCCATGAGTGCGACCATATCGGCTATCTTGTGTTGACACTTGACTTCTGTGTCTTCCTTGTTCTTGGCGGCCTCTACTGCTGTTAATCTGAGCTTTTGGAGCTGTAAAAAAAAGGCTGTTTTTATTGTAATTTTGTATTATGAGGAACTTAAAATGTGGTAAATAACATAGCATTGTATAAGTAACCTCATTCTCAAGCTCTGCTGCAAAGGAGGACTTGGACTCAAGAGCCTTCAGCATGTTCTGATGGTCTTCTTCGTTCAGTCGTTTGAGGCTCTGGGACTCCTCCTGAAGACTGTTGATCTGAAGACAAAGACAAACATTTACATCATACAGGGCTATACTTATCATTTCAATGTTTTATATCAATATTACATACTGTAACATTAAAAAAACAACATACCACAATTTCAAGTTGACTGGATTTCGCATTCTCCTTTGCTATTTGTTTCTGAAGCATTTTATTCTGAAAATATACAATTCCACTGCTAAATAAAATATATAAATATGCAACACCACCATTTCCTGTACTGTAAATGTAGTTTCACAGTCACAAACCTTTTTCTGGAATCCCTCTTGGGCTTTAAGTTTAATCTCAAATGTTTTCCTGAGCTTGCACAGCTAAAAAACAAACAACTTCTTGTTATTCACACAAACTGATCGATAGTATTAGCATTTCACGTTTCACTTTTTCAATAACCTTTGTTTCCACAGATTTGATCCGATTTTCTTTTTCTGTAATTTCCTCCTGCAGATGTTCACACTGTAGACAGAGATCACAGAGAAATCATCCTTTCACACTTCAGAACTGTGTTACTGTTAGTAATTGGGTTGGTTGGCATACTTACATTTTCTTCAATCTTCTTCTGCAAAGTCTCGCTTTCCTGATATGTTCCTTGGCTTTTGGTTTTAATGGAGTTTACTTCCTCTCTATTAAATGAAAACATACAAATATTAACCTTGAAAACTACACAATGTCAAACCTTTCTGTCTCTGAAGTGAAAAACTCACCGTAAACATTGGTTTTCTTCTTCCAGTCTTTGAATTTCTATTGAGAGCTTCACGACCTTCTCCTCACTCTCCTGATCAGTCAAAACATATTCCAGCATGTTATTCATATGACAGCCAGAAATAAAAAAACAAAATCAGACAGCTAATGCAAACAGCTAATGTACAAAAGCAAAAGATCACATGTGAAAGGATGATTCAGACCTCCATGTTTGCCTCCATAGCTTTCACATCAGAAGATCCGCTCTCAAGCTGCCGCTGAATGGCTGTCTTCTCACACTGCAGCTCATTAAAGGTGGAGGATAGCTTTTTGTACTTCACTCTTAAAAGGACATAAATGAAACATTAGACATGAACTTATAACAGTTGAATGTAATATTTGATATGCTAATATTATGTAATGTAATGGAAGAACTCACCTATGCTGCGTGAAGTCTTTCCTCAGTTGCTCCATCTGAAAGCTTTGCTCTTTATTCTGATTTATTTCAGTATTCAGTTGCTCCTCCAGGTCTTGCACTTTGATCTGAGAATGAATAAAGAACACAACGTGGTGAAGCCATGTATTGTGTATATATACACAATATCACTCAATATTAAAAAAAAAAAGATCTGAGCTGTGGGTAACAGATGATGAGAAGTAAACCAAATAAAAACCTCTGTCACTGTGGCCTTCTTCTTTAAATCCTCTTGTGCGTTTTCAGCAGCTTCTAAGGTCTTCTTCAGTCGATCCAGTTCAGCGTTCTCAATCTCTGCTTCATCCTTTATAGACAAAAAATGTTACCTCGGGCTTCTGTATTAGACTGTGGTATGAACATAACTTTTCCTTCTGAGATGAGCGATCTATATGTATCACCTTAAATAGCTGGACTTCTTCAGTTCTCCTCGACAGCTCAGCTGTGAGTTCCTCCACTCTGAGTTCAGTGGTTTCATTCGTAGCCTTCATGGACTCAACGGATTTGGATTCTCTCTCCTAAGAACAAGGAAAGCGTACGATGAGTGCCTTCAAGTTCTCGTCCTTTGTGTCCGAGCTATGACGACTGGTTGAGAAACAAACTTAAATCCACCCTACCAGTTTATCTTCAAGGATTTTGATCTGCTCATCTTTGTCTGCACTCTGCTCTCGGCTCTCTCCTGTTGAGTAAAACATATTTATATATTATTAGCGTATTTATTAGCGTGAAAGAGCAGCAAATAAAATATCTACATACTTCCCTCAGTGAGGCTTACCTAAAAGTGTGTTTCTCCTCTCAAGTTCTTTGTTGCTTGCTGTAAGATTCTCCTCAAGGTCCTTGGTCCTTTAAAGTGGGTCATGACAGGAACAAAGTGGTATGAGGAGAAACTGTGTTTGGTCAGAAAAATGCTCTGAATTGACACGAGTTATTTCTACCTCTGTATCTCTGCTGCTCGTGAACTCTGGAGCTCCTGAAGGGTTGTCTGAATCTCCTCCAACTTGTCTGCTTGCTGATGTTTAACTCTAGTGAGCTCCTGCAAGCTCAGGTCTTTGTTTTCAATCATCTCTCCATATTCCTCTTTGCTTTGGGCCAGCATTGCAGCAATAGCTTCACGATTTTTCTGAGGAATACGACTCATTTTTTATCAAAGCAGATAACACACGAGAGAGCCAAGTTTCAGTGAAAATGGCAAGAATGTGAAAGCACTCACCTCCGTGTCTTTAGAGTGCTGCTCTGCAGCGTTCAGTCTTTGAAGAAGGGATTCTTGTTCCTGTTTTGAGCTTTTTAGAAGTTCATCTTGTTCATCTGTAAGTCAGTAAATACTTAATGATCACATCTTTAGGATCCTTCTCTAGTGATCCTTCAAATAACAAAGTGTACTAATACTAACAAATATGTTTTATAGTAATGCCTGATTTCTCCACTTTTAGTGTAGTTTTAATAACCAGTCATCCTGAAATACTGAGACCAACAAGACATAAGATCCATTATAACATTAGTAATAGTTCAGTCAAAGCTTATCTAACGTTTTAGACAAAACCTGGAGAACCTTGTTAAGTTCATTCAATCATAATGCTTACCAACTATTATTATCTTTAATTAAACCTAATTCCTCATTGAACATTTTCATTCTCTTCATCACGACTTCTGGGAATGTTCCTGAAAACATTGAATGACGTTTAACAAGAAACTTTGTTTTGGGAAATAAAACAAACTTTACCAAAAATCTAAAAATAAAATTGACTGTAAAAATATACAGCTGTGAGCACCTAACCTTGAAATGTAACCATGATCTTACTTGTTGCCTCTTGAAGTTGTTCGCAGTGCTTCTGGGTTTCCTGGAGATCAAGCAGGAGTTCTTGTAGTTCTTTTTCCTTTTCCTTGATTTGTGTTTGAAGCACTGCAGCCTGCGAATGTGAGCGTCAATCCTTAAGCTGTTTGTTTCAGAAGTTCCCAAATAAAGTGATCTAAAAAAGACTTTTATTTTACTGACCTCTTTCTCCTTCATGGTATATTCCTTATGAAGTTTTTCTTTTTGATCTTCAAATTGCAGTAAATCCTCTTTGACTGGAAGAAGACAAGATAGTGGTTGTTATCTTGTTATCTTGCTTGCCAATCAATCAATAATTTCTCTTCTGTCCTTTGAGTTATTCCTGACTGATTGAAATATCCTGCAGTGAAAAGGCTTCAGCAATAGTAACAAAACCAACCTTTCTGCATCTCTTGTTGATCAGCTTCTGCTTGAATACGAAGGCTTTCAAATGCTGCGATCACTTTCTACAGATGAAAGGTTACATGTTAGCTGACCATCAAACCATATGTCAGACTGTTTTACTGACTCCTGTCCAACAACAATGATCATTATTAAAAAAACTTCATTGTGATGTAGATATTTTACCTGAATACTCCCACTGTTTTCCGTAAAGAGGTGATGTGTTTCTTCTCTTTCGGATTCAACTGGAAAATGTAACGATTTGTTATGCAGCAATGTGTCCTAATTCTTAATAATAACATGGCTGGTTAAGACACTTATTGAGGCACTTTTACTTACATAAATGCATTTTCTCAGCTGTCCGCTGGAAAGTATCTTTGAGTACATTACACAAGTTCCTTGTGCCGTTGTTTCTGTATTTAAAAAGTGTAATAAACAAAACATTTATACATCTACAAATTAGACTGTCATGTCTATTTGGCTTTCACAGAACACTTACTTGTTCCTCAACTCCTCATTTTCACTGATCTGTTCCTCCAGCTTTACGCTGAGACTTTCACTTCCAAACTGTAAAGACAGAACAGACGTAACACATACCACTATAGATATCAAAGGGTGTTAGAGTATGCTGTTCCTCTTTTATCAATAATCCTCTGATTAAAAAAAGAGAGAGAGAGAGAGAGTGACAGATGAGGATACACACCTGTAGTTCTTGAATGGCTTTGCGCTGAGTTTCAATTGTTCTTTTGTTTTCTTGGAGTTTCCTTTCCTTTTGCACAGTGTCAGAGTCAACTTTAACCTTCCAACACTTTATTTTGTCAACTTCATCAAACAGCTTGGAGTACAGCTGCCCCGGACTGCAATTATTCTGGGGAATATTTACAATGATGGGAAGTAGATTTACATGCTTTTGAATTAACACTTTGCAAAGGCCAAATCTTTCCTATTCATGCTTCACATTTTTTTGTATAATGAAAATATTACCTCGCCCTTTTCCATTGGTGGCACAACTTTCATCCTGGAGATTTCTTTAGAGGAGAGACAATAATCAATTTATTATAAGATGTTGTGATAGTTTGCCAACTTGTTGTTTAAGAGAAAATACCTGGTCTAGTTGGTTTTGTTGGTGCAACCGCACTTGTATGGGTGAAAGGCATGCTCTGCTCTTTTTCAAAACCTTTACTGTTACCCTAGGGGAAAACAGTAAAAATGCTAAGTCATCACCTGTATTCTGTGTTAATGATTACTGCCTCTCAGACAGCTGCATCTGTTCATCAATGCATTCAGCCTACTACAAGGATAAGGGCATACAAGAACACATACTGTACATTAAAGACTTCCACTGCTTGAAAGGAAAAGATGTGGCTTCATTATTTTCGTGCTGAAAGACTGTCAGTGCTGAGCTAGCATCAGTGTTTTACCTTGACGTTATTCATGAATGTTTGTTGGTGGTTGACTGTTGGCTAATTAAATTAACGTTACCTGCTGCAATGTATTCATGAAATCACCACAGTTCTCTACGGTTTCCTGAGGTCGAACCGCAGATACCTGTCCGTTATTCCCCCTGGAGGGTACCAACAGCTTGAAGTTAAATCCCCGGGGTCTCTCCATCCTGAAACGAGCAATAGAGTATATTATGCAACGTGAAGTAACGTCACAGTTTACCGAGCTTTAACGTAACTCTTATTGCAAATTTGGACATTATCAAGAGGGAAAGTATGACATATTTAAGCTATATAAAGTATGACATATATGACATATTACATAACCTAACGGTGACCCGTTAGCTAGGTCAACTACCGTTAAGCTAATTAGCTTGTTACTAGCAATTCCGTTTACTAGCTAACATTATTAAGTTAACCGACGTCGCTTGAAGTTAATTTATTTAATGTTAGCTAACCTCACTTACCTTCAGTAATTCCTACGAAATAATACCAAAATATCTGCCTGGCGTTTGCTATGACCATGACAAACCGTTATAACTGCTAACGGTTTCAAACTGACGACCGTATGCGGGCGCGTGCTAGAATACTGCTGTTGGATTCTAATACGTTACATTAACGGTTTATTTCGACCTGTGTGTTACATTGAAAGATGTATCCATTATCGGACAGCAGGGGCATAGTTCGGATTATCTCTGTTAGTTGGCTAGCTCCAGATTGCTATTTTTTCCGAGTCCCAGGTCAACATTATGTTCTCTCCAGATGCTCAGCTGCCCGCAGATGGTTGTTGAACAAAAGGCATATTCTGACCCAGTGGCGGCTGGTGGAAAATGTTCTAGGTAGGGCTGTGCCACATCCAATCAATTTCAGCAAACATCCCAGAATGATTTAATGCAAAAAAATAAAATGAAGGTATCAAACACGCATTACTACTTTGCAGTTAAATATTTAACATTTATTCCAACATGAAAGAAAGCAGTAAATAACACTTAACACTTAAACAAACACATCAGGACATCGTATTTTTGTCCCCCTCACAAGCAATTCAGTATAATATAATAATATTATATCATATAATAATATTCTGTATAATATAATAATATATATATCATATAATAATACTCACTATAATATAAAACAGACATATATATATATATATATATATATATAATAATTTATTTATAACTATATATCCATTTCTCAGACAGGTGCTTCTTATCCCTTAGACCGCTGTGCTCGTTGAAAATAGCATGGAGTCTGGCGTAATAGTCTGCTACAGTTTCACCAGGCTTTTGCTTGCATGATGTTATTTTTGTCATGTTGATTCTCTGCGGGAAAGCAATTGTCAAAGCTGTAACCAGTACGGTAATCATGTCTCTATATGCAGCGTTGTCAGCGTGATCCCAGTTGGTTTGTACCTGTCTGGCATTTCCTTGACAGGCTGCTCGAACCTTGGCAGAGTTGGCTGGGCAAAGTTTCTTCATGAGGAGGCGTCTGAGTTCTCCTTCAGTGGGGCTAATCTCACGGCAGAATACGATAACTTCATCACCAAACTTTGTGCCTGATGCTTGGGGGTCTGGCAGATGTGCCAGGGTGTCGGTCATGTCTCTGTCAGTCCAGGGTCTGTGGACCATCATTGCTCCATTTGGACCTGCCACTTGGACCAACGGGAATGAGAGTTCAAGTCTTTCCTCGTCGTCGTCTGTTCATGGTCCTCGTCCACTTCTGGTGTCACATGAGTGGTTGTAGGAACCTCTCACTGCGTCTCCAGTTGTTCCCAGGTCTTCGTGTGACTTGTCTGGGCTGCCTAGTTGGGACATGGCGTGTGCGGCCTGCTGCATGAGGTTGGCGACGGAGGAGATCGTGCTCGTGAGGTTGCTGGCAGGAGTGCTGGTTGGAGATGGGTCGAAGTCAGGCTGTCTTGGCGTGCTGCTGGACCGGGTGGAGGGGCCACATATGGTGGGGGTGGGGGAGGACATGCGTCGAGTTCAGGATCCACCCTGTGCAGTGAGGGATAGAGAGAAGAAGATTTCTGAGAAGCTTTATCTGCCTCGTTCTCATTTGGTTTATCTACTTTAGACATCTTTTTACACCATTTCTTTCTTTCCCTACTTTCAGATTCATCCTTCCACATTTTCAAACTTCTTTTGTGACTTTATATCATTTCTGTAACTTTTTTAACCTGATCTGTTAAATGATCCTCCTTGAGGAAACCCACATTCATTAACCCATTCATTCAGATGTTAACAGCTCATTTCACCAAACTTTTTCTTCATGAAAATGACATTAGGCCCTTCAGGTGGAGGAACCTGGTTACTTCCCTGTACACCCATTTTGAGGCACAGTCAGTGTACACTTATACTTTAAACACAGTCGTCACCGTGAGTCTTTGGATTTGTTTAGGACACAATCAAAGTTAAGCCGTTACCGAGACAGATTTATCCTTACAGATTCAAAGTCTAAGTCTAATCTTTTTCTTTCCAGTCTCCTTACGGATTCTTCGTCTTAGGTTAAAGGACTTCAGTGTTTAATGTCTAACTGTAAGATATTCAACCTTTAAGGCAGGTCTTCAACAGGGGGTCCGCGAAATTTTTGGTTGATTAGACATTTTTTTTTTTCCCCAAACATGAATCTGTCTATTATTTTAATAGTTCAGTATTGTATGCAAGATAACAGGTATGTTTATAAATGGCAGTGGCACGGCCACCCTACTCACTGTACCTTGCACATGTTTAAAATAAAAACATGAATATATGAACCTGTGTATTATTTGAAAAGCTTAGTATTGAATGCACAATAAAGAGGTATGTTTATACATGGCACTAGGCCCAGTTTAATATAAAACACAATTGTATACAATATATATAGTCGGGGGTCCCTGCTCCATCTCTCTATCAGTTTGGGGGTCCTTGGCCTGAAAAACGTTGAAGACCTCTGCTTTAAGGTATTTAACGTGACAATCAAACACTCACCCTTTTCTCCCCGTCCTCCTTTACTCAGCAATATTCTTCGAACACTCCTAAAAGTAGTATCCTATATTACCGTATCTACCCAACCTTTCACGAACAGCATTTATATGAGATGTCAACAAATATCCACACATGCCTGTTAAATGCTAATATGAATATTGACAAAAATATTCTATTTCCTAAATCAGCGCACTTCTAAAATCCCAATTTGACATTAATTAAACAAAAACCCCAAAACAAACAAAACAAACCTTCAGAGTCAATCTTCCAAATTTCAGTATCTCACCGGATGTTTAGAAGTCTATCTGGACTCAATCAGGTCCTTTAGGATCCCAGTGAAGATGCTCAGGAACCACTGAACGGTCCTCTCCAGAATGTGTGGAGGCACAGAGGCAGGAGGAGAAGCCTCCTGGATGATCAGTCCCCGTCCGCAGTCGGTTCCCGATGATCTTTCAAGGGATCCTGTTCGTGACGCCAAGTTTGTGGTGGAAAAACGATTCAATAGGACCGAGTGAGTCCTATAATACTGAAACAAGAAACATTGAGAGAAGGAGTTGTTAAAGTATTTATTCTCTGCGCAGAGAAGGCTTCACCGTCATACTGACTGCAACACAGTCCGCAGAGGATGAGCCAAGAGTTCAGTTTGTCTCCTGCTCTTAAACATCTCAGCACACAGCAGGGGGGGATCATCAGTTATTTACATTACAACAGTGGTGGGCCGTCAGGGCCTGCAAGGCCTTCTCTGCTGGCCTAAACAGAATCACAAAGTTATATCTATTTTATAATTTAATCATTTTTCTTAAATACACTACATGTATTATAATTTATAAAAATATTTTTCCCATTATCTTATTTTCTCAATGCACAGCTACTGTCTTCCTCAGTTGCTCTGCTTCCAGTGCAGCTTGTTTTAAGTAGAGCTTTTATCCAATCAGATTTCACCTCTGTGTCTCTAGGTAAGAAGAGAGGCTCGAGGCCTGCAGACTCACAAGTGCATCCCTTTGCACTTTAAGTGAATGGGGACGATATTGTTGATTGTCATATTCTTCAACCAATCAGATCTTTAGTTTGACATGTTGGGCGTATTGTTTGACGTGTCAGCGCCTGCTAGCCGGCCTATAGCTACGTCAGCATTACGTCCAGTTGCAGCTCTGCCGCGAGGTGCAGAGTGTGCTGTGATTGGTCAGTGGGCGAGCACGTGACTAAAGTGAAACTTATGCTTGCTAGCATTCACTGGCTAAGGTTGTTAGCAGTCAGAGTTCAAGTGGAAAGATATGGAAGAAATTATGGCATTTTTAGTTTTTTTTTTTTACTTAGCTTTGTTTTTTTAACATCAAATGGCGGAAGGAGGAGGAGAAACTGATTTAGTGGCGGAGTTACTGGGAACGCCTTTCTCAAGAAGGACATTTCCGGACATAGTAAGAAATGGCCGGCCAACCCCACAGCTAGCAGCCCTGACCCAGCCAGGAAAAGGATTTGTGCGCCACTTTCAGTCAGCAAACTATGAACGGTATTCCTTGCTGACAGGGTCGGAGAAGAGATGCAAATTGTATTGCTGGGAATGCCTGTTATTTGCAACTGAACGTCTTGGTGTATGGAGCCATGCTGGATTTGGTAACCTGAGCTGCCTGAGCAAGGCTGCTACGCGACACCAAAGTACGGCGGGACACGTACAAGCTACGGTGATCTTGAAAACGTTTGGAGGGACCCGAGTGGATCTCCAGATCAACGAACAAGTTCGCAGGGAAACGGAGCTCCACATTGAAAAAGTTAAGAAGAATAGTGAAATACTGAAAAGGACCTCTTTCTGGAACTGAAACACACGGATGTACTGCACAGCCGCGTTATTGAACTCTTTGTAAACAAAGACAGGAGGATGAACTTTGTATTTAAATAGAACAGCATTTGGTAAGTGAAACTGCTTTTGTTTTCTTTACATCTGCAGTGTGTTAATTTTGCCTATCGTGTAGTTTATGGATATATCGTTCCCTGATGTAAATAATATTTGACTGGCACTTGCTCTTCAGTGTGTGCGGTGCTGGATTGTTTTGTCATGCTTTGTTGTGAATATATGCGAGTTCGCTCTCGTCATTGTGTTAATTACATCGATTTTGACCATATGCAGTGTCCGTTAATTACGAAGCATCCCGTCCTGCGTGGGTTTAGGGTCCGGATAATTGAATCAGTTTGGGCTGTTTTCTTTTACAAACAAGAATTCTGGTCTGGAGAAATGGGGATTGTGTGGCGATTGCTTAGCCCTGTTTGAATCAGTAGGGAACAGCTGCCTAAACGCTGCGGGGAGAATGTAGCGCGAGTTTGTGCGTGTTGTTTTCCTTACTGAGCTAGTTTAGCCTCGCAGAACATACGCGCCTCAGTTGTGTTTTGTTTTGCTTCCGGGGTCAAACGCTGACCCGGAAACTAAACAGACAGACAGACCGGTGTCTCCACCGAAAACGTTATATTTACCACAATTTGAGCTTCTGCATTTTCCAAATGCACTAGTATTATTGTTCGGTTTGTAAGCCTCGTACCGAATGGTTTAAAACGAATACGTGATGTTACACCCCTAGAAACAAATAACCGTAGCTGTGGCGCCATCATGAGGTTATTTCGTGGTAAGACGGCAGTGAAGGCCCAGATATAAAATGCACGGCCCGCCACTGCATTACAACAATTGATCAGCAGTTTCAAGCTCCCCATTGACCCCTCCAGTCATCCCCTTCCTCTTCTGAGCCTTGTCACATGAAGACATGTGTCTTTATTACCTTTGATTATCTCTGGGAATCTTCACACCTCAACATTCTTAAACTGCAACCCCCATTTGGTTACTTCCCCTTATCAAAGCAAAGGCAGAGATAACCCATATGGTCCTGTTACCACTCTCCTAGTTTACAATCATATGTCACATATATACAGTAGTTTTGTTAGTGAGTAAGGCACATAAACTAAATCACAGTAGAAATGTACTAGCACAACCACATTTCCTATCACACATTGCATCTGCATTTCATGGGAAAGGGAAGAAGACAGCATGGCAGACTTGGAACATTTGTGATGAAGTTTCTGAAACCATCACCAATCTCAGCCAGCATCCAACATCAATAAGTGACCTGGACCTGCAACAGTTAGAGAGATTTGTTGTCCTCATGTACGATAGATCAAGCGCAGTTACTGGTGTGGATGAAGCAAGACTGGATCTCTTTGCCCGCAAACGAAGGCCCCACAACTCGATTCCACCAAGCCCTGAGAGAACATGCAAAGAATCTGAATCAGCTTTATTGGCCATGTATGTGTGCGCATACATGGAATTTGACTCCGGTTACACATTACTCTCATCGTACATACACACATATGAAATATATACAATAAACAAGAGAAATATAAGAAAAACAAGGACATTTAACAGCTATGTACAATGTAAGTATAAATATATCCCAAACAAAAAGTATATGTATATATGATACAATAGTGCAAACAGAGGTAGTAGTGCAATATGACTTATTTATTGTTCATGAGAGTGACGGCCAGTGGAAAGAAGCTGTTCCTGTGTCTGGTGGTTTTGGCGTACAGAGCTCTGTAGCGCCTAACAGAGGGGAGGAGTTGGAACAGCTTGTGTCCAGGGTGTGAAGGGTCTGCAGTGATCTTTCCAGCCCGTTTCCTGACTCTGGAGGTGAACAAGTCCAGGATGGAGGGCAGGCTGGAACCAATGATCCTCTCTGCAGACCTGACAATCCGTTGTAGTCTGTTTCTGTCCTGTTTGGTGGCTGATCCAAACCACACAGTGATGGAAGAAGAGAGAACAGACTGGATGATGGCTGAGTAAAACAGGATCAGCAGCTCCTGAGGCAGGTTGAACTTCCTGAGCTGGCGCAAGAAGTACAACCTCTGCTGGGCCTTTTTCCGGATGGTGTTGATGTTGGGAGCCCACTTCAGGTCCTGGGATATTGTGGATCCCAGAAACTTGAAGGTCTCCACAGCAGACAGTGTTGTTGAGTATGGTGAGGGGGGGGGGGGGGGTAGTGTTGGGGGGCTCCTCCTGAAGTCCACTGTCATCTCCACAGTTTTGAGCCTGTTAAGCTCCAGGTTGTTCTGACCACACCAGAGGACCAGATGTTCAACCTCCCGCCTGTACGCAGACTCATCACCGTCCCTGATGAGGCCGATGACCGTTGTGTCGTCTGCGAACTTCAGGAGTTTAACAGATGGGTCCTCTGAGGTGCAGTCGTTGGTGTAGAGGGAGAAGAGCAGTGGGGAGAGCACACATCCCTGGCTGCCGTGTGGATGCAGATCAACTCGAGAATGATGCTGAAACTCCCGTGTGGACGGAGATCGTTTCTATTTGACAAATCTGCATCCAAGTAAAAACGGAGTAATGTGGACAGGGCATCAGTGTAGCTCCTCTTAGCTACCTTGATCTCCCTCGTCAATGTGTTTCTGGCCTGGTTGTACAGGATCCTGTCCCCACTTCTGTAGGCCTCACCCGTGGCCCGACGAAGCTGCCTGAGTCTTGCAGTAAACCATGGTTTATTGTTGTTGAATGTGCAGAAGTTTTTTTTTCAGCGCACACATGTCCTCACAAAAACTGATGTATGATGTCAGCGTCAGTGAGCCCATCCAGGTCTGTAGCAGCAGCCTCAAAAACACTCCAATCAGTGCAGGCAAAGCAGGACTGTAGCTCCAGCTTTGCCTCGTTAGTCCATCTCCTCAGTCTTCACCACATGCTTTGCAGATTTTAATTTCTGCCTGTAGGTCGGGAGAAGATGGACCAGACAATGATCAGAGAGTCCCAAAGCTGCACGAGGGACAGAGCGATATGCATCCTTTATGACAGTGTAGCAGTGGTCCAGTGTGTTTTTGTCCCTGGTGCTACACTTAATATGCTGTCTGTATTTAGGCAGTTCTTTGCTGAGGTTTGCTCTGTTGAAGTCCCCAAGAACAATGAGAAGGGAGTATGGGTGCTTGTGCTCCATGTTGATGATCTGCTCAGCCAGGTGTTGGAGAGCCTCACTCACACAGGCCTGAGGTGGGATGTAAACACCGACCAGGATGAATGAGGAAAACTCCCGCGGTGAATAAAAAGGTTTGCAGTCTATGAAAAGTGTTTCCAAGTGAGGGCTGCATGATTCCTTTGACACTGTGACATCTGTACACCAACCTTCGTTAATGTAGAAGCAGATTCCACCTCCCCTCGTTTTCCCCGACAGCGCCGTGACGCGGTCCGCTCGTAGGAGTCGGAAGCCCGGCA